>NW_026515548.1:292500-892500 GCF_014898815.1 Panonychus citri | reverse complement strand
CTCTTTTCATCTTCTCTCCTCCTTCCAATCGAGAGACTACCAAATTTATTCTTTCTCTTCTTTACCTCATCTCTTTCTCTTTCTCTTTCTCCATCTTCTTCCTCTTTTTATCTTATTCTTTTCTTTTCTTTCCTCTTCTCTCTCTCTCTCTCTTTCTCTCTCCAGCTCTCTTTCTTTTTTTCTTTTTTTCTGTTTTTCTTTTTATCGTATAGGTTTTTATTGTTACCTTTTTTCTGGTCACAAATTTGGTTATTTCAGGTTACATACATTGGAATCGTGAGAAGACATTGACAAAAATAAAGAGACTTTTATGTAATCACAAAAAAGACCATCGATTTTTTCTTGGTGACAAAAAAAAGAATAGAGAAAAGTAAAACGATGCTGAGATGAAGAAGATGAAATTACTATGGATGATTGAGAAAATAATGAAGAAGAGAACAGATAATCAGGATAAAATTAGTGATGCATTTTCACATTTTCTGTCTATGAGAAGCGATTCCAAGTCTTTAAGGCCATATGATCGTTTCCCTTTTCATAGTTTACTCGAATCTAAAGATTAGGTTAGGAAGCCGATTTGCTAATACAAATACAATTAGGGTGTCAAAACGTTGAAGCGACAATTATTTGTTCTCTAAACTAAGCAGTCGGTCATATGGCAGGTTAATTATGAATGAGAATTGTAGTTTCTATTGGTTGGAATATGAATTTGTCTTATTTATGAATGGTCAATATTTCCTTAGACTAACTTATAGTTCTTCAAGTATGACCATCGTTATGATTTATTGTCTCTTTTGAAAGGTTAACATAAACAAATTAGCATAAATACAGGAAAAGAATATGAAAGAAAAGGTTACAGGTCATAAGTTTGTGAATTTTGTTCTCTGAGATTATACTAGAGTATTTTTCGAATTGGTCACCTTTGGGTATTCGATTTTGCTTATGATGAAGGAAGAATCTTTTGATTATTATTTTCTAGTTCGTTTGATAATGGAAATTCATTTCCGGTCAGAGAACAGAAGTTCTGATTTACTTTCTATTCTATAAATGAATGTGTATCATGAAAGAGAAACAATAAAATAAAAGGAACAGGAACTGGAACTCAGTCCAAGAGTTGAGAGAGAAAGAGGAATAGAAATGAATAAGGAGAAGAAGATGAAGATGAAGATGAAGATGAAAAGAGAGAATAATGAGAAAAAGAAATGGAAAAACATGAAATGAAAAGAGAATTGAAGAGAACATGATACATGAAGTGAAATAAGTTTTTTCTCTCCATCGAGAAAAGAAACAGAGAAATGAGATTCTAACTCTATTTCCACCAATAGAATAAGAATAAAAAGCCTTTGAGAAAACAGATTTTACTCTTGAAGCAAAACAGAAGAAAAAAAGAATAAAAAGAAAGAAAATAGAGGAAAATAAATATTATCTTCGCTTCTCTCCATCTCCATCTTCATCTTCTCTTCATCCCTTCTTCTACTCTTCTTCTCTTTTTCTTCTCCTTCTACAGGTTCTTTAAGGTTTTCTCCTGTTCCTTGGAGGTTCAGTGAATGTAATAGAGAAGCTCCTGAATCTTGAAATCTATGCAATAAATCAGGTAAAAGCTTCAGAAGAAAATGAATGTGGATGAAGATGAAGATGAAGAGAAAGAAGTAAAATAGAAATGGGGAGATGATGAGAATAAGAATGAGAATGAGAATAAGAATAAGAGGGGGAGTGAGAGTGAGAAGAATGATGATGATGACGATGAAGAAATAGAAGAGAGGAAAGTAGAGAATAAGAAGAAAAAGAAAGAGAGAGATAGAAAAGGAAAAGACTCAAACCTAATCCAAGGCTTTGGAATTGGGATGAGTTGTTCCTACCATTAAGTGTCATGGTTCATGGTTTCTATGGACACAATTCATTAGATCGGTAAGACTCTTGAATAACATTTTCCACAAAAAACAACATAGAGAGTGTCACAAAATAAAGAAAACTATAATATCTGAAACTGATCGGAATCTGTCCAAATAAAGTGGACATAAACAATCAAACCAATTCAATTTAACTACAATGATTTTATCAGGTAAATGAAGCAGTTTAAAAGTTTCGACTTCATCGAAAAGATAAATTCATCAATCTTTTTTATAATTTTGTTTTTATTAGTAAATACCCTTCATGAGAACCTATCTAAATGTGATCGATATTCAGGGTTCTTACTCTTATTCTCAAATCACCTCTTTTTTCCCTCCTTCGAACCTCAGCTCTATTATAGATCAAATGTTGATTCCAAGTAGAATGCTGTCAGAATTAATTTCACGATAATACAGGAAAAGAAGGTAAGAAAAATGATCAAGGAAAAAAAGGATAAACAGAAGAAAAAGAAAAATTGATGATAAACTTTTCTCTTCCTCTTCTTCTTCATCTTGGCAAACCTATTTTTCTATTCTTGTGACAACCAGAATTATCTCAATGGATAAAGATGAGAATCAAGATGAGAATGAAAAAAACAATAGATTAATTTCGTAAGAAGTGAAAGAGAAAACAGAGTAAGATGATGAAGAGAATGATGAGAAAAAGGATGGATTCGAATCCTTTTAAGAAAAATATCGATCCATAGAGACCAATAAATCACCAGTTTCACTCGAAACTTAAAATGTCGAATGGATAAAACGAGAGAATAGAACCAGAATCCTATCGAACTTTTCTTCTTATATTATTTTCTATTTCAATTTCTATTTCGATTTCTATTTCTATTTCTCTTTTTCCTTTATCTTATTCGTTTTCTTCCTTTTTCGTTTCTTTTCAATTTCAATTCCAACTTTTTTTTACATTTCTCTCTCTCTCTCTCTCCATTTTCTTCGTTTTCTTCATTCTCATCTTCTTCTTGTCTTCATCCTTTTTCCACCAGAATCCAACAGAATAACATCATGAAAAAAGAAAAGAAAATAGAACTGAGTGTGAATAGAACTCAAGAATATTAACAAGAAGATAAAAGATAAGATAAAATTTTAGAGAAAAAAAGTAAAACTTTCTGAAAACTTTTTCTCTCTTTCTAATCAGTAATCAAGAAAATCAATCTTATTAAACTTCATTATTCTCTTTAATTCTTATCATTAAATGTTCAGTGACATCTAATCCCCGATAAATAAGATAAATATCATAGATATTTTATTCTGATTGGCTTAATCTCCGAGAAGATGAATCGAACCATCGTCCTGATAAAATCGCGATAAGATAAACTTTGCAACTCGAAACTCAACTAATTCAGTAAAGTTTCAAGTTTCCAAAGAATTACCTCTTCGAATTTCTTACCTATAAGGCTCGAACTTTTCTGATCACAGAATTATATCTAAAGAATAATAAAAGTAAATATACTTTGAATTTCATTTTTGGCTCAAATTAATAATCGAAAGGGTAGAACATTCATTTTCGCCTAAGTAATTATGAGTCGATTAAACAAAGAAAATTCGATTAACACCAATATTTCATGATAATGGACTTTTTCATGATCAAAGTTTCATTTCTTCGCAAGAATATAAGCTTATTGATAATGAAACAAAAGAATTCAAGTTTTCAGCATTTCGACAAAGATACGAATACAGGTTCTAATCTCTTGCATCATAGTTATGAGTACGAGAGATGATAAGTTCTAATCATGAAATCGTATCAGACTTTAAGATACATTGTACAATATAAATGTTCCTGGAATCAATTTCATTTCATTTTGTAATTTAATCAATTTGATTGATTTCGTTTTCACTATTGGAAAATATCAACTTTTATCTAGAATTAAATTCATCCTTAATGTTCATTGGATATGAAATATTACATGTCCCCATGTAAGTATAGGTTCAGAATCGAATTGTTTAGATAAGAAAGAGAAAAGAAAGAGAGAGAGAGAGAGAGAGAGAGAGAGAGAGAGAGAGAGAGATAAGATTCTGATAATGATGATTCAGATAAAATAACAAAAGGATCAATCATGGAATTAGGTTCATCACGTTTCATCTCGAAAAGCTCATCACGTAATCGACGAAAAGAAAACAAACAAATAATTTATCTTTCGTTTTCTATCCTATTCCAAATTATCTAAAATCGAGAAGGCAAACTAAGAGAAGCAAATAATTCGAGAAAAAATCGAAAGTTCTAATTATATGAGAATATTTTGCAAAATTCTACAATCAGAATAATAACCACTTCAATTAATTGCTCAATTAAATTTCTCGTAATTGTTCATTGAAATAAAGTCTATAGAAATTGCTACTTTACATCAACCAATATAATAACCATCAAAATTTATCATTCCAATTACATGATAATATGAATGTGGTGAGAAAGAAGATAAAAGTTCTGAAAAAACTTGAAACTGTGTCATTTATATTTTTGATATCATTTTCTCCTGAATCAGAATCCAAATCAACTAATCAACTAATAAACTTTAATATTTAATGCGATAGTTAATTAACTTAATAGTAAATCTATTATCAAATTGCAACAATCAATTTCGAATGTAATTTAACAATCAACATGATCCATAAATATCGATGTGTATTGAGGGTCCAACAAGATGATGACCAAGAGTGGGAGGGAAATAGAATTTAAGATTTTCTATCAAAATGGAAGATCAATAATAAGATTGATTGATAAGGGAGAAAATGGTTATGATGAGCATCATCATTATCCTCATGAAACTTTACAATCCAATTGACCGGAAAAGAGGGTCAAGTCAATTTGAGTTCACAAACACCTTACACTTGGTTGAACTAAGAACTTTAGTAAATCTAAAGTTCAATAATCATCATGAAGATAAAGATGAGAAGCAAGTTAAAACAATAAGGTTCGTACTTATTTTGGAGAAAGAAAAGTTTTTCGATCTCAATCAACAAGGAAGAGAAAAAAATGAAATCAATTCGTAAAAGAAAATATTTCAAAAGGTAAAGGAAAAGTTTTCTTTTTCTCTTTACTTCTTTCGATGTCCATTTTCTCTGGTCATCTCAACCCCTTTTGTCCATTCGTTTGACACCCATTTAACTTTCTATTTGTGACCTTCGACATCCGCCCACTTTTCTCGTTTCAATTTTCTATTTACTCGCTGATAAGTTTTACTTTTGAACTTATTTTGTTATAGATTTACAACTTGATCTTGATAATAATCGAATTCTGTTTGAATAGAAATTCGGATTTTCGATGCTCTTACACACGAATTGATTCCAAGCACAGAAATATTAGATTCTATTTACACGGCTGAATGAACATTAGTGAGATTTTATCATTATTAATGAAGAGAATGGAAATATGAATTATCTTTCTTATTACCATGACCTTTATCATTCGATGAGGTATTTGAGTGGAATCAGCAGATAACGAGGAAAGTGGTGTAGATATAGAACAGAATTATGATGGAGAATAATTGCTTCTTCCTTTGGAATTTATTTCATCTGGTAAATATGAAAATATCAGGAAAAGAAGGCTCAACATGAGGATGAAGAGGAAGATGATGATCAAGATCATGATCATGGTGATAAGAGACGAGAAGAGAGAAAGTTTTATGAGTTTACAATGAAAAGCAATTTTGAATGATTCAGTTTGGTGGATGTTATTTTTTTCGCTTCCTTTAAGCTAAATGTGATTCTAAGACATTTTGAAATATTGTGAGTATTTATCAGTTCTGACACTTTCTCATAAAGAATATCAAGAAAAGAGAAAGTAAGAGAAGGGAAAAAAGGAGAAGCAAGGAGAAGAAATTAATTCTCAGAATATTGTACAGAATTTACAACATCAGTAAACACAATATTCTCAACCCCATCTTCTTATTTCATTTTCTTCTTCTTCATCTTCATCATCTTTCATCTCTCATCTCTCATCTCTCATATTCATCTTTCTCTTTCTCTCCTCTCTTTCTTCTCTCTTTCCTCTCTCTTTTTTTCTCTCTCTTTCTTTCTTCCTTTTCCTTTTCCTCCGCCTTCTACTCTTTCATTTCTTATTTTCCATCTATTCAGTCATCAATTCTCATACTCTTATTTCCACCACTATTTCTACCACCACCCTAACCCATAACTCTTATCACCTCCCCCTTTCACCAAAAGTACACACACACCAAAGGAATAGAAGGAAAAAGAACAAGAAGGAGAAGGAGAAGATTAGAATGATGATGAAAAATAGAAAAAAAAGAGAAAATATGAAAATGATGGAAAAGCAAAGTAAAAGCGATAGTTTTTCTCTCTTTTCTTTCATTTAGATTATCATATTTATCACAACACATTAACATTCAACCAGAATATTGAATATTGGGTTGAGAATCAATTGAAACAAGAATATTATTGAATTATGACCAATGGGAGGAATACTAATATTCTAGAGATACAATTCAAGAGACAGAAAGAGAAAAGGTAAGAATCAAAAACGAACCAAAATGTACATTTACTCAAATAGATTGAATCAGTCACGAAACTCCATTCTCAGTCCTATTCGAATTTCAAAAATATAAAAACTTTGAAATTATGTTCTTATGTTTCAATTGCAATTCACTTGGCCAGAACCTTTCTATCATCATTATTAACTAACATGGACCTTTATCCAATCGATTATTATGTCATCAGTAATTAAAGAAAAATTCTATTTCGAAAGTACATCAGATATTGGAATTAATCAAAGCACCAAAGTCGAAACGATATAATTGGCCAGTAACTTTGAACTATATCACAGTTGACCAGAGATACAAAGTAAAAGGCGAGTTTCAATGAGTATATTTAATCACCAGCGATTGTTCAAAGTTGCAGACTCATTTTAATTAATGAAATTAAATCATGAAAAT
Source organism: Panonychus citri (assembly GCF_014898815.1). Taxonomy (NCBI): domain Eukaryota; kingdom Metazoa; phylum Arthropoda; class Arachnida; order Trombidiformes; family Tetranychidae; genus Panonychus; species Panonychus citri. Next base: position 885,713 of record NW_026515548.1, on the reverse strand, counting down.
TGTGATTCTTAACCAACATAAATCTTAATCACGTATCTTGTTGCGTGCAGAGAAAATATTAACCAAACCTGATTAGACTTTAGAATAGTCCAGTTCAATGCTTGACCATCAGCTGATCGTGCTAATTATCATCAGAGTTAATTGTTACGTGATAAGATCTCTGGTCAGACTTTAATGGACAAATAAGCGTGTTCAAGTTAATCTAATGGCTCATTTTCTGCCATAGGTAAATGCTACAGGCTGATTGTGTATCGGGTGATCAAATTGTCTTGTAGATTTGATCAAAGATTTACAAGGCGATGATCTAACTCGAAATCAGGACAAATTCTGATATCGAAATGTAAATCTTCAAAAGGAGAGATTAGTCTACACTTTAATTGGAAGTTCTTGAAATAACAGAGACATAATTAGATCTGAAGACCCTGAAATTTGTAACAATTCAGATGGTTAATGATACGAAACTATTTCAAGAATCGACAATCATCACAACTGTTTATCAACAAACGGAAAATTCAATGATAAGTGTGTTGAAACATTCGCAAGATTAAAATAGTAACTATCAAAAAGAATCAACAATTTATGTTTATGTTTATTCTGAACTATCTTATTTCATGAATATCGATAATTCTCAGCATTTTCTTTCTTCATTATATAAACAATGAGAATGGAAGCAGATTGTTTATAATCTGTTATTCGAAGACATTTTCATGTGTAACAATGAGATTCCCTCAATTTCTGGTTACTGGTTATTCGTAATCTCTTTCCCTCCTTCTCTCTTTTCATCTTCTCTCCTCCTTCCAATCGAGAGACTACCAAATTTATTCTTTCTCTTCTCTTTACCTCATCTCTTTCTATTTCTCTTTCTCCATCTTCTTCCTCTTTTTATCTTATTCTTTTCTTTTCTTTTCTTTTCTTTCCTCTTCTCTCTCTCTCTCTCTCTCTTTCTCTCTCCAGCTCTCTTTCTTTTTCTCTGTTTTTCTTTTTATCGTATAGGTTTTTATTGTTACCTTTTTTTCTGGTCACAAATTTGGTTATTTCAGGTTACATACATTGGAATCGTGAGAAGACATTGACAAAAATAAAGAGACTTTTATGTAATCACAAAAAAGACCATCGATTTTTTCTTGGTGACAAAAAAAAAGAATAAAGAAAAGTAAAACGATGCTGAGATGAAGAAGATGAAATTACTATGGATGATTGAGAAAATAATGAAGAAGAGAACAGATAATCAGGATAAAATTAGTGATGCATTTTCACATTTTCTGTCTATGAGAACACCTTTGGAACCTTTGGAACCTTTTTTTGCTTTTTTTCTCTTTTTCTTTATTGCTCTTCGCTTATTATTAGTTTCTATTTTTACTCATTTATAAACACTCGTTCAACTCGGTGTGTTATTGTTACTTTTGAGCTAAATTGGTACCTTAGCTTTTATAATGGTTCCTTTTTAAGGTGCAAAGGGAGAGAAAACCGGTCGTAATGAGATGATTGTTTGGATGGAAAGATAAAGAAATTGACCTTTGTAGGAGAACTGACCACAAGTGGAACCGATTTAGATCTAAGAAGATGCAAAATATTTAGATTAAAATGAAAGGACCAAGAATAAACAATCGATGTTTACCTGGGTGAGAGATCGAAAGGATAATCAATCTAATTATCTAAATACTAATTAGTGTTTCAATCGTACAATCGTTCAATCATATGCGAATTCTAATCCTTGAGCCAATGTACTTACATAGACTTGACACATTCGAGTAGCAATAGTGACACAATTGTCCACAAACGAAAGCATTTCGACTTATCAGTAAATTAGAAAATAGAAATATATATCAGAATAATATTTTCTATTTGTTTATCCTTTTCTTCTGTATATTAACAACTTTGAGTTTCTATTGGAGAGAAAAATGGATTTACTTTCTTACTACTGGTCAATATTTTCCCTTATGACTATTGTACTACAACAATACTTATGATGATTTAGTGTATTGAAAAGTGCCGGAGGGCAGATGAATAGATTAACATAAAAATTAGCATAAATCTGAACAGAGAGTTTCTTGTTAACCCATTGAAAGTGTTGTACAAATTGACCAATTGTCCGTCAATGTGAGTAGTTGATAGTAAGTTCATTAACTTAATTAGTAAATTGAAAAAGATTTTGTTTCAGAAAAAAAGATGAAAAAGATAAATTGATAAATTTATCATCTCTTTTTCTTTTTTCATTTTCTAAGAAGCTTTTTTATTCGCTTTGGTGATTGTGTTGATAAGAAAACTCATTTCCGGTCAGAGAACAGAAGTTCTGATTTACTTTCTATTCTATAAATGAATGTGTATCATGAAAGAGAAACAATAAAATAACAGGAACAGGAACTCAGTCCAAGAGTTGAGAGAGAAAGAGGAATAGAAATGAATAAGGAGAAGAAGATGAAGATGAAGATGAAGATGAAAAGAGAGAATAATGAGAAAAAGAAATGGAAAAACATGAAATGAAAAGAGAATTGAAGAGAACATGATACATGAAGTGAAATAAGTTTTTTCTCTCCATCGAGAAAAGAAACAGAGAAATGAGATTCTAACTCTATTTCCACCAATAGAATAAGAATAAAAAGCCTTTGAGAAAACAGATTTTACTCTTGAAGCAAAACAGAAGAAAAAAGAATAAAAAGAAAGAAAATAGAGGAAAATAGAGGAAAATAAATATTATCTTCGCTTCTCTCCATCTTCATCTTCATCTTCATCCCTTCTTCTCTTTTTCTTCTCCTTCTACAGGTTCTTTAAGGTTTCCTCCTGTTCCTTGGAGGTTCAGTGGATGTAATAGAGAAGCTCCTGAATCTTGAAATCTATGCAATAAATCAGGTAAAAGCTTCAGAAGAAAATGAATGTGGATGAAGATGAAGATGAAGATGAAGAGAAAAAAGTAAAATAGAAATGGGGAGATGATGAGAATAAGAATGAGAATGAGAATACGAATAAGAGTGAGAAGAATGATGATGATGACGATGAAGTAATAGAAGAGAGGAAAGGAGAGAAAAGTGAGAGAGAGAGGCAGGAAGAGAATAAGAAGAAAAAGAAAGAGAAAGAGATAGAAAAGGAAAAGACTCAAGCCTAATCCAAGGCTTTGGAATTGGGATGAGTTGTTCCTACCATTAAGTGTCATGGTTCATGGTTTCTATGGACACAATTCATTAGATCGGTAAGACTCTTGAATAACATTTTCTACAAAAAAAACAACCATTAATATTAAAAGAATCTCTTCATCTTTCTTTTTATTTGTCTTTCGCTTTTTGTCTACAATTAAATTCATTCTGTTTATAGATCGAAATTTCGATTCCAAGTAGAATGCTGGTAGAATAAATTTCCAGAATACAGGGAAGGAGAAGGTGAAATTGGATGAAGATGAAAAAAGAGCAAAGGAGCGAGAAGAACAAGTGAGATAGAAAAGGATAAACAGAAGAAAACGGAAAATTGATGATAAACTTTTCTCTTCCTCTTCTTTTTCATCTTGGCAAACCTATTTTTCTATTCTTGTGACAACCAGAATTATCTCAATGGATAAAGATGAGAATCAAGATGAGAATGAAAAAAACAATAGATTAATTTCGTAAGAAGTGAAAGAGAAAACAGAGTAAGATGATGAAGAGAATGATGAGAAAAAGGATGGATTCGAATCCTTTTAAGAAAAATATCGATCCATAGAGACCAATAAATCACCAGTTTCACTCGAAACTTAAAATGTCGAATGGATAAAACGAGAGAATAGAACCAGAATCCTATCGAACTTTTCTTCTTATATTATTTTCTATTTCTATTTCTATTTCTATTTTTCTTTTTCTTTTTCCTTTATCTTATTCGTTTTCTTCCTTTTTCGTTTCTTTTCAATTTCAATTCCAACTTTTTTTTACATTTCTCTCTCTCTCTCTTTCTCTTCATTTTCTTCGTTTTCTTCATTCTCATCTTCTTCTTGTCTTCATCCTTTTTACACCAGGATCCAACAGAATAACATCATGAAAAAAGAAAAGAAAATAGAACTCAAGAATATTAACAAGAAGATAAAAGATAAAATTTTAGAGAAAAAAAGTAAAACTTTCTGAAAACTTTTTCTCTCTTTCTAATCAAGAAAATCAATCTTATTAAACTTCATTATTCTCATGGTGATTATCAAGTTTTCATTTACTTTCCATGTTAGATTAATATGTACCTTTTAAATATCAAAACGATTTTCATTTCATTAGGAATTCCCAATCAAGATCATGATTGGAAAAAATAAATTGATACAATTTGAAACTTTGTATTTCCCTGAAACTCCAATTCAATTTGAAACTTTCTCTGTGCTATAAATGCTTTGAACTCTAATATCGATTTGAATTGTTTAAAGCACAAAGAAGTTTTTTTTATAAACAATGAAAATATTGATGAATTGTAACTGAGGTTTGAGAAAAAGTAGGAATTGATTATATATTAGATGAAATGGTTTGAATATCGATTTATATTATCAATAAATGATAGAAAAGTTCATGAATTTATTTTGCAATTGAAAGTGAACTTGTCACAAACTACAATTGATTTTCTTTCCTAATTCAATCAATTTGATTGATTTCGTTCTACTATTGGAAAATATCAACTTTTATCTAGAATTAAATTCATCCTTAATGTTCATTGGATATGAAATATTACATGTCCCCATGTAAGTATAGGTTCAGAATCGAATTGTTTAGATAAGAAGAGAGAGAGAGAGAGAGAGAGAGAGAGAGAGAGAGAGAGATAAGATTCTGATAATGATGATTCAGATAAAATAACAAAAGGATCAATCATGGAATTAGGTTCATCACGTTTCATCTCGAAAAGCTCATCACGTAATCGACGAAAAGAAAACAAACAAATAATTTATCTTTCGTTTTCTATCCTATTCTAAGTTATCTGAAATTAAAAAGAAGAAAAAAATAATCTAATCTATTTCATCTCTTTTCATTTATTCAGCAGAAAATTCTGATAAAATTCTGTAAAATTCTCTAATCAAAACAGCAACTACTTGAGTTAATTACTCATTTGCATGTTATTGTCTTTGTATAAACGTCTCAGTTTTTATTGACCAAAAACAATAACAATGTTCTCATCTGATCATCATCACCATCATGAGATTAGAATTCAAATTTCCTGAATTCCGACATAATCATCAGAACGATATTTACTTATAATAGTCTCTATTATAGTTACATTGGGATATTATTATGTCTAAAGTAAATGTCCCTGTAAATTTGTCTGCAATCTTATTATCTTCTCACTCTAAGCATTACAATAATGGATAATACAATAACAATAAAAATCATGGTGATTTTCATGATACTCGGTTACATAAATGATGTGATAACTTTGTTAGATAATAGATTGTAAATGAATTTCATTGCCATTGTATTGTGTGTAAACACAATTTGATTGATGATTTTTTATCACTAATGATGATAATCATTGACCAATAATATATATGATTTAGTTAATTAAATTAATGGTCAGACAAAAGCATAAAAAAAATAGTGAAACAATTATTTTCAGATAAAATGAAAATACAAATTTAAAAGTTTTGAGGCAAAATTAATGACCATGGTAATGTTAATGGACCAATGGGAGGGGCTCAGAGTTTCACAGAATTTATTTTCACCCTAAATTCAAGATCAACAGTAAGATTGATAATCGTTTCAAATGAAGATGATCATCATGATGATGATGAGCATCATCATGATACTTTACAGTCCAATTAACCGGAAAGAGGGTCAATTTCAATGAATGTTTACCAACACCTTACACTTGGTTGAATCGGAAAGTTTATCAAGTTAAACGATAACCATCAAGATGAATTTGAAACAATTAAATTAGTAGTTTAATTGACGTTGGTAGTATATTAATATCGATTGATGGAATCTGATTGTTTACTATAGATAAGAATGGCTCAAGGTATTGGAGATTAATTAATAAGACTGAAGGTATATTATAGATTAGAAATGAGATAGGAAATAATTTTTGGAATTTATTTCATCTGATAAATATGAAAATATCAAGAAAAGAAAACTCAACATGAGGATGAAGAGGAAGATGATCAAGATCATGATCATGGTGATAAGAGAAGAGAAAGGAGAAAGTTTTATGAGTTTACAATGAAAAGCAATTTTGAATGATTCAGTTTGGTGGATGTTATTTTTTTCGCTTCCTTTAAGCTAAATGTGATTCTAAGACATTTTGAAATATTGTGAGTATTTATCAGTTCTGACACTTTCTCATAAAGAATATCAAGAAAAGAGAAAGTAAGAGAAGGGAAAAAAGGAGAAGCAAAAAGAAATTAATTCTCAGAATATTGTACAGAATTTACAACATCAGTAAACACAATATTCTCAACCCCATCTTCTTATTTCATTTTCTTCTTCTTCATCTTCATCATCTTTCATCTCTCATCTCTCATCTCTCATATTCATCTTTCTCTTTCCTCTCTCTTCTCTTTCTTTCTTTCTTCTCCTTTTCCTCCGCCTTCTACTCTTTCATTTCTTATTTTCCATCTATTCAATCATCAATTCTCATACTCTTATTTCCACCACTATTTCTACCACCACCCTAACCCATAACTCTTATCACCTTCCCCTTTCACCAAAAGTACACACACACCAAAGGAATAGAAGGAAAAGGAACAAGAAGGAGAAAGAAGGAGAAGGAGAAGATTAGAATGATGATGAAAAATAGAAAAAAAGGAAAAAGAAAAAGAGAAAATATGAAAATGATAGAAAAGCAAAAGCAAAGTAAAAGCGATAGTTTTTCTCTCTTTTCTTTCATTTAGATTATCATATTTATCACAACACATTAACATTCAACCAGAATATTGAATATTGGGTTGAGAATCAATTGAAACAAGAATATTATTGAATTATGACCAATGGGAGGAATACTAATATTCTAGAGATACAATTCAAGAGACAGAAAGAGAAAAGGTTAGAATCAAAAACGAACCAAAATTCACTCAAATAGATTGAATTAGTCACGAAGCTGTTTATTTAATCATTAGAATCTCCCCGATAAGGTTGATTTGATTGTATTCTCATCAACGCAAAAAAAAACCTAAAAATTAGTTGCAAGTGTAATCAATAGGTAAAAATATAAGAATCCTACTGATCTCTTGTATTTATCAGATTGCAGAATCAGAATCGATGTCATCGAATATTTTTCTTGATAACTTTATAAACCACATCGTAAATCTAAAAAAAAGTTTCAAAGTTCCTACTTAAATCAATTCGAAAACAGTGAAAATAAAACAATTCTGTAAAAGATACAACATTTTGATGATAAATGTTAACCTTAATCCTGAATTCTGAGTGTTGAAAAATTCATAACCAGGATTATTGAAGAAAAATATTTTTCTTCTCACTCCCAAAGTTGATAATCTTTTCCTATGGTGAGGGTGAATTTCAAATCCATCGGTAAACATATAGATAGAAAATTCTTGTTTAACATTCTCACTGGAACGAGGGAACTCATGATATAGATAAAAGCAATGATATCAACACCAATACCCACAGGAATTCAATATAATTCAACGAAAAAGCCTCTTTGTTGAAAATTTCTCATTATAACTTTGATTATATTTGTAATTAGCATAATTTTTTGGTAATAATAATAATTAGATATTAAAGGAGAGAAAATATAACATGAGAAAGCGAAAAAAAAAGTTCCAAGCTTAGTATCTAATCTACAATCCTTTAGATTCTCAATTCTCAAGTTGATTAACAGAAGAAAATGTTTTTCCACAGAACATTTCATGTTCAACTATGCAAAAAGTGAAGAGAAAGGAAATTGCAAAATTCATTCTCATCAATATTATCATCATGCAGAATCTTCTCCACCCTTCAGGCTCATGAAAATTCAATCCATTGAGAAGCAAGAAAAAAATAACAACAAAGAAAAATATTAAAATAACTCAATTTCCAGCATCGAGAATGAGGGAAGCAAAAAAAGTTCTGAATATCAAACTGAACAATAACAATCGAAAACGATAATGAGAAAAGTTTACTTGATAACCTTTTGAGGTTTGAGACTATTAAGTAATGATGATAATGATGATGGAAGTGGCAAAGCATTGAAAGATCGAGGGTGAATCAAGATTCATGGGAGATGCATGAGTTTGCATGAAAATGCATCAAATCAGAAGCAGAATGAACATAATTCAGTGAGGATGAATGATAATTGGATCTAAAATGAGAGAGAGGGAGAGGTTCAAGTTGCATCAACTCGAATTGAAAAAAAATAACAGTAAACAATTATTCTGAAAGGGGAAAGGGTGAGAAAAGTGATATCGGTATGTTGAGGCTCCATTAGCAATGTAAATTCTGTTTGGGTGAAAAATTTCATGGTAAAAACTAAACGATAGAAAGTTTTTTGAAACCTGAGAAAGTTGAAATTAAGAATAGCAAGTGAAGATATGGTTAATTCTGAATTATCATCAATTGTAACACAGAATTATAACAATTTATTTCTCAGTCTCATGATAATGGAGAGAGAAAGTTTTTTTTTCTTCCTGAATTAAAAACAGAATCAACATTTTTCACCATGAAATTAATGGTTAACAATAAGGTTAATGTTTTGTGAGAAGAGAATGAAAAATTTTCATTCATTATTAATAACTTTTTACAGTTTGAAATGAATAATCTCCCTGAATTATTGGTCTGAAAGTAACCAGATAAACATGGTGCAAATTCATTTCTCAAAAATGAACTTTTTCTATACAAAGAAAAAAAAATAACCGAATATTCATCTTCCATAATACATATATAGAACTCATTACAACTTTGGAATATTTTTCAAAAACTTTACAATAGAAAAATTTTTCATTCTCTTTTCCCTTTTCACCGAATCTCATATCATGTATACTTCACCCTCCAATCTCCCGATTCTCATTTATTAAAAATTCCATGTTCATTATCATGTATATATTTTGATTATTCAAATTCTAAAAGTTGGATTGATTTTTTTTTCTCTTTCGAATTTAAATTTTTCTATTCCAACTTTCATTCCAATTCAGTCTTTTGTTTTCGTTTCAAGTGTTATCAGAATCATTATCATCATGATTATTATTATCATCATTAGTTTCTATTATTATTATTAGTCTTTAGTATTATATTGTAACTCTTATCATGTTGGGTTAATGGCTACTCATTTGGAACTGGTTTCATGGGAAATTGGACAAATAATGAGCCACGAAAGTTGATTGTTGATACAATGAATTTAGTTCATTTCTCCAACTGTATTAACAATTGATAGGTAAATTGTTGATTTACCAATAACAATATTAACAGAGTGTTTTACTTTTTCATTGTTAATTTGATCAAAAATTTATCTGGTCCATTGAATTTAATTGATAATTAACATTCAATTAGTAGTAATAATAATAACCATCATGATAGTGATTCCATTTCAATCAATGAATTTCATGAAAACAGTTGAAAACAAAATAAAACAAAACAAAAAATAAAAATAAAAATTCAATTCAAACAATTGAATTCAAATTAAATCGGTCAATTGTTTGGTTAATTATCATTATTATCTAAGGGTTGATTAATGAGGATAAATAACCTTTGGAATCATGAATTATCCCATTTCCCCTGGTTCATGAGCCAACCCATTTCTGTGTCAAATTTAATTATCCACCTTATTTGATTTAATACATTCATTCAGTAAATTCAATTATCTTTTTGCCTGAAAACATCATCAATCTGTTATCATTATCACCATCACCATGTGATCTGGTTCAATAATTATCATCAATGAACATGATAAATGGTCTACATGGTAAAAAGTAATTCCAATTAAATATCATTACATGGTTTGGCTTCTTATCATTTCCCATCATCATCATCATCAGGTGATCCACGCCATCAACATGATAATATCAGGGAAACCATCATGATAAAACTAATCTATCACCCAGGTAAACCAAATTATTGTAAATTACCAACAATTATCAATTAACAATTTTAATTGTGTAACAATTTAACTCTCATAATGAATTTCATCAATACTATAAGGACTATACATACCCACCCCATTGATGATCCCTCTTTCATTAATTTGATAATTTTGATTGAAATCTAACAAGAAAAGTAAAGTTTAATAAGATAATAAAGTAATGATAATGATAATACATTTAAGGTGTAAAAAAGGTACCAGAAATTAAGGTTTGGTCAGGAAAATATCATTATCATGATTGGAATTGGATTTATCCTTCATCATTATTAATAAGCTTTTGCTTTTTTCAGTGAGATTTTTTTTTCAATTAAAGCAACAGCAGCACTTAATTTGATGCTTAATTCAATGAGTGAATGAGTGAGTGAGAGAGTGGCAAAGGAAGATAAAAATAATTAGAAACAGAAGATGATTATGATGATGATGAAGATGATAACTTATGGATGATATTATACATATTTAATATCAAAGATAGGACTAAAATCTGATAAACTTTGTTTTTCCTCCTTCTTTCATCCTCTCTCCATCCTCATCTTCATCTTACTTTTCTCTCTCTCTCTTTCTCTGTATTTTTCATACTCTTGGAATTTTCTTGCTCTATATTATCATTATTATCCAAAGACTTTGAGCTTTTCAAACTGAACAGAAGCTCTCAACTAATCTGATTGTAGCATTTGATAAAACTCTGGGATAAGAAAGGTAAGAGAAGTATCATCTTGGTGAATAAATAATGATTATCAGGACGATTATTACATTGGAAAGATGAAGATAAAGATAAAGATAAAAGAGTGAGAGAGTGAGAGAGAGAGAGAAGAAAACGGAAATTGAACCTTTTCTCTATTTTTTTCGAGTGCTAGATGAAAATGAATGATTCTAAATTACAACTAGTTATCAGTGAGAAGATGAAAACGAAAGAAGGGAAAAAATTGTTGATTAGCATTTTCTCATCTCAATGATTAACGATATCATCATAATTATCATCATTTTCTGATATATAAATTTACACTTTTGTTTATTTACACTATAAACATGGGGCTCATGGTGTACACAAACACACATGAGAATCTGAAGAAAATGATTTATATGAAATTGACTTGAAAGAGATGATCATCATGAAGATAATCATGATCACTTTACTTCTATCATCATAATGATAATAATCACCCAACATCATAATAATCATTATCATCTCAATCTTGATAATCTTGTAAGTGGACCTCTTATCCATTGACAAGAGTTTTCCACTGAGCTCATCATGAAACAAGAAACTCAGTTGGATTCTCAGTCTATTCCAACAATCACCCCACCCAAACCACATTTACTCTTTCCCCTTTTATCTCAATCTCTCAGTTGGTTAAAATATGATGAAAATGTATCTCTTTTCATTTCCACTTCCATAGGAAAAGATGAAAATAAATGGGATGAGGATGAGAAAAAGTTATTATCATTAATCAACAAGGACAAAAACACCATTCAACTGAAATAATGATTATAATTTATTAAAATGATAAATATTATTATCTAATAATATTATTATTTTATCAACCGGGAAGATGCTCACTGGCACTTTATCATTAAACAATCACTTCTAACCACAATAGTTTCTACATTATATTCATTATAATCAACTAATTGCTCTAATCATTTGTCCAATTGTAAAGTATCAACGCTCAACTTTTTTTTCCCCAAAAGATGAAAAAAAAGTTCATTCAACAAAAACATCATTCATCTTTCTATTGATTTTCTTCGTCCTCATCATCATTATTGTCTTTTCAATGTATTCTACATCTAAATTACCTCGGATCATCATCTATAATTCAATATTAATTTAATTCGGAGCTTTAATTATGATCCAATTTCATTGAGAAACTTTTTACAAACAGCGCCATCTATGTGATGGAAATTGGACAATTTTTGATCATTTGACATTCTAATGGACTGATATCAGTTAATTGCATCTTTAATTTGATCTATGAATTCATGGTGTTATAATTCAGTTCTTATGATGAAGGAATTGAAGAAAAACAATATTCTAATTGTGATATTAAATCAAATTGATAGAAAATTTAACCAGGAATGTGCTGCGATCTATGGACTAAAAGTTGATCTAAAGTTACTTTAAAATCAATTTCAAAATAATTTCTCAATAATCAATATGATGCATAATTTAGATGTTAATCCTTTCTTAATTAGGATTGAGGATGAGAGCAATTAAAGTCCTGTTTATGAGCTAATGAATTTCTAATTGTTGTTGAGAGTGGAAATTGATTCAGAAAGCAAATTGAAACAACTAATGAATTTAAAGTCGAGCAAAGTTTTAATCCAGCTAATTGTCCCACAAACACTTAGCTATTAAGTAAATTTTTCTTAATTGTTGATTAATGAAAAGCAAATTAGTTCTTCAATCAAGTGATCGGAAATTCACATGAACTTTTAAAAGTATAAAGTACAAAGTTTACTTCGACTGATGATAGATGGAGACACGAGGATTGAAAAGTACGAAAGTTTTTCAAATGTTGAGAAAAGTTTTTCTGGTTCAAATCAATGATTATGTAAATATGAAGATAAAAATTGTGACGACTCACCAAATTGACTTTTCATCCAAGGGAAATAATTTTTGCCCATTGATGAACTTGAGTTTGGTTCACCAGGACTTTCTACTGGACCAGGATACATTTGATTGCCACTTTGATTGACAGGCATCGGCGGCGGAGATGAACCTGATACCTGTAACATGTGACTCTGTGGATCGGTCATTAAATCTCTAGGATGAGGATGACCATAACCCATTTGTTGAATTTTACAGCTAACATATTGTTGATTTGTTGGATCATGAGGAGGTGTTAAACTGTGACCTCGACTAGGGCCACCACCGCCTCCACCAACACCACAATCATAGAGTGATGTTAACGATTGAGCTGATTGTTGTTGTTGTTGAGCCTGTTGGGCTTGAGATACAGTTGATTGTTGTTGGTGTGGTGGAGATGATAATTGGGGTGGTGGTATTGTAGATACAGTTGTCTGATGATTTCCCTGAGGCGGAGGACCAGCAGGATGAGGTGGCGGTGGACCCGATGGACCATTACCTGAACAACCATAATATGGAATAGTTGAAGGTTCGTACCTGTTAAATATTAGAGGAACAATTAAAGAACAATCAAAAAAAATAAGGAACGATAATTAACTAATTTGGATAATCAAGTTTAATTGTTGTAACCAGAATTTCAACTGATCAAATGAAAACCTTTTCCTTTCCAACGTCCACAAAATTAGACAATCTTATCAAGAGAAATTGTCAATCTAATCAAACAATTTAATCAATTAAAGGAAAAGGAAACAACTAAGTGAATATAATCAATTAACTAGATTTTGAGCAATTAACTTTGGTTTAAAAAGTTATCTGCTCTTTTTCTGGTTAAGTAACCCAAATGTTGATTGTTATTAAATGCAATCTAAATGCTACTCACTAAATCTTATCATCAACACAATTAACATCATTTTGCAATTCGCTTATTGCTCAACAAGGCGAATCATTTGTTTACTTTTTAACGTGCTAATGTTTTACTTTCTGCTCTCTTGCATTTCTGCAATGAACCTGGTCACTTTTATTGCCCTTCGAGTTTCAAGTTACCCTTTTCCCTCTGTTTATGCCTCAAACTGACCAATGTCCAGTCTTTCATAATCAACGAGCAGAAAGAAAAGCTTCAAAAGTTAGACAATTTCGAGTAACAATTTTGTTTAGAAAACTTTTCCAAGGATAATAAACAAAAGGATAATCAGTTCCGTTAGAGGTTAAAGAGGATTGAAAAGTCAAAAGTCAACAAAAAGGATGAAGAGGTCAAGCCCTTTAGCTTTTGTCTTTCTCAACTGGACAATGATACTCACTCTCTTAACAGTAAACTCTTTTCCATAGCTTCAGGCAAAACCAATAAGGATTCTAAGTGATAAGTTAAATTGTCCCAATTAGAGTTGATTTTTAACTACAATTGAATCTCTCATTTTAAAATCTAATCGTTGCCAAGTTTTAATCATTATCAACATTTTTTTTCCCAATCATTAAGAAATTAATCAACAATCATTCCTAGTAACTGATTGTAATCATCAAGTGATTATCTTTGTTATAATCTGATATCATCATTAACCTTTAAATTGATTTAAAGTAATTGATTTTCATTTGAAAGGTTAATTGTCACTTGATGAGTTTTCAATTGATTCTTTGAATTGATTTCTTTTGAATTTCAATTGTTAAGGTTTTGTTTTAATATGAAAATCATTAAAGGTGATCAATTAATTGTGATCATGCTTTTTTAATTGGCATTTAAAAAGCAATTTAATTCAACAATTGAATGAAATTTACTGTTCTCAATGTGCTGCCATCGATTGGTTAACATTTGAATCAATTGATTTTCACTTTTTCATCAAATTGAAGGTAACAATTAAAGTGATTAACTTAATAAGTGAATATTTTTCCATATCAATTATCATGATTACTTACTTAACTTCATGAGAATTGGTCGCTTCCAATTCCCTGAGTGTTAACCGATCGAAAGGAGGAAAACGTGGATGAGGTGGTGGAGGTTGTTGTTGATGTTGTGATGATGAAGTTGATGAAGATGATGTTAAACCAGGTGAATATTGCATTTGCTGATAGTTAGCATAATGTCCAGTTCCTCCACCACCACCACCTCCTCCTCCCCTGGTCCAGGTACTCGTCCATTTTCATGACACTGAGAGAGTGAGTGATGATGATGAGCTTCACTTGCATAACTATCATGTCCATTTGAAGCTGGACCATAAGCCGATGTATTTGTAAAATATGAACTCATATCACACATGATTGTTTACCTGTTGAAAATGTCACCTTTTGATAACTAATTCAAATTAATTACAATACTATTACTTTTATAAATTAATAATTATAATTACTACTATTATATTAACTTATCTATCTCTTTGAACTATTAATTATTTTGTAATATTATTATGATTTACTTTTAAAGAAGAGTATATAATATAAATTATTATCGTTAATTATTCTTATACATTAATTATTTGATGAATAATCGCAAATCCGTAAAACTTTTGGCTTTACAACTAATGATTCCTAATTAGTTGTGTAGCAATTAATTACTACCATTTAAATTGATGAACACATATAAAGGTAAGATCACAATCAACATGGAATATAATTGAGTCTAGAATTGAGAATTGAGAATTGATAATTTTCTTTGAAACTCCTTTTGATTCCGATAATTATCCTCAACTGTATCTGAATGGTTTCTATTGGAAAAGGGAAGAGTAAAAGTAAAAGAAATTAATCAATGAATGTGTAAGAAAAAGTAGATTGAATTAGATTTTCATCGAACTGAATCAATCAGTTCTAGAACATTTTGGAACATTGAAAACTTTTAGAACAATTTTTTCTCTTTTCAACTTTGGCGTTAACTTCAATTCGATTGGCTGAAGGTGGCCTGATTTTGCGCGTTCTCATGTTATACCTTTAAAGTGGCTGCGTGCTGAGGCCATTTTAAGATTGATTTGGAAATAAATTAGCATGAAATTGCAACAAATTCAATGGTTCTCAAGTTTATTCACCATGAAGAAGAAGAAAATTCGAGACTGGAATTATTTTACTCTCTCAGTTTTCCTAATTCATTCATCGTATCAGAATTGAGTTAATATCTTTTTATTATTAAAATATTATCATCGATGAAAATTGAAGACGGAAAGTAGAGCCTTGAGTATATTCATCTTCTTCAATCTAATCATTATTAATATTATTCAGTTTCAGGTTTCATGAAAATTCATCATGAGATTTCAAGGAGGAGACTCGGAAAACTTTGGGCATGAGCTTGTGAAACATTTTTAAATTGCTGAAAACTTTGTAATTAAAGTTAATTGTGTAAAGGAATGAGAAGGTTTTCCTTGGTGATTTTAATTGTATGATTAGAAAAGAAGAAGAAGAAAAAAAAATTCAACTTATCTTCAATTTTCCCTCTTACATTGATCATCTTACATGACTGAATTTATCTCTTTCAGTATCTTGAAATCATCATGGGAAATATTGATGATGAAATACTAAAAACAGCATCAAGAATAATGAATTGATAAAATTGTAATGATAACTGTGAATTGTTGACTGATTGTTAATATAAATCTTTTTCTGTTTCACAAATTGAGAAACAAAAGCAACAATCATTATTCATCATGAAATACATGAGGGGAAATGATGAAGATTCTGGTGGAATTTTTTTCTGTTTTGATTAATTGACTAAATGGGAATTGGGGTGAACATTTTTCTTGAATAAAAAACATGAGATAAATCAGAGGAAAGAGAGAAAAAGATAAGAGGATGTTGAAGATGCTACAAATGATGAAGATGAAGTAGAGGTGGAAAAAAGTAACGAAAAAACTAAGAGACAACTGTAGATGAAGATGGAGAATGAAAGATAAACTTAAGTGATGAAGCAAAGAGAAAGAGAGAGAAAAAAAGAGGCAGAAGATGAAGAAGATGATGAGATGAAGATGCCCTCCCATGAGCTTGAGATGCTCTTTTCTTGGAACTGTAATATTGTAAAAAAAAGATCCAAAGAAGATGAAGACAGACAGACGAAAGTAACTAGAGAAATGACAGTTTCTTCAATATCTTCAGTCTCTTTTCTGTTTTTTACTCTTTTTCTGTTCTTCTCATTGATTGTAAAAAACAAGGTAATTGCAAGAAGAGAGAGAGAGAGAGAGCGAGAGGCAATAAGCATTGGGCCTTTTTCCGTGCACAGTGTCTACCTAAAAGCCGTTCAAGTTAAACCTTTTTCCATGAAAGTTAATTTACCTTCGGTTGGATATTGATTGTATATCGATCAACACAGACCAGGAACAGCTCATTCTTTGGTTACCTTGACTACTGTATAATTATCATCATCATTATGAGTCTTATTTGATATTCCAACAAAAGTTGCATGATAACTTGAATGAGAATCTGGTAAATGATTTGGTAAACATTCAAATTGTTAATTTGATCAAGATAATTTGATTAGTTGGTAAAGAAAATAAGAAAACTTTTCAATTTCTTATTATCTTATAGCTTCGATCTCAATTGGTAAGGCAACACACCTTCACCAACGAGATTACGAGATTGTGGTAATCTATTGGAGATGATGATGAAGACACGATGGAAATTGATGAAAAATTACCTTTACCTTGTATCATCATCATCATCATCATCATCATCATTATCATCATCATCCACAATCAGTAACAGTTGAAGTCTTTTTTTTAAGGTAATAAGGTTGTTAGATTAAGTTATAAACAAGGTTTCAAGTTAATCCTAAACCAGGAGTGTCCTTAGCTAATGATAAATATCTGTTGCCATGTTAATGATAATCCAATTTAGCGATTTAGTTGATAATTAGCTTGAAAATTAAAGTTAAATTGTTTGGGTAATATGATATTTATTTTCATTAATTTGTCACTTAATTTCATCTGAATCTTGTTGAACCAATTTAATTGTTTGTCACTGTTTAATTTGCAGTTGTAAGACAAATGTGTAAATGGTTATATTGTTATGAATAATTAAATGATTACAATTGCTAGTTGACATTAATTAAATTGTCAGGATGTTTAAGTACTTGTAGTAAATTGAATTAGAATTGGTGAAGTTACAATTAAAAGTTAAAGGGTTGAAGAAACAGCAATTATCATGATTGTTGGTGCATTTAATTGAAGACAATCAATTACAATCATGATTAAATCATTAAAATGAAAAGGTTATTAATCATTACGACCCGAAGACAAACCTCAATGATAAAGAAGATGAGATTAAACTTAAGATAAACTTTTGATATTAAACATGTAAAGTGATGGAGATGATGTTGATTATCATGTTTTATCAATACTCATGATGAGATTGTGTCAGAATTTCAGATAACCACGCCTAATATGACATGATTTTTGAATTTTTTCAAATTCTCAACGCCTTGTCACTATCATCATCATCATCATCATTTGATATTCTCAATGTATGTTGAGAATGATGCTTTTTGCAAATTGTAATGCAAAAAGTGTAACATTGGAAAAGATGAAGGATGATGATGATGATAATATATGGAAGATAAAGAGAGAGGGAGAGAGAGCGAGTGGGTGGATGAGAAAAGGGCGTTGGCGAAGTTTCCATCGATTTTATTACTGTTTTTCTTTGCTATAGGTTATAACTGAAGAACCGAAATCCTTTGTCATCATAATCATGATGATAATCGAGCAACAACAACATCATCTTCCTGATCATCTAATCAAACTCACCAATAATAAATTACGCCTGAATGGAAGCTCTGAATTATTATTATGTGATTACAAATAAATAGCAAACCTTGATTAATGATAATAAATCTCATGAAAAGGATAACAAAGAAAGCGATTAGATTAGATTGACCGATAAGGATAAAGATGATGATGGTGATGATGAAAAAGCGATTTAATGGAGAAAAACATTATCAAATGGGAAGATAAATGTTCCCAATAAGATACAAGAGGAAAAAGAGACTATGGAAGATTAATTAATGATGGAAAAAGAAAATGAAATACCGTAATCAAGTGATGAAGACAATGAAGATTAAGAAGAAGAAGAGAACTTATTGTCATTTTGATTGGAGGATAAGAAAGGAGAACATTTTGATAAAATATCTAATAAAAGGTTGAGTTCCCTCCCAAATGATAATTTTACAGAAAAAAGAGTCTCCTTGATAATTGATGGTTATAAGAGATTCTCTTTGCTTCCTTTTTATTTCAGGGAAAAGAAAAAACAACAACATCCTATCAAAGACGATAAGAAGAGATGAGGATGACGAAGATAAAGATTTATAAACATAAGAAGAAATAAAGAAAGATAATATGTTACTTAAAAGAAGAAGAAAGAGAGCAACTCAGAGAGAGAGAGAGAGAGAGAGAGAGAGAGAGAGAGAGAGAGGAGGAGGAGATGAAGGAAACTCTGAGGAAACTCTGAAAAGCAAGAAAAGTTTATACAAGTTATACACTGAGGAACAACAAATCATTTATATAACTATGGTAACCTTAATATATCTGCTACCGTTGGTATTATATTTCCTCTCTTTCTCTCTCGCTTATATAATAAAGAAGATGGAGATGATGAAAAAGAAGATGGAGAAATCTCTATTGATCAAGCCAGAGGCAAGAAAGCAAGAGAGAGAGAGAGAGAACAACCAGAAAAACCAGAAGCAAAGGAAACAGCATGAAGACGAAGAGAGAGAGAGAGACTAAAGTTACAGAGTGATGATGATGATAAAAGTATCCCTATATTATCATCATCATCCTTATTATTATTATTATTATTTTATCAAAAGAAGGGAAAAAAGCTTGATAACCAAAGGAAAGGCCTCTTAAAATTTATGGGATTGGAGATGATGCTTTTTTTCAATGTTAAGGTGGATGAGGAGGATCAGAATGATGATGAAGATGAACTGATGTGAAATGCAATTGGTGAGAAAATTGATTGGACAAAGAACCATTGCTTTTTACCTCAGAAGCATAAGAATATATAATAGACAGAGGAGAAAGAGTGAGAGAGAGGACAAAAAGATAAGTGACAAAAAATGGGTGACACAAAATGGCCGAAGATGAAGAAAAAAGAAATGAGTATTTGTATTGATACACAAAAGCAAATAAAAGTGAGAACCATTGTCCGAATACAACCAATGAAGGAACGTCTTTCCTATTCAAATATCCTCGATACCTTTTGTGTTATCGCTTATGTATTGATACAATTTACATTAATCTTAAGCTTACACAAGACATTATCCATGTTAGCGGATAATCTGAGCGAATGCTGATCATTGGTAGTTGATAAACAACACACATAGAGGAAGAGATAACGAAATGAATGAAATTGTAATAAAAAGTTATCATAAAACTAGAATACTGATTAAAAGTGAATTCTGAATGAATATGAAACGATTACCTGGAAACTTGGAAAATGCAAATTAAATAGTAAAAATAATCAAGATGAGATTTATCATCGTCATTATGAAGCTATTATTGTCACCTTTTGGTGTACATGGAGAGGGAGAGACAGAAACTGAGAGAGTATCTTAAAGGATGAGGATGAAAAGGGTATTTAAAAAAAAAGATGAGTCCATCAACAGGTTATTAAATAACCATAATGAGATAATCTCAATTGGATACTAACATTTACTGCTCAATAAAATGTCAGATAAAAAAGCGCATAAAAGGTTAAACATTATCTTCATCATTATTAGCACCATTATCATCATCATCATTATCCTCATCACTATTCAATGTATAATATGTTTATCTTTTTTTTTATTCTTCCACTTTTCAACTCTCTCACTCTCTCGGTTGATGATGAAGATGATGATGTTAATATCATTGTAATACTCATAATAATGTCACTTTAATTGGTGATAAAAATGTTCACTTCAAATCAACTTGTCAATTGGTCCTAAAGTTTTTTTTTCTGGTCAAAGATTACAATTCATTCATTATTATTATGATTATTATCATGATTATTGTTATTACTGTTATTATGATTATGATAATCATTAAACTGTTAAGATATAAACAAGAGAGAGAGAGACAACAAACAGTAAAAAATGATAATAATAATAAAGTTTGACTTTTATTTTTTTTTCTTTTACGTTTTCTAAGTTTATCTGTTTACTCAATCAGTTCATTCATAAAAAAAGAGTCAAGTACTTTTACTATTAGAAAATTATTAGTCTTATCCCATTTACTATTAAGTATATAAAATATTGAGCGTGAGCCTGTTTTCCTACTTTCAAGATTATCCAATAAACCGCAAAGGTAATCATATCATAGTATTTGATGATGATGTTAATTACAACAATTAACAACATTAATTGCCCATCAGACATTGAGATTGATACTTTTCATTTTATCAGATGATGATGAATACGAGAGGAGTAGGAGGAGGAAGAGGAGGTTATGTGTAAGGGAGATGATGATGATGATGAGAAAAGGAGCAAGATAATGATGAGAGTGAGTTTGTCTTAATTTATGGTTGGGAATCGTGTTTATTATTATTAATAGTTTTGTAAATTATCAAATTAATTGTCTTGTTAATCTTGTATTCGTATGGTGAAAATAATGTTACTTAGTCTCAGTAATTTAATTTAAAGTGTCATAACCAATCATTGTTGACCCTTTCTCTTATTGAGTGACCATCTAAATGTGAGATTGTCTCAATGTCACACGAATGTCCATCAAAGATTGACCATTAATCCTAATCTTTTATTATTATTTTATCCTTTATTACCCACAGTCTATTGGCAATTACTTAACCACACAATTATTATTATTATATACTAACTATTAATTTAATTTAATTGTTGCTCTGTGGTTACATTTTCTGTTTCTCAGTCAATTACATTACTACCATTATTTTATTAGCACTTTGATGTTGATACAATACCGATGGTGATTTTCAATTGGAAGATGAAATTGATTGCTGACAATTTTGGCATGAGTGTGATAGAGAAGGAGGAAAATGTTGTAATGATAAGTGCAAGGAAATTGAAGAGAAAATAGAAAATATCATAGAAGATGAAAATTCTGATAATATATTGCAACAGGTAATCGAATGTGATTAAGTCAATTGGAGATGAAATTTTGTCAGTCAAAGTTTAAGATTCCATTTGAGTTGAGATTGGGTGAGTATCGATGAGTTTCATGAGGTGAATGAGGAAAATCAGAGTTACATGGTAGAGATTTTTTTTTCTGGTTCTATTCTAAAGTTCAATGGAACTCATAGAGATACAGAGAGATCCAACTGAGAGTAACTGTTTATCATGATGATTGTGATGAGGAAAGGGAAGAGAATTTACTTTATTGTCATGTTTTTGTTTTCGATTTTTCTTCTCTTCTTTTTGAATGTCAGAGAAAATGAATGAAACTAATAACCATGTAAACGAAACTAATATTTTGTCTCTACTCAACATGAGCTATCGAACACAAGAAAAAAGGTAAACAATTTCGCCTTCGGGTTGATTTTTTATTCTGTTTCAATGTAAAAGAGCCAAAAAATGATCTTTGATCTCTTTGGAAGATCAAAAACCCGAACCTATAATCGAGATAATTATTCCACTATAATCAACATATTCAGTTGTTATTACATGAGAATCGCTCAAATGTGACCGAACCTTTGAATCTTTGCATCTTCAGGTATCGAATTAATTTCAACTCAAATCGATATGAAAAAAGAGGATCAATTACTTTTCGATGCCCAAGCTCATTAGCATCTTTTGTACTTTCCTCATCTCTCTCATCATCCTCATCCTCATCTTCATCCATCGATTGAGTTAATAAGTAAGAAAAATTAAATTACTATTTGGAAGCTAACGAAGAACCTGTTTAATGATAATGATGAAGATGAAATCATAATTAGCTCATCTTCCTATAAACAAAGAAAACCAGAGAATCAAGATGATAATGATGATGAAGAAAGAGGAAAATTTTCTTTCTTTTTTCTCTTTCTTTTTGATTCTCTTTTTCTTCTTCTTCTATCATTTGCTTAGAATATTAAGACAAGAAGGAGATGGAAAATGTTTCCAATGTTAAATCAATTCTTTCATCTCAAACTCGCTACTCTCTTCTCATCATAATCTTAATTTAATCTTAATTACACTGAATTATCTTCCAATTATCTAACTTTTCTCTCTTTCTATTCACCTTCTCGTATAATTTAATTCTTCATTTCGACCAAAGTCTCTCTCATTCTTGTCCTTTCTTCCACCCAACTGACCCTCTCCCCGCCTCACAAAATTTTCTTAGCTCAAAACTTAGAAGCTAAAAGAAAATAATTGACCATAATTATGAAATAACGAATCAGTTATCTATTCAAATTAATCTGATTTACCATAATGTTTACTCACTGATGATAAAACATTCAATAAATCAAATGATTCATGAAAACCTCATGCATATCGCAGATTAGGATATTCATCATGAGCCAATTGAAAGTAAACGAGTGAAGCATAACAAAGATGGTAGAGTCAAGAGAAGACACAATTGAATAACTTAATGTTCACCTGAATTATTATCGGTGAAATCACATGGAAATAGACAAATGCTAGAGAGGGAAAGTACTTGAATGGTGAATCAGGTACAGTTTCAGGCACTCAGAATGTTGAATGATTTGGTATAGAGTAAACAAACTAATCGATTAGCTTGATTGCAGAACCAGAAACACATGAAATCATTTTGGGTTTTGGGTTCAGATTTGGCTATTAACTGAATTTCACTCATTTGAAGTGTTTATTTGATTATCAATTGATTTTTGATGATTTAATTTACAAATTTTCAATCTTAGTTGTAAAGTAAAAGAGAAAAATAGAGAAATATTAATATTCTTACCATTTTAATCTTGTAGATCATATGATGGATTAAGATGATGATGAGGATGCAAAAAGAGATGCTGGAAGTTGATGATGGTTTTGTTATCCGTTTTGCACAAAAATTATCACTTATTTCGTATTAGAGAGAAAGAAGAAAATGGAGAGTGAATGAATTAAGAGAATTTTTCTTCTCTCGCTCACTTTTCTCTCTCTCTTTCGCTCTCTCTATCCCTCTAATTTTTTTCTCTCTCTCTCTCTCTTATTCTTTCATTTTCTCTTTCTCTCTTCTCTCTTTCTAATTTTCTCTCTCTTTTCTCTCTGGTTTCGTTCTTTTTACTCTTTCACTTTTACTTACCATGGAGGTGACTCAGTAAACTGGATTCACCCGATGCTCTCAGAACTTTTATCTATCATGAATCTTCTCTCTCTCTCTCTCTCTCTCTCTCTCTCTCTCTCATTTTCTATAATTTTCTCTTTCCAACCAAACCGAAAAAAGAAAAACTTTTAAATAGATGGAAGCTCCATCTTTTTTCTAATTTTAAAGTTAAAACAAATGAAGCTAATCAAAAGCTCAATTGAAATAATTAAACCATAATGAATGATCATTACTGTCAACAATCATGATCAATTTTTATATGAATATTTTTTCAAAATCTTATTTAAATGAAGGGAAATTAGTCCAATGAATCAAATCGAAAGTAAATCAAGTTTAATTGCATTTGTGCCAAATACAAATGAGTGAATGTCAATGTCGTCGGTCAAGAACCTAATCCGATGTTAATTAGTTGATATTTAAAGTCTAGATAACAATCAAAATCTATTGGAAATACAAGTTCGATAACCGGATATTTTTTTATTGATATTTTTTGGTGATTTTATCAATTTCTTGGTTGAATTTGCAAAATTTGAAATATTCATTGACATTGAAAGTTAATCGTTTGAGCGATGATAATTTGTTTGTGTGTCTTTTTAAGTTGATTATCAACACACTTATAGTTTGGTTGACAGTTTTTCTAATAAACAATTAACCTGCTTAGGAAGTTATTATCTATTAGATTGCTAATTGTTTATCTATATTTGTCAGCTTTAAGTGCCACAAATATCGTTATTGTTTATTTAAATTCAACCGATATTTCATCACTCCATCATGAGCTTATTCTCGTGACAACTTCTCCTATTCAGTCAGATGAAAAGGTTGCCCCAGGTGATCAGATAATCTCAAGATTAAAGCATAAGTTAGATTTGACTTCTAGGACATTTACAGGTAAAAAAGTGAACTAAACTTGCATTGATATTGGATTTTAACAATCACGATGAAATAAACAAATAGGTAATTTCATTGTTGAAGTGAACATGTTGACATTTCAATCAATCAAATGAGAAAGAAAAACAAATAGTTTCCATGCACCAGGAAGTTCAAACTCCAATAAAGGAGATAAGCCTGAAAATTTAAGAGAAAACCACTCGAAATATTATAAACATGATATTCACTGATCACCATGAGTTCTGCTATATATAGTTTCTTTAATTTATGTAGCACAATCAAGTTTGATCTCCTATCGAGATACAAATTAGCTCAATAAAGTTCAATCCATGAAATGGATCTTCAACATTGAGATTTCACTGAATAAAATCACCTTGAGTTTGAGAGAATCGGAATTTCCACTCATTCAGTATCAATTAACTTGAAATTTGATATAAAACTGCGCTCAAAATATTAGATTCAGTGAGTAAAACACAATTAACGATAATTAGAATCATTTTTCTCTTCAAATAAGAATAACCAGTAAATAGAGATCGACAGAAGTACTTGGACATTGAAGCGATTTTTCATTCTAAACAAATAATTTCTACCAATTAAAAGCAGTTTTATATTCGCTCGATAGAACTCAGAATAATGAAAAAGTCGCCGAAGTTTACAATTAGAGCGATGTTAATACGAGCACATCGAAATATTTTTCCAACGATTCTGAACCAAAATGAGTGTTTTTTTACCGATTATAAATTCATTTTCAATTCTAATCTACAATACAAACTTTCTCTTGCTTTTCTACCAATTGGCCGGTCTTCAGGGCAAAATGGATTGAATTATGTTTAACACGGCAAAACTTTAATTCTAACTCAGAAAATCTTTTTTTGTTTCTTTGAGAACACGAAATGAATCTGAATTGGGATTACTTTTATCATCTCCTAAGGGATTAGTCTTTTTATCTTTCTTTGAAAATATTAATTTTTTCTTAAAGGTATATGAATTCATTCTGATTTGACTGTATTAATACCACCATGAAGAATATTATTCAGAGCGATATTGGATAAATGCATAGAAGGAGAAAATTGAGTTGAACATTTGATGAAAAAAAAAGAGTTTGAAAAACTTTATTTTGCTCCAATTAATTAGTAGCAGACTGAATGGTTTGTAGAAAGCACAATTAATTGATTCAATTGTGATGAAACAATGAAATGAGAGGTTATTAAATGACAAAGGTAAAAAAAGAGAGCAACTAATCAAGAGGAATAAGGTCAAGGGTGGTTATATTATTAGGATCATTTACAGTTAATGGGAATCATCATCATCTTAGACGAGAGAGTAAGAGAGTGAGAGAGACTTGGGTGACTCTCTGAGAGCCTTTTTTATGGTGATCATCATAATAAAGAGCTAAACTATTTCAAGGTACCTTTTCATTGCTCTTTTTACCACCTCCTCTCTCATCTTTACCATTATAACACTTTGTTTATCTTCTCAGTCTCTTTCTTTGTCTTCCATTGTAATGAGACTACCTGAAGAACTACAAAGATATTAGCATTATCGTCATTACTATTATCATGATCTTTTCACGTTTCATCACATTTAAAGGTGAAAACGATGAAAAAAACATACACACAGGCTGAATAATAAAAAAACGGATCAGAAAGATTGAAACGAAATTCAGATTTGTATTTGAATCTTTATGATCAATGATCATTATTATTGAAGATGCAAAGTATTAAAAAACTTAGATATTTGGACTTATTCATATATTAATATATGAATTAACTTTAATATCTACTAATTGTCTGATTAACAAGTGAATACAATTTACATGGTAAACCATATCAAAGTAAATAGTAATCATAAGGTGATAATGATGATAATAATACTTTACTTTAATGTCTTTGTTAATAGTTACATAAATGGTTATTATCATTGTTATTATTAACTTAATCATTATTATTACAAGTTTACTATTGAATTGATGTCATTAAAAATGTGAGACAGTTTGTTAACTGTTGAGTTTCAATATAAAATTAACACGTTATTTTATTTGTGTTAATCCAATTTGTGTCACTTGATTGTCAAGTAAATAACATTTAATCAATTATAAAGCAAGAGCAAACATTTAATCAAAGGTATGATTAAACCAATTGTCCAGCGGATTATATGAAAGATTAATGGATTAATAAAATAAAATATGAGTTATCTGAGTGAGAATTGAAATGATTAACTGAATTAACATTCAATTTCTTAAAGGTAACTTGATGTAAATCATTGGATTGATTGAATGGATCATAGTTAGTATGTTGATTGATTGATTTCATGAAGATTCATTGATTGATCATAAATGATGACCTGAGGTTTTGTTTTGTTTTTATCTCAGTTGTAATCATCATTTTCACCATGAAGATGATACATGAATGGGAAAGAGTTAAAAGGTAAACATTATACATTTTATGATGATGATTTGGTGATGATATTGATCATCATTGTGATCATCATCATATTAGGATAACCAATTGATTCCAAATGATCATTGGTAAGTATCCAAATGTATAGATGTTGCTTGGTTTTGATCCTATAGAATTTGTTTTATAGGTTCACAAGTAAAATGTTACTCAAGTTGTTGGATGTTGGTGATGAGGATGAAGATGAGGATGAGGATGAAAATAAAAAAAAAAGGTAGAATAGGATTGGTATGTAAGTTTAGATAAAAAGTTTCATGGAGGGAAGAGGAGATGAAGAAAAATATTGACTGACAAGATGAAAAACTGTGAGAGATGAGGAAAGAAGATGAAGTGGAAAAGATGTAAAACTTTTGATACAGAAGAGGAAAAAAAGATGAGGATGGAGAATGAAAGAGAAAAAGAGAGAGAGAGAGAGAGAGCGAAGGAGAATGAGAATGAGAATGAAAATTAGGGAGAGAAGGAGAATTGAGTGAGTAAGTTGATGAATTAATGAGGCGAAGATGTAAAGATCAACAATGGACAAACTTATGGAGGAAAAGAGATGGAGGAAGATGTAGAGAGAGAGAAAAAAAAAGAAAAAGAAAGAGCAAAAAGAGAGAGAAAGAAGTGTGGATAAATCGCTTGAAATGCATTACTTTTTGGCCTTGATGATAAAAAGTAAATTGAAGAAAAAAAGATGATGATGATAAAAGAAGAGAATGAAAGAAGAGAGAATGAGGGAGGGGAAAAGAAATAGTTTTTGTAAGAAAAGTCAAGTAATAAATATTGAAGGATTAGCTGTAAAAGTAAAGCGTAATCCAAATGCTGTTACAAAATCTTATTGAACAAACTTAAGCATCAGCAGAGAGAGAGAGAGAGCAGAGTTGAAGATGAAGTCGAAATAAGTTCCAGCTTCAGTTTCAGCTTCATCATTGAACCAATGTAATCCAACCTGCGCTCTAACAGAAGCCAATCCTTTCCAAGGCTGATGTACTTTACTCGCTCTCTCTCTCTCTCTCTCTCTCTCATCTTCCTCTGGTATAACTTACAAGGGTTCTCGAGCATTACTGTTATCATCATAATTGCAAATAGTAAATTATCAAAGAGCAATATAAAAATATGAAAAAAACATACATCGAGGGAGGAGGGTAGAGATTGAGAGAGATGAGAATAAAAATTATTGCACAAATTATTATCGCATCAGAACTATCAGTTACATGTAACAGAGGAAAATAAAAAAGATCTATGGAGAGAGAAGATGAACCAAAAATGAAAATGGATGAAAAGATGAGATGGGAAAAGATGATAGGGTGAAATGAGATAAAGCAGACTCAATGAAGATAAATATGATATTCGAGTCATTCGAGAATCGATGAAAAGTGGGAGAGGAAGAAAATCAGTTGATGAATACTGTGGGTGAGCCAAAGAAATTATTTGAATAGAGAGAGAGAGAGAGAGAGAGAGAGAGAGAGAGAGAGCAAATGAAGAAGCAAAAAATATAATGAAGAAAATGAGAAGAGGAGGAAAAGTGGAGAATGTCGAATGCAGAGAGATAAAGTTAATTTCGTAAATTCTGTTTACACAGGAACATTTATCTTATCCAACATTGTATTAAATTCTTAGCATCAACAGAATCTCTAATTCTCATAAAAATTATGATAACATTATTATATTTTTATTACACAGAGAGAGAAATAGGTTTGTTATTGCTTCGTTTTCCCATGTTGACACAAAGTCCCTCTTATAGATTTACCCACCTCCTCCTCTCCTCCCACTTCTCCTCCTTTTTATCTTCCACTCTCTCTCTCTCGTTCCCTAGTTCTCTCTCATTATCTCAACTATTATCTTAATTTAATCCGATACATTTAATTCAATTTCCATTGAGATGCTGCTAGTTAATATTATCAATTTAATTCATCTCACAATTATCTCCATTTGATTCTATGTAACATTAGAAGATTAATGATTTCAAGAGCTTTTTTTTACTTTTTTTTCTAATTTAATTTAATTCTAATTTAAATAAAAGCCTTTCGATCCTCATAGCAATATGATATTGTGTTGATTCATTAACGTAAATCATTCAACTTGACTTGCAATTAAAATACAACAAACAAAAAAGTTTCACTTTAATTTGTACGTTAAATTAGGTTACCTGTACTTCACTCATTGGATAAGTTTGAATTATTTTTTTACAGGTAAATGGAAAAAAAGAAACTGGTTTTCTGGGTATCATTTTTTTCTTGGTTTACCTTTTCCTCTCTCTCTCACTGTGTTACCAGAAAATGTTAATGTTATGTAATAAATATCATCAGGTAACAGACAAGAAAACAAGGTAAGTTTCCTATTGAATTACGAGTGGAAATGCTTGTTCATGTTTAGAAATTTGTTTCTTCGGATAAATTAACAATTAAGCAACAGAATTTAATTAACTTTGTTACAATAAGAGTACAGTTGATAAATTACAATAATTTGATTAGTAACATAAATTTATTTCGGTAGGTAAGTTTGAGTAACATTTTCGCCTTGGATATAATAATAATATAAGAAATTAATCTTACCTTGATGGTCATTAAATCAATGGTGAAGATGATGGTGGTGATGGTGATCATGAGGATGATTTAGATGAAAATGAAGATGAAGATGATGATGATATTGATTTGATTACCACAAGAGAGACACAGACACAAGGGGACACACAATGAAACGCACTTTGATTCGGATCAACAATCAGTTGATATGATTAGTTGATTAATTTTCATTTATGATCAAGTTTTTTTGATCACTTTCAGTTTGTTGATTTGAAGGTTTTTCTGCTTGAAGGTTAAGCTTTGGTGTTGCAGTTGGTTAATGTTGTGATTGGTTGAAAGCCTTTGCCTTGGATCCTCTTCCAGCCTCCATTGGCAAAGGTCATTTCGGTTCTCTCACTCTCTCTCTCTCTTTCTCTCTTGTCTTTACACCTTTTACCTGTTACTCGACCTTCTGTTGTTTATTTCCTCCTCTGTAAGTTTACTCATCTCATGGATGGTCGAAGGCTCCTCTGGTTCCTCGATACAAGCTCGACACACCATCCCCACCAGATCCCAGCATTGAGAGCAATAGAATACTGAACATCTTGGACATTGATACGAACCTTCATCTTGAGCTGTTTCACATATCGAACAATATCTTTTGACCAATTTCTTGAACCAGCCATATTTAACAGTTCGATTGATTAAATTTTTCAACAAAGGTGAATCTCTCATGTGAGTATTCATAGTGATCAATTGTCGAATCTTTTTCAATTGATAAACTGTGTAAGCTTTTCTTTTCCTGAGGCGATCGTTGTAGAGATAAATTATTCTCTGTTTTTCTCGTTGAGGGTGAAAATAAGCACAAATAAAACATCGAAGACGAAGTAGATAAGCTTGAGTTAGAATAATCATAAGAATACCAAAGGCCACGAAAGCCATTGTAGTGTAAACCGAATTGTCGATAGGAACCGGTTGCGGAAGACAAGCCTCATTGGTTAGAACTTTATCAACGGTATAGTTTAAATTCGCTGTTGGAAGAAAATCAGTTAAAATCGAACTGAACCAACCCTTTTGTTCGATATCGAATTTGAACGCATGATATCCTCGAATTGTTTTCTTCATCTCGAAAAATCCATTCACAGTGTTCATAATTTCGAAAAAAGTTTCTGCGAAAAATCCCAAAAGAATGGTACCAATAACAATTGGAATGAACAATAGAAACCCAACAGTTCGAGCTCTACTCTCCTGATAATCGAGTTTGAATGATGTTGGAACTATCAGATCGGTTTGTTCGAGCCTTCGAAGTGGTAACAAATAAGTTCGTCCAGCTTCGGCTCGGCGTTTATCAATAGCCCGAAAATAGCCCGTCATGAACCTATTGTCAAAGTAAATGTGCCTCATGTAACCATTGTGATAAGCATTCGAGTAATAAAGACTGACCGCAAAAAGAATAGCTAATAAACGATTCAAAAGTGCTAATAAGATCTTGACCATATGGAAACTTGTTAATAATGTAGAATTTAACTTTGCATAGACATCTAATGCTTTCGTGATATTTGTCTGGACAGAATCAACTGAATATCTTACATCAGTAAGACGCATATCACTGTAAAGCCTATTGACGGAGGTATTCACCGTTTCAAGTCCTACGCCGACTTGCTTTGGAGTGTATTTCTGGCCAGCACAAAGTGTAGCCTTCTTACTTTCTTTCTCATGTTGGTCACCACAAAAGGTTTCATGGTCCAAGAAATAACAGAAGGCTTTAACGATAAGGTTAGGTACATTCCAGAAACAATTGTCAAGTATTTGTTGCGCTTTCTGTTGACACCTAATTAGCGATTTGGACACCATGGCTTCGCAAGAAAGTTCGAAGAACCCGGCCAGTTTGGCTCGATATTTGGTCTTCGAAGGATCCTTCGATGGTGCAGAATTATCTATCTTATTTTGCTCAATTATGGCCGTTCGATTTTCTATGGGAGAGAAATTTAAGATTAGCAAAGTGAAAATTTTCACAATCGGACATGAAACTGTTTCTTTTGTAAATTGCTACGGTAAAACGGGAGAGTTGAGTTTTCTCCAGTTACCTTGACCCTTGAGGCTAAAAATGTTACCCCTTTTTCTTAACTGGACAAGAGATAAGAGAAGAGAAAAGGGAGAAGGTTGGTTTGGAAAAGGTGAAAAGTCAAAAAAAGGAGGAAAAATAAACAATAAACAAAAAGGTAAATGTGCCTTGGAGTCAAAGGAAACGGAAAATTTATCTCTCAGGTCAATATTATACCGTTTTCACCCTAAATTGCAAAGTTTAGAAGCCCCTTAGGAGATGGTGATCCGTTATGGTCCCTTGAATGATAAGGTCAATATCTAACGGACATGGGACTCAACCAATTTACCAAGACCACCTTGATAGAAACACACACTAAAAGTGCTCTATGCTCATCTATTTCTCATCATTATCATCACCGTGATCATCATGATGATGGTCATCTTAAGCTCTTCAACTTGTCTTCCTGTAAACTATCAAATCTAAATTCAAATCAACAATCAATAACTTTCCTGTCTCTTTACAAGAAAAAGGAAAACAAAAATGTAGAAATTGTTTCACTCATGGAAACTGAATGCAAATAATTTCCCAAAAGCTTTTTAACTTTCATATTCTCAGAAAATTTGATCGTAAAAAAAAAGTTACAGAGACAAGAAAATGAATACAAGACCATTGATAGTAAGAAAAGTGAAGGCGAGAAAAAGAGGAAAAGTCGTAAAAATTTAAATTTAGAATTGACATGAAACCAGAAAACAAATAGATCGTTTTAAAAGCTTTGCTTGTAAAAATCTTATGTAACTTTGTAGCTTAAGAGGCTTAAAGTTGTCAAGAGAAAAGTTTTTATGTGTTTGCGAAAGTTTTTCCATTGGAAATCAATGGAAAAGAAATAAAAAGTTAACTAATTTCACTCTCTTTCTCTTAGTTGAGAGTTGAATCCACTTTCAGTTAATCATGTAATTCATGTAAACAAATAATTAGTTAGTTAAATTGTCAGAATGATCGAGTGAGAAGATCGAGTTGTTATGGTGAAGTAGTAAAATCAATCCAATGTAAAAGGAAACAAAACCTTTTACATTTTTATTATTATTAACTGACGACTAGAACACTAATAACAATTAGTTAATTTGTAATAGTTAGTTGGTTGTAACAGTTAGAATGAAATTAAATCCATTAGCCATAAAAAAAAAGTAAAACTATCAACTAACAAATAAACTATTGGAAAAAAACCTCAAATGAGAAACAATCAAAGAAAAATTAATGAAAGAAAACAATAGAAAACTAAATATCGTTAATCGTTATTTGATTGAGAGACAAGTTAATTCACTGATTGGTGTAAATGCCAAATAATAACGGTTAATCAACGATAATTGAAATCATTTACAAAGGGCTAAAGTGAGGAAGTGAAAAACCAATAACAATAACGATAATGTTGCTTCCAGTTTCATGGTAAAATTTTCAGATGAAAAAAAGTCTACCTATAAGAAGATGATGAGGATGATGAGGATGATGAGGATGATGGTGGTGGCAGTGATGATGATCTGCTTCTGGTGAGTCAGTGATGGTCAGGGCATTGGACACACATCGAGACACAGGGGATTTCGAAGTTTGAATTTAGTGGCAACAAATATGATGGATATTAATTAGATAGAATTGGTTAGATTCTTACTTTTTGTTATGGCGTCGCCTTTTTCGATCTCTTCCAACATGGCTTTCTTATTATCTGCATCTACTTTCATAAGTTCTTCTTCCATTTGGCCGAGGAAATTTGGCTCATTTCCGATTTCCTTTGATCCTTCGAGCATTCCCTTGAAAAAGCCAATATACGGCTCGAAGACGAGTCGAAATTTCTGTTCGGTTGCATTCTTATGGAACATAATTGTACAAGCAAACACTCGAGATGCTTCATAAGTATTTTTGAGTAGATTCGAGGTTGGATATTGAATAGCACCGTTGAAAAATAATAGATATAAATAAGATCGACCAACTTGACCTGCAAGAGTTGGTCCGATTAAACAAGTAATTGCACGAAATTGTCTCGATAAACAATAAGATAGAGTGTAAAGTAAAATTACTATTGGAAACAAAGTTCCTTCAACTTCTTCAGGCAAACTCAACCGTTTGATAAATGAAATATAGAATAGGTAACCCGCTAATAGGCCAAAAGGGAAACATAATATCCGTCGGTGACCCTTGTACTTTCTACCTTTCGGGTCTAAGATCAAATCGTAAAGATAAACTTTCAAGTTGAACATGATGATTGTTGATCAATAAACTTAATCGATTGGATATTGATTTGCTTTGCTTTGCTTCAGTTAACTAGTTGATGTTTACAATTACTAATTGGGATTCTAATTGGAATAATTTAAATTGTCACAATAATGGTTAAGTTAATTGCGAGCAAAATATTAACCAAGTTGACAAAAAAACGAAAAGTTAACGCCATCTCTTAGTTGGAAATCTAATCATTGATTTTAAATTTTCTTCATTATTTTCAATTGTTCAATTGTTTAACTGTTTGTTTACTACCATTAAGAAATTAATTAACTGTGGCATCATAAACAGTTGAGATAATTAAGTGAATTTAATTGTCTTTGAAACAATCAGATGTGAACATTGACATTTGAATTGATTCAAAGTAATTGAATTTTCATTTCAAAGGTTAATTGTCACTTGATCAGTTTTCAATTGATTCTGAATCTTTTGTATTTCAAGTGTTGAGGTTTTCATGAATTGTTTTTGTATCGAAATCATTAGAGGTGATTAGTTGATTGTTAATCGTGTTTTTTAATTGGTGTTTAAAAAGCAATTTAAATTAACGAACCAGTGAAATTTATTGTGCTCAATGTGCTGCCATCGATTGGTTAACATTTGAATCAATTTTTTTTCATCAAATTCAAGGTAACAATTAGTGAGGCGATTGATTGTCATTGATAATTAATTTAATCATCAACTAAAATCATCTGATAAATGTTTGATTTTTTTATTCACAAACAATGTGAATTTACACGAGATGAATGTAAATTACACCCAAATGAATGAAATTAACATTTATCATAGAAAAGATGGAAAAATATCAATCCAACATATTTTAATTACACTTTTCTTTAATGACCATCACTAATTGTTGTAACTTGTTGACCTTATTGATACTTTTACGAGGTTAAAACTATAACTTTTTTTATTGGTTTTTAAAGGTTTACCCATAAATAGGTAATAAAAGAAGAAGTAACAATCAAATAAGGTTACCTAAGGTGCTCTTAGGTGGTGACCACCGATTAAGTTAACTAGCCTAAGGGCTTTTAATGTGAGAGACTAAGGCTTGAGATGGATAATTATGAGAGATCCAAATTCAATGAGGCTAATTGTTTAAATCATATAATCAAATACACAAAATTGATCGAAGAAAGAGAGAGAGAGAAAGAAAGAAAAGAAAAAATCTCATTTGTATTCTAACAATTAAATCAAATCAGCTATTCGAAAGTTATTTTGTACAAACAAAACAAGAGATCAACTTGAAGTCAATGGTTCGATTAGTTAAGAAAAGGAAATAATTAGTTTTTCTTATGAATTAAAGAAAAAGAGTAAAAATATCGAGAGAAATACTAATGATATCCAATAGATGGCGACACTTGTATTAGAACTTGAAACAAATTCGATGGCGTAACCTAAAAGTGAACCCGAATTGATGGTTTTCATCTTGAATTTTTATAGGTTCATTTAAAGTTAATATAGAGAAACTTTTTCCTTTTCCTCCTTATCTTTGCAGTTTTTGTTCAATTTAAGTTAATTGAAATAATCAACTTAACTGAAGCAAAGCAAAAGCAACTCTCATAAATTGAGGTTATCCTTGAGTTCAAATCCTCTGAAGATTATCATTCCAACCCCACACACACATACACACACAAATTACACATGATGAGTAATATATCGTAAGAGGGAGGGCTAAAAAAAGAGCCTCTGATAATCTGTAAATTCAGCAAAAGTTCATTGATGTTGCAACTAACTAACTATAGATTAAGTTGATTACTTGAAACAATTCATTCATTTTCATGGTGATAGTTTTTTTAGCATCGATTATAATTACTTTTTGTTTTTTCCTTTATTATTCATTGATGTTGGAGGTGGATTAAGATGAGAGAGAAAGTGAAAGAGAGAGAGAGAGAGCAGAGATTAAGATTACATTGAATTGAAAAAAGTGTCATTTGAATTTGAAATTATCGAGTTTATTGTTGGCGTTGGTTTTAGGTATTTTTTTTATCATGAAAGGGAAGGGATTTGTAATTAAAGTGCCATTTAATTGGATTAATTAGTTATCTAGATTAAAGGGTAAGCACACAAATAATTTATATTATATTTATAATCGTAATGATTAGAAAGTGATCAAAATTGTCTGCTGGATGTTCAAGGGTGGAAGTGAGAGTTAATTAATGACAAGGATGATTTTTAATGATCATTGGAATAGTTAATTGGGTAGAATTGATTTAAGACAGTTTACCTTGAAATATTTCATTCTCACACTCTTTCTATATCTAATATCGATATCATTTCTCAATTATCATCATAATCATCATCAGAGGAAGATAATCAAGGTGAATGTCCAATATCTTGAACATTATTCGTTCCTTCAGGTGATTGAATTGTGAGTATAAGAAAAAAAAACTTTCTTTTTGTTAGAAAACAAAATAGAGGAAAAAAAGTTCATCAGGATGATGAGAATCATGAAAATCTATTGATAGTTGAGAGAAACAAAAGGATAGAGAGAGAGAGAGAGAGAGAGAGAGAGAGAGAGAGAGAGAGAGAGAGAGAGAGAGGAAATAAAAAGGAAACGGAAACAAAATTTTGGTTCAAAGTTAATTAAATTAAGTAAATTAAATTAGATAAAAACTTTTCACAGAGCAAAAATGATAATAGTTATGAAGATTGAAAATGATGGGATTGGATGAGTTATGAAGATTCATTGTTTTCTTATGGCTAATTTTCACTTATCATGACAATTAGTTGATTGTTAATTGTGTGTGTTGATGATAATCATGATAAAAAGGGTATTGGGTTCAGGGAGAAAGGGAAATGCATACATTGAGTGGATGATAATGATGATGGAAAGAAGACAAAAGTAAGAGAACTGTGAGAGAAGATGAAATAATATCTTTTTAATTTGTGACTATTAATCTAATGATGATGATTGTAATTAATTATAAATGATGAGCTGATAAGCATTAATAATACTATTAGTTGATCAATATGATAGTTGATATACTTCAATTGAGAGAGGGAGAGAGAGAAATAGTTAAATAAATTGACTTCAATTGTTGAATTCAGATCGATATCTGAAAATTAGCACTAACTTTTATCTGATTTTCGAAAACGAAAAAAATAAAAGTTCTGAATTCGAATTCGAAATTGATAATGTTGAATAAAAAGTATATAAAGTTACGTTACAGTTGGAGTTCACATCATGACTTTCATTTGAATTTCCTATTTGTTGATGGTCATTTCGATGATGAAGATGATTGAGTATGTTGGTGTTTTTGTTTTCTCTTCTGAAGATTTGATGATGAGCTTCATGATTGATTCACGTTTTAACGGGTCCATTTGAATGTCCAGTTGCTGAACCTCGGTGATTATGGGAAGAAGATGAATGATTGGTTGAATTGTTGTTTGATGAATTGGTATTGGAAGATGATCGAGTTGATTTCTCTTGCTCATTAAGCTCCTTAATTGCTTGTAGCTCTTTTTTCAATTTCATTCGTCGATTTTGAAACCATATTTTAATCTGACGCTCTGTTAGACACAAAGCATGAGCCAATTCAATTCGACGACGTCGAGTTAGATAATGACTTGTATGAAATTCTTTTTCTAATTCAAGAGTCTGATAGCGTGTATAGGTCTGTCGACCTCTACGACGCAGTCCATTGCCACCGGGAAAACATGTCATGCCGACAGTAGAATTGAAAGGAAAATCGTAGAGAAGCAAAGAAAAAAAGTTCACACAAAGGAAAAAGAAGAGAGAGAGAAAAGGGAAACAGAAATAATATCAGATTAGGCAAATGTCTAATTCGATTAGTTGGATGAACATGAATGAAATTCATCTTTGATCAACACTGGAAAAGAGATGATGACCAAATGATGGACATAACTGAATGAGAAAATGTATTAGTTTGGGATAAAAGAGAACGAAGAAAATATTGAATAACAATCAATTAACTAATGACCAGAAAAGATGAACCATTTTGTTAGGTAAGAAGAGCGACAATATTGGCCTTCGTTAACTTGGGTGAACTATTTGGACACTTTCATCAGTAATCGCCTTAAGCTATTCCAAGTCTCTGGTCGACATTTAAAAGGTTAAAACTAAAACGTTTTATTGGCTTTGAAAAGGTCAACCTTAAAATAGGCAATAAAAGTAAAAGGTAAAGTATGTAACGGTCACAGAGAGTTAAGGTTACATAAGGTGCTCTTAGGTGATGACCACCTTTGTGTTGCTTTTAGTTGCAAAAGATTTAACAGCCTCAGGGCAGAAACAGGGTAAAAGGTAAAAACTGCAGGTTGAAATTGACACAAATGAAAGCATAGCTAATGAATAGAAAATATTGTGTCACAGTATCTTTTTGTTATGGTCACTCTAATATCGAATGACCATTAGAATGATCCAATTAACTAAAGAGAAAGAGAAAAGTTTTGCATCATCATCTCACTCTAATTCTCTATCATAAAAGTAAAGGTAGAAAAAAAATTCAGAAGTTACTGGACATGAGTCTATTCTCATGGTTAAATATGATGACCATAAACGATGAGAGATCAATGAGATGGAGATGGAGAGAGAGAGAGAGAATCATCATCTGCACTCATAGGAAGACAAAATGGCTTCCATCCTTTTCCCCTCTTCTTTTTAGAACATAATTCTTTTCTATATAGGCTGTTATATAACCAGAGAGAAAAATTCTCCATTTTCTTCATCTTCGCCATCTTCCCTTTTCCCTTTCTTCCACATCCTTCTCAGCATCTCTTCTTCATCTTCTTCTTCTTTGTGATTATCCAACATTTTGTGGTTGCCTAAACTCTAACAGTCGTAAAAACTTCAGGTCATCTTTGCTTCTTAACTACTAGTAGTCTTTCTGCCTTATATGCCAATGTCAATTCGAACATCGTAAAAATCGTTTTCCGTTTCACCATCTTCATCTCATCTCTTCATCATTCTCATAATTTCTTACTTTTTTTTTCTTCTAATAAATTTCATAATCAATCTAAAAGAAACTGTTTCCTTTCCGATGATTTTTACCGAGAAATTCCCATAAGCTACTTGAATGGTAATCATAATCATCATCGTAACAATTATCATCATCATTATCATTAACATGAGAAACCATTTGAATGACAAATGTCTTCAGGATGTTGTCTTGAGTAAAAATAATGTTTAGATAATAAAAAATTGTCATTTTATTGATTTTCTCGCTTTGTTTTTATTTCTTTCACTCAGTCAAACTTATCCGATTCCAATCAAAGTCTCAATCAACTCTTTAAACATTTTATTATTATTATTACATACGAATCAATTGTTATCATCTTCATTTTATTACTCAATGTGTTACTTTATGTGTCTCATTCAAGAATCTCATTCAATATCTTTATTACAATCTCTGAGTATCATCATTATCATCATTGTATTAATATTATCATCAACAATTAACAATCCATTCAGGATTGACTTTAGCTTGAAACACAATCGTACATATGAAATAAGCACAATCATCATCTTAACGGTTTAAATATCATTATTATTAATCAATTGAATATTTGCTTCTAATTATTTTCTCAATAATTATAATTATTTTAATAATTTATTGAGAAAATTATGTTGCTTACATGGTCATTAGCTGATACTTTTTGCTTCTAATTTAAAACTCACGTAAACCGAACTAATTATCTAATAAATTATAAGAGCATATTAATTATGATTAAGAGAAACGTAAATGATTAAGTTAAATTGTATTCTCATTGTGTAAATTGTTGTTCTTAACTAAAAACTGGACCTTGAATTATTCAAATTAGATGGGTAATAAATTAGAGTAACAAAGGTAACCATTTCTCTTGATTCATATCATCATCTTCAGAGTCACGTATTATCAGCTTATTGTAAGACGATGATGAAGATGATGAGGATGATGAGGATGAAGATGAAGATGGTTAAAAGTTAGTAATTTAGTTTGGAGTCAATTTAATTGCGATTAAATTGCAATTGATTTGAGTTTTAATTGAGCTAACACTTTATTGTTACCTCGATAGTTTCAAGTATTGGCTACAAGTTATTCATTTGATAAGATTAAGTTTTTGAGTTAATCAATTAGCGACTAATAAAATATTAGTATCCAGTTTTTGTTTAACTATCATTCAATTAACAGTTGATTAATTTTTAAATAATTAGTTTCTTTTTTGATTGTTGCAGATCTCATGTTACTGTTGATTGTTGGTCTACACTGTTAGTAGGTAAAGTTAATAATTACCTGTGAAAATAAATTTCACAGTTGAAATAATCAACTCACAAATGAACACTATAAGTTAAATACTATAATTAGTAGATTGTTATTAACCATAGAGCCTTGAGTTTAGTACTTAGATGATAAACATTTTCATAAAGATTAGATTGTTTCATAATTAGAGTTAATCAGATTTTAAGTTGGTCGTTCATTGAATTGTAACCTGAATTAGACTATTGTTGAATCAAGAGCAGAGTGAAACTGATTATCAAGGATCGTGATTCGGATTGTGATTGGATTATATTGTTCAAGTTAAATGCTTACCACTGATCGGAGTCATCCAAGGATAAAAATTTGGAGGAGGTGGATTGACATCCGATCCTGAGACCGCTGCAGTAGCAGCGGCGGTCGCTGCTGCAGTGGCCGCTGCTGAAGCTGCCGAACTGTCCACATAACTATTGTTGTTGTTGTTATTGTGATGATGGTGGTGAGAGTGAGAGTGAGGGTGAGGAAGAGAATGTGAATGCGAATGAGGATGATGAGGATCACTTAAAGACGATGGTAATGAGGAAGATACACCCGAAAATCTGTAGGTAACTGAGTGAGGATCGTGTCCAGTTTGATAGAAACTATGGTCGAAATTAGTGTTCATCATTTTGAATCGATTCAATTTACTAATTGCAAAAGATCACTTGGTAACTTGTAACTAATTCACAAACATTACAATCAATTGGAATCACAACTAATCAACATCCGATGATAATTATGCTTATTGATGATGATGATGGCGATGGAGATGGTGATCAGAAAAGATGGAAACTTTTACTTTTACTTTTACTTTAAATCACAATTCACAATTCACACTCACTACTGATTCTGATGATCAAGTTGATGATGTCGATCATGTCGGTGTTGTAATCATCATCAAGTTTATAGGATTTTGTTCATCATTTTGATAAACTTTATTTTCAATTTCATCTCTCACTCACTCGCTCACTCGCTCACTTTTCCCATTCATTTATCTCCCTTACATAATAATGATAATAACCATTATCATAATCATAACACTGATGCTAATGTCGATGGTTAATAATAATAATAGCGCCTCTTCCTGATTCGACTCCAAAGGTTCACTCAACAGTAACTGGAAGAGCGACAATGAGGGTGAGGCCCAAACAAATGTAACAGCCAATGAGAAGCAAGAAGATCATTTTTTTAAATGAGCGACTGGTTCTCATCTTATGCGTCGGTCTTTTCTCATCTTTAATCAATAATCAAATCGGCCTGAGAAACTTTTCATTCATCACAAGAACATTCGTTCACTTTGTCTACTCATCATAGTCGAGTGAGAACAATAGTGATAAAGTTGCTTGTTCTTTTACTTTTCGAATTTTAAAAAAGTTCCATTTCTAGTCGAAAGAAGGATTATTCACCCTCGAGTTCAACACTTTCGTCTCTTTATTGGTTTTCCTCGAAGTTTCAATAGACAAGTGACTTGGTGCGATAAACATAATCGATTATTATTATTAGCCTGATCAAACCCACCGAATCCACCGAATCCATCAAATCATCGACTTTTCTCCGAGTCCAATCACTGCCTGTATTTACCAAAGGATTAAGAGATAAGGTGATCGATGTTGGAACCAACCTCATCTGGAAATGTGAAGCATTTGGAATTCCCCAAGTTAAATATAATTGGTACAAAAATGGAGTTGAACTTCGAGGCAACACCATCCCTCAAGAAGACTCGCAAAGAATTAAGATTGAAGATAATGTTCTAACCATCGAAGCTGCTAACCCTGACAGAGACAATGGAATGTATCAATGTCGTGCTTACAATGAACTCGGTAACAACTTCAGTTCTGCTCAATTGAAAGTATCTGGTATCAAGCCAACATTTAGACGTCACCCACTCAAGGATATGTACGCTGCTCTTGGCTCCAAGTTTTCAATCACTTGTTCACCTGAAGCTCTACCAGCTCCATCTTTCCAATGGCTACTAAATGATTCACCATTGCGATCAAACTCCGAATTACTGACAATCAATCAAGTTCGTAAAGAGGATGAAGGTTGGTACATTTGTGTTGCCAGAAACAAATATGGTCGAGATCAAAGCAAAGGATATCTAACTGTCTTAGTGATGGGCGATATTATCGATATCGATATTTTGGGTGTCGATTTTTATCGATACAAGAAAAAAAATATCCATTAATAATTCTATTTCTTTTCATCATATGTGAGTCTTTAAGATTTTTTATCGATTTTTTAAAACTTTTCTTTTTCTCTTACTTCTTTCTCTGTCTTTTTCTCTTTCGCTAAATATCGATCATATAGATATTTAAAATCGGAGTATCGATATCGTTCGATGATATTTTTTTCAAATATCGCCCATCTCTAAACTGTCTTCGATAGCCAAACATTTGCTGAATATCCAAGACCCAAACTCGTTGCCATAGTAAATGACACCATTCAAATGCCTTGTGATGCCAATTCTGATTCCAAGCTGGACATTTCTTTCATTTGGCTCCATAATGGTATCAAAGTCGATCAGTACAACTCATGGAAATTCACAGTCGACAATAAACCGGGTTATCTCAAGATTCGAGGAATTACTTTCGCCGAGTCTGGTAACTACACTTGTTTGATTCGCTCAGCGGTTGACACTATTGCTCATTCAAAAGAATTGATTGTTGATGGTCCACCAAACCCTCCAGGCAGTGTTTTAGCCGATGTTATAAATGCCACTTCTGCCTCCATCCATTTGAATCCAATGATTGGAGTGACGGTGCTTCTAATGGAAGACAAATACTCTCTTCCTCTTCTTACTCTACTTCCCCCCAGAATCTATAATTTTGCTTGTTGAGTTCACCAGTGAGAGTGAAACATGCCTCATCTGAAAACCAGATTTTATCGGCTGATAGGGTCT
Organism: Panonychus citri; assembly: GCF_014898815.1. Lineage (NCBI taxonomy): Eukaryota > Metazoa > Arthropoda > Arachnida > Trombidiformes > Tetranychidae > Panonychus > Panonychus citri. The sequence goes on along the minus strand of NW_026515548.1, from coordinate 842,694 downwards.
ATATTACGTCTATGGAAGTTTGACCGATACTCAATTGTGATATTTCAAGGTCGTAAAGGTTATTCAATTGGATGAAAAAAAGAAAACAAAGAAAAAGAAGAGAGAGAGAGAGAGATCAAAATTGCAGGCCAAGGTCACGGTTACGGCGATCAAAGTGACTTTTATATTTTAAAACAACTTTTTCGTGTCCTAAGGCCTTTTCGAGTCCGTTGAATATCCCCTCAGTTATTGTATAAAAAGGGAATCCTCATCAATGGACGATTGATGAGGATTTTGAGCTTCTGGATGAATTAAACGTTGAAAGATGAAAAGTTTTTCATCCCAATCAATCAGGTTATTTCCATCTCACCAGAATAAATCAACCAGAAATTTTCTCTGGTTAACATTAATACTGGCGATATCAACAACTACTTGAGCCATTTGTAGAAAAAAAATTAAATTTTTGAGAAGAGGAAGTGAAGAGTTAATGAAGAAGAAGAAGAGTTGATGTTGTTGAAGAAGAAAAAGAAGAAGAGTTGAAGAAAAAAATAAGGTAATAAAGACTTTTCGAAAACTAGAAATTTTTAGTTTTCGAAAAGTTCTTCAAATGACCTTCAAGTGCGTTCTTTCATGAATAACCTTGACCTTGAAATATGACAACTGAGTATCGGTCAAACTTCCGTAGACGAAATATGGACCCTATCGGTCAAGTGATTTTGGAGTAATCGTGAAAAGAAAACTAACAAGTTAGCTGAATTGCCCTGTATATCATACACACCTTCAGTGAAAGTGTGGCAGTGGAATTTTCTATTACAGCATGGTCCATTGATGCCTGGATGGTGTCCATGATTGGATCTCTCTAAGAACATCATTCCAATTGCATGGAATATTATTCGGATTATTTTAATTATTTACATATCCGAAAGAACTTGTCTTTGGTTTTCGTTCAGAAAAGTTTGACCTTAAGACATTGAAGATCTGAAGACAAGAAAAAAATATATGAGAAAGTAAAAGAGAGAGATAGAAAGAAAACAAAGAGATTCAATGTCAAGGAAAGGTCAATAGAAGGTAGCAAAAGTAAAAATTTAAAGTCACTAAAATACAAATAAAATGGCTTATTGTATTAGAATTTTGGTGTTTTTTCGGCGGTGTTTTAGCCGATATAATAAATGCTACTTCTGCTTCCATCCATTGGAGTGGTGGTGCTTCTAATGAAAGACAAATACTCTCTTATAAGATTGAGGGTCGAACTAATCAAAATTCTTCATGGATTGTATTAGCTGATCACATTTTGTCTACTGGAGTAAATCGCGAAAACTTCAGGAGTTCAACTTCAATGTTCGAGCTAATAATCTCTCTCCATGGAGCATCTTTGAGTTCAGAGTATCTGCTTACAATGATCTTGGATCTAGTCTACCTTCCGATGTCAGTCCACTTTACAGAATAAATGCCTCTTCTGATTCTGTCCATCATCGTACTTGACTTAATCGACAGCAATAAGAATGATGTCATCGTTGCTTTATGTCCAAACACTGAATACTTTGTATCGGCTCGAACAACAATGAAGCAAATTTTACTGTTTTATGAAACTTTTTTCCTTTACAACCTTTTGAGAGAAAAGATTATTAATTTTATGATTGCATTGACAACCAAAAAGCGAATATAATTCTCATCCTTACACTGGCCTTTCATCGGCATCCTACATGGCTAATAGACCAAAATTCACTGGATCTTACAAAAGACCTTCTTTAAGATCATTAAGTAATATAAGCCATGATTCGGGTGGAGTCGGGGGATCAAACTCTTCAAAGCCAACATATTCAGTATTCACCAGATTAACCGGCCTAAAAGGTGATCTGACTGTTTTCAATCCATCCACCACCGTGACACCACCGACAACAACACTGACAACATCCTCGTCCTATTCAACGTTACCCTCCAATTCCACCTTCACCACTTCATCTACGCCATTTAACAACAGTGCCTCTCAAACCTTGAAGTCAAGTGCCTCTATTAGTGCATTAAATCAAACAGGTAATTAACAAATGTCAATATTATGTGAAAAAGTATTTTACCTGGTAGGAAGATGAGATCTCTTTCTCTCTATTTGTTCAATCGGCCTCAAGTAATTCTTGATTTTCATCTCCTTTTTCATGGAAATTTATTAGGTGCCAATCAGCAACTAAACGAAACAACGACACATTCTAGCTTCTCGAAACCCCCTGTAGTTGTAAGGATAGAGAAACACCAAGTTCTTAAACCTCATGAAACTCTGGAAGCTGAATTGCCACCACCACCATCGATGGCCGGTTTATATACTGAAGTTTTGACTAAAACAACTTTCACCGAAACAACAACCACCCGAGTTACCAACAATATCCTCAAGGATTCAACCGGTTCCATTGTAACAGAATCAACTGTAGCAACGGAAACTCGGTCAGGATGAGGGAATTTAAATCTTGTTCATAGTTATTTAATTCACCAAATCACTTAATCTAATCAAATTTCATTTTCGTTTGGTGTTAAATTTGTAGTCAAATTATCAATCTATTTACCTTAATTGTTTATCATCTTTTCCCTCGGAATTTAGGTTATAGCAATTAATTAGAAGCTATTATCCCTTGAGAATGCTGTGATTTCATCTCACAAGATAGTTTAATATCACAACAAATTGAATTAATTTAATCAAAATAAGTGACTTATGACTGTTATATAATTATGTGTTAAGCTCTGAACATTTTAAATAAGATAACTAAACTAATAGATTGAAGGTTGAGAATAGGTTACAATTAAATAATCTTCAAGCAATTAAGTTAATTATTTGATAATATCCAAGACGACCGAGCTGCCATCTAGAGGGGTAGAAATTTACAAAATGAAACTTGAGGTTAATATTATTACTTAATCAATGTTAATTTTTTAATCCAATCTGGATAATTAAAAGTGATTAATATTTGAGTAATTTGATAGAAATGCGAATAGAGATACAATTTACAAACATCATTCATTTCAAAATATACTGAATGATGTAAATGATTTTAACTGAGGTGATGAAAGGTATTCAGACTATTATGATTAAGGATTATGACTTGAGACAAGAATGATGAGATTTAATCGAGATTCAGCTCCATTCAATATAGAGAAAAGATTATCAAACTGGAAGAAGGACCTAAATTCATGGAAAGTTTTTTTAATGAGGTAACTATTATACAGGAAACATTGGATCATCTGTGTTCTCAAATAGAGGAGATGAAAAAGTTTTCTGCTGCCATTGCCTCGCCTTTAAATGAAAGTGGTGATGAAGATTTGGAGGCTCTTATGTCATCGATTAAAAAATCAGCGACCAAAATTAAAAATAAGCTTAAGGATATAGAAAATTCAATGATTTCCATGGAGGGTGTCGATAAATCATCTGCACTTTATCGGATTAGATTTACCCAACATTCAGCTTTATCCAAACGCTTTGCTGATATCATGCATCAATACAATAACGCACAGATTGAATATAGAGAAAAGTGTAAACAAGTTATCAAGGCGCAATTAGAAGTTACCGGAAACAGTACCACCGATGAAGGATTGGAAGAATTGTTGGAAAGTAAAGATCCAGAAATTTTCACCCAACGTATTTTAGCCGATTCGAAAGCAGCCAAGCAAACATTGGCTGACATAACCGCTCGTCATGCAGATATAATCAAACTGGAGAAAAGCATCAAAGAGCTTCATGATCTTTTCCTGGACATGGCGGTGCTGGTTGATTCTCAGGGAGATATGGTCGACCGGATTGAACACCAAGTCGTTGAAACCAAAAATTATGTAGCCAAAGCCAATGAAGAAACAGCTAAAGCAGTGATCTACCACAAAAAGGCTCGTCGTAAAAAGACTGTCATCTACTTATGTTTAATTATTATCCTCATAGTAATTATAACCACAATTACATTATCTCTACTAAATTAAATGAACACTAATTCGGAGTTCACATGTAAATACAATTGTCTGTGAGATGTTTTCATATCTAATTGAAAGCCGCCTACTACTAACATCATCAATCTATTTTATTTCTGATCCATATTTTATATAATCATCATCATTTATAATCAAAAAGAGATAATTTATAATTTTTAGGGTAGAATAAAAAAGTAAAACAAAACAATCAGAGAAAAGATGAAATCATCAAGATAATCATTCTCAATTCTATTCACACAAAACTAAACACCCGAACTTCAAATTATTGAGACTATGTTCAATTCTACTATTTATTTTACCGATGGAAATTTTAATTATAATCACAAATCGAAATAAAATTTAATTACGAAATGTGAATGAGACAAAATAAAGATTAATGATCAAGACAGAAAATCAAATTGTTATCAAGACTTTTTTTACTGGAAGAGTTAATTTGATACACGAAAAATTTTTTAGTAAATTTGGAAATTGTAACAGTTTAATCAATGGCGAAAATTGTAGTTAATTAAGACACTTGCTATTACTTGTTGAATGAGTTAAACTATTGATTGATTTAGTTTCTCAAATTTGTTCACAATTTGTAATTCTCAGGCAGATGATCAGGATAATTGTTACATTTACAATTTGATAAATTATCCAGTTTTTTTTGTTGTGATTCTGTTTACAAATTGTCATTGAAAATCGCATGAAATTGATTAACTAACTTTGAAGGTAACCTTAATTGTTGTTAATTGAATATAAACATAGAACCAACGGTTTGATATATTTTTGTTACAAAATGATAAACAATTAGAGTAAGAGAGAGAAACAGAAAGTCATCAACTATCCCGATTTAATATTGTCAGCAAGTTTGTACCACTATCCAGTTTCTTTAATTGTTTGATGAATTTATGGTTAAGTAATTGTGCAGCAGACGGTCTGAGTAATTGTAAACATCCAAAGAGGAAGCGTTACCATTTAATAGCATCCAAATTGATTAGTAAAAGTAGAAGAGGTAAAAAAAGATGAATCAAAATTAATAATCGTCGATTTAAATTCTCGCAATTAACTAACCTTTTGTATGGATCATGATGGAGACAAAGATCAACAGTGAATGTATGAAAATGAGAACTGAATCGTCGATTTCGATAAGCTTCGTATCTAAGCCGTTCTTCCTCATTTAAATCTAAAACAAGAGAAAAGATATAAAATAGTAATTAGTGAACAATTGGTGAATTTCATCAAGAGTTTGATTAGATTGAGAGTGAATTGATTAGAAGCATAATATAATCTAATCATTGAAGGAGAAGGAGAAGAAGAAAAAGAAAAAGGTTGATTGGAGATTATTGGAGATTACTAAATGTGGAAAAATTATAATTACCATTAGTAGGTAATTCTGATAGTTCTCCACAATTTGAATCAATGGGTCTGGGAAAATTTCCCGTTAATTTGTCCAACAGCATTTCCGTTGGCTGAAGATCAGAGAAAGGGACACAACCATTGGCGAGTTCACAACAAGTTATACCAAGAGAGTAAATGTCCGAAGTTGATGTATAACCAAGAAGATTTTGTTCCAGTAGTTCAGGTGCTAACCAATTAAGGTTCGTTTTTGCATTGGTCGAAAATTTTTGGCCTCGGGTAAATCTTTTCAAGTTTGAGAATAAAAAGTAGTCGCTTGGGGCTAAGTCTGGAGAATACGGAGGATGCGTCAACGTAGTCCAACCCAATTCCTTTATTTTGTCCATAGTAAGCGCCGCCTTGTGAGGTCTTGCATTGTCTTGAAGGAACAATGGAGTTCGCTTATTTGAACGATGACGGGCACGAACCAGTGGGTCAATTTCGACGAGTTGTGATCGATAAACATCGCCGTTGACTGTTTCTCCATCATTAAGCCAAAAAATCTTTATGATGCCTTGGCCATCCCAATAAACACAGGCCATTGCCTTTTTGTCTCTCTGGCTCGATGTTGGCCTTTGACTGACCTCTGACCGGTCACTGACCCATTCCATTGACTCAGTTCGAGACAAAGGGTCATAGAGAGGTATCCAAGTTTCATCCATTGTGAAAAGATACTTCATAAATGGTCCTGGCTTAGCGTTATACTTACGCAACATCTCCGTTGAACACTTAACCCTTTCTTCCTTATTTGCATCGGATAAATTATGAGGAACGGCAACGGTAGTTAGCTTTTTTAGGCCTAAATGGTCCTTAACAACCTTATGAATGGTACTATATCCAACCTTAAACTGTCCTGATAATTCACGCAAGGAAGTTTTTCTATCACCTTTGATGGCCTTCAATACAGAGTGTCCCAAAGACGGAATATCAATTTGTTGAGCGGCTCCGGGTTTCGGCCTATCACTCAAGTCGGTCCGTCCAAGTTTGAATTGTTGAAACCACCATTTTATACTACTAGCACTAGGTGATCGACCACCATAATGTTTGTCCATTTCCTCTTTACATTTCGCTATAGTTGAACCGTTTAAAAAATAATTTCTAATCACCGCTCTCATTTCTTGGTCGGCCATCTTGACCTTTTTTGAATAACTTTTGTACTATAAATGACCTCAACCTAAAACTGGTATGGGTTATGTATTGGCATATGGAGAAGAAGATACAACTACTTGATCTATCCAAACCGTTGTTAACTACCCGAGGCTAATCATCAACAGATCATACTAATATATATCATTAGAAAGGTCTAAAAGAGATAAGTTGAAACATAAGTACAAAGGTTATACGATCGGTACTTATGGAAATACAAGCGCTTACATTTTGTTCATTTTTCATTTTCAGCAATCAACACATTTGGACTTAAGTAATTACTAAGATAATCTTGTCTTTTCTTTTCATTATAATTAAGAAGAAGTAATTAATTGTAAACTAAAACAGTCCAAAAGGATCAACGAAAGTCCACCTAAGGCCATAAATGGACCGACCTTAATTTTTACTTTTTTCTTGTTTTTCTGTTTATTGCTCTCAAACTCGTACCAATGAATAATCCTTTGACTTTATTGCTTTAAGCCATTAGTCTAATGGCTTACAAACGGAAACCAACAACCGGTTTCTCTTAGAAACATAAACTACCAATTAGGTCAATTTGCTTACTTTTTGTAAAGTCTACGGACACTATATAAACCAATTTCTCTATGAATAAAATTGTCTTTAGTTGAAGTAATTTCATTGAGTTGATGTTGTCTTTGTTTCTGTGCTGAAATAATTTAATTAACTTGTGTAGTTACCTGGTGGAAAGAACTGAAGAATTATCAACTCAACATTAATACATTCACTCAACAATACTGATCATCTCATATTGGCTAAAAAGGAAAACTAATTATAAGTAAAACAATTGTAACTAAACAGAGACTTTTTTGAATGGCGGCCGAAATATGTAAAAAATATAAAGAAGTCTTTAGACATAGATTAATTATCTAATTAACCTTATTAACTAAATTAACTTTTTTAAAACTAATAATCAATCAATACTAATTAAGAAATAGAGAAAATTGTGCAAAACTTATAATTATCAAGCAAAAATAGTAACATTGTACCTAGTGCGAATTGTATCATCCCATTGAATCTCTGTATAAAAGAGAGAGATTCAATGGAGAAAAATTAGTTGAATCCAAACCACTAACTGATTAACTTTTAGTCATTCAAACTTATAATCAGGGTTGGATTCAGGCTCAATATTCAAGCAATAAACAGTTCATTCAATTTAATCTTTTAAGTTGTTTTCAATTGGAGGTCCCACCGAGATATATTTAACTTATCACCATCCACTGTCCACTCAAAGTTAATAGAAAGGAAATTTTCTCTACGTTATAACTAACCATATCCAACAGTGATTACGTACTTTCTTACGTATGAATTAAATCGTCAAAATAGTTTCTTGTCAAACTATTAGTTTAAGCTCTTTACTTAGACTTGGAAGTTACTTGCTTAACTTTACATTTGCTTATTAACTGAACAAAAAGTCATCTCATGTTTGATAATATTAAATGGATTCAAATAACTCAAGCAAAGTAGTGCATCCAATATTTAATCAAATAATTCTATCAATATTATGACCTTAACTGCGGATGACGATGAAAATGTCATTGATTGGTTTTCCAGCTTCGATTCGGCTTCAAATGCCTTAGAATGGAGTCCGGAAGAGAAGTTCTCGTCAATTCCTACTTATCTGAAGGAACGTCTAAACGATGGTATAACACTTTGAATTTTGGTGACGAAAAACTTAAAAACTATGATGAGCTTAAAATCAGAATGATTAAAGACCTTTGTCTTACACACTACAGATCACCTTGAACTAAGCAGTTACTTGAAGCTAAACAGCGTCCGAATCAATAAACTGTTTCATTCATTTACCAGATTCGAGAACTTTGTATACGAATCGACGAGCAAGCAACTGAAACATTTAAGTTGTTTTCAGTTTCTAGAGTGTTTATTGTTTTTATAAAGTTAATTGAATAATTTAATGTGTGAATTAAAAGAAGCAATTTCATTATTTGAAAAGGATTATTTCACCAAGGATGAAATAGCTAGCTGATGAGATTTATTCAGTAATATTGAAGCAATGTTTGCTGCTAAAATATAGAAATATTAAATTGTCGACAAATCAGATTTACCTGAAAATAATCAGCAATTAAACATCAACAATCTAAATAGATCACCAATCGCTTCGGAAATTTCTTCACATCAACAAACCACAGACGAAAGTGCTCATAACGTGCATAACGCATTTGCATTTCAAATTATAAAAGGAACTGTAATAACAACTATTGGTTATTACCGAAAAAGGTAACAATTAGTTATTATTTTTCTAACTTTCGATTTTTTTAAGGAAACAATTTAGCATTTAGATGATAATCGTACGATGAATTTATCATCTCTCTTTCTACTTCTCTTTCTTTTCTATCCTTTTCTTTTCTTACTTCTTTTATATAAAAGAAAATCCTGAGAATCAAAATCATTCATTAAGTTCTTCAATTTTGATAAGAGTAGGATGAAATCAGTGAAGAAGTTTACTTTTCTCTTACACTTTTTCTCTTGTATTAACAACTTTAGCCAGGTACTAAAATTGGTTCAGCCCCTAGCCAAACCACCTCATCTTCCCCTAAAATTTCCCTTCTCTCTCTTCCTTTTCCTTTAATCCACCATTTTGGTGGATCAGTTGATTTGAAACCTTTATGTTGTTTACTTCACCTGAACCTCTTTACTGCCGTTTTGTTAGGGTGTCAAATTGAGCACTAATAAATTTAACTAATTAGTAACATCAATCTCGATTGTGAATTCTTAATATTGACTCTAACTTGTTATATTTGTGAATCGTTGGTGACACGGACGTGATTTGCATCCAATATTTATAGATGAAATCTAAATTTGAAAAAAAAGTGATCAAGTATGCCTCGTTATATTGTTCGGCTAGTTTTAATTATACATCGATTGTATGTCGTATCCATCTATTTTTTTATTTTGGTTTTGTTTTAATCGAGATTTGGTTAAGTGATTTTGCTGGAAATTGCATCTTACTTCGTATTTCATTATCATCTAACATGCGCTTGTCTTGTTTGATTGATTACTTCATTCAGTTTATACGTTTAATGGGAATTCTGCAAGGAATGTAGGATAGTTTTTGAAATTTATCAAATTGCTAAAATTTATTTATTAATATTAACATACAATCTAATAGAAAAAAATATCGCTAGTACTACTCGTTTGATTTGTGCTTCATTACTCTTATTGGTGATTTTTCGGAACGATTAAGTAACCTAGTTATTGTGTACAACCATTTGGCTTAACATTTCACTGAATTCGATTGATAGATTAGTTATTGTTTATCACTTTCGTCAATAAAGCATCGGTAAAGCTCGTTCAATTTTATCGATAAATTTGAAGAGTATAGTAATCTCTTGACTAATGCATAACTCGGTTAACGCATAAAATTGTGGGTTAAATTGCAGCTAATTCACGCTAGGTGGCGTTAGAATAGGAAAAAATGCACTGCGAAAGGCAGAAAAAATTAACGCCATCTATTGAGCGCTAAGTGCGATTTAACCACATTTTCTATGCATTAGTCACGAGATTACTGTATTTGTTTCTTCTTTTTCTAATAATTGGTTCGTTTGTCTGTTGTCCCAGAATCTGTGAAGCTTTTGTCTTTTTGGTTAATTGAGTTAGCTGTTCTTTTCAAGATTGCTGTTTCGTTTGTGATGGATTAATAGTCAGTCTACATCCAACAAATGATTCTTAATTATGACAAGCCGATATTTCAATTAAACAATATTAAAAAATTTGATGGAAATAATGCTGATGCCTATGCTTGACTTGCACAATAATTGAAGCTGTTGGCTTGGATAGTATTGATAAATTAAGAAGATTACCTGTTTATTTGATTGTTCCCGTTAACAAATCAAGTCAACAAATTGCTAATAATTATCCAAAAAAAATTAAAAAGTTATTTAAATAGTTATAAAATTTTGTTCAAAGTTCTAAAATAAGTTATATTGTCCATCTTTTTAATCCAACCTGTTTAGGAAAAATTAGAAATTGCGTGTCAAAGTTTTATCATGTAGTCATATATTGAAAGTTCTGATCAAGAATTTCAACAAATCAATGAATTTTATGAAAAAGGAGCAAAAACTCTCCAGAAATCTTTAATTAATCTTTAAAAAACCCTAAGTAGAGAAAAAGAAAAGGAAAGAAGAAGAGTTAATTAGTATGTGTGTGTATATTTGTCTATTTTGATTCTCTTTCTATTGTGATGATAATTTCCATCTCTCACTCTCTTTTTTATTTTCTCTCTTTCTCACCCAAATTCTTTTCCCGCTTTCGCTCTTTTTCATTTCCTTTTCCTCTCTATCCACCCCTTTTCTCTTTCTCTTTCTTTCTATTAATCCGTATTCTCATATTTTCTTCTTCTTTCTTATATCTTAATCTCTTTGTTGTTCACCCTCAATCATAAATCAATTCTGCACTTGTGTACAAAAAACAAACGTGACACTATCTACTAGTGGTTCCGCCTGAATCTGATCCTTAGGCCTAAGATAAGGAAGATAAAATCCTTCATAATGCTTACATCCAAGTGTCCTCTCTTGCTATTACTCTTTGTGGATAGCCATCTAGTTGATCTATTAAATGCTTATAGATTGAGTAATAATGAATAGAATCCTTTTCTTTTAATTGAAACAAAGTTTCTTGATTCACCTTAAGAATTAAATCAATATTATAAAGAATAAATAATAATTACAATAATATTATAACTTTAACTTTAACTTTAATTTATTTTTATATTAATGTTGATTAAGGGAAGGGGGACTGGGACTGGATCAAACAATTCAATGTATATGATTTGAATACAATGTATAACGAAAGTGGTCATGGTCACCTTCTAGAACGTTCTAAGAATTGAATAATCAATATATTATCATGACAATACATAGATGACCATGAACATCATGGTCATCATAATGATAACATTGAATCTAAACAACATATAGACTACCAATCAATAATTTGTTAGATGACCCCCGTCTTTCAGACGAAAGGTCCCTCTTTCGTGGTAATCTTTTCTGATAACCATGGATGTGAATGATCCAAGTTCAATTAAATTGAGTAATGATAATTATCTTCACTGAAAGACTTATATTCAAGCCATTTCGGAATCAAAGAGTGTATGGAAGATTCCCGTTGGCCAAGTTATGTTTCCAGCTCCACTTATAGTCGAAGATTCAACATTCGCACCAGCAAATAAAAGAAATAAGGAGATTACTGATTGCTGTTCACACCAAAAATAATAACAGCAGTGGTAATAACAAATAAGTTAATGAAATGAGAGACAATTGTAATTTAGCTGTTGGTGACAAATCATTTAATCACAACTCATGGTTGCTAGATACTAGTACCGTTTGACCAGTAACGTTAATTTTTTCATTAATTTCCGACAATTAACTTCACCGATTTTATTCACTATTGGTGACGGTAAGAAAGTTGAAATTATCGCTAAATGTGATATTTTGATTGATTGAATTATTATTATTATTTGAATGCAGATATAGTCAAGCAAAAGTAAAAAAGTTGAGTTACAGAGAAAGAGTACTTATTAAGATTAATATCTTATTTTTTCTGCTTATCAATCGTCCATTTATTGTTATTCATTGTTGTTTTTTCTACTATATAAACTACAATCATATTTAATTCAATTGAGTTAGAATAAAGTTTCTAATTCGTAATGATCAATCCATTCAACAATCTTCATTTATAACAGTTTTGATGGCAACAATTGGTTACCTTGTAGGTTATCCATTGTGTTGTTTTTATTTGATCTGGGTAATTGCAACCCTTTTTCGGGGACAAACTGTTCTAAATGGATATGGGTTGAAATCCACACTAAAATGTACTGAAATTCATGAAATTAACTCAGTTAAAAACTGTTGTGATTGTTAAGCAATTTGGTAATACATTTAAGTTGCTGATTAGACTGAGAAAAGAAAATAATTCATTTGTTTCGATTACAAGTAGAAATACACTTTGTAAATAGCAAAAGCGATAGGCGCATGTTAATGTCCATAAGGATATTCAAATGTCGAGAGATGGAGCATTGCCTTTGCTTAATATTGATTTCGAAGCTAAAAAATTTTTGTGTGAAGGCTGTGTTAACGGAAAATTGACCAGATTAGGAAATTCAAATCAGTTCAACCTAGTAAAGTTAGTGTTGAAGCCATTCATTCCGATTTACAAGGCCCAATGTTTCAACCTAACCTAACCTAACCTAACCTAACCATCTCTTAATGGTTCTGCATACGCTTTTGTTATTCAAGACGAAGCAAGTTCATTTTGCTCTATTTACTTTCAGGAATTTTAACCAGATACTTACGATTATCAGACAAATTTATCAAAACTGCTGAAAAATTGGTAATAAGGCGCAAATTCTAAGATCTGATAATGGAAAAGATTTCACTGATAATAGAATAGCAACATTATTGTTGAATGTGAATATTACTCATGAATTGAGTTCGCCTCATGTACGTCAGTAAAATGGGAGAATCGAAGAGAAATTCCAACAATCACAGAATTCAGACGAACAATGTCGTTGAACAGTAGATTACCCAAGTTCCTATGGGTAGAAGCTATGAACACCACAGTGTATGTTTTAAATTTAATTCCAGGTGAAGGTCAACACAATGTTACTGTTACCGTTGAAATGTTTGGAAAGGAAAAACCGAAATGCTTACTCTTGCGATCCTTTGGTTGCATTTTTTTCTCCATTATCCCTGAGGTCCAACGGTAGAAATGGGATCCAAAAGCGAATAAAGTGATTTTCGTTGGTTACTCAAATACACCACATAATTGTCGAATTTATGATCCAGTTGCTGATCGAGTTTTATTAACAACAAATATAAAAATGAATGGAGATGAAAACGAAGATCATATTGATGTTGAATGTGATGATGCTAATAATGATAATGATGATAATTTTGATGATATTAAAAGCGCTACAACAGAGATAATTGAAGATCCTTCAGAATTTGCTGATAATAATTTAACCAATCATATTACTTTACAAGAAGTTGTTACTTATTCTGAACCAATTACCTTCGAGGAAGCCATGATGTCACTGTATTGAAACGAAAATGTGGAAGATGGCGATGATTGAAGAAATGAAATCAATCAAAGAAAATAAAACTTACGTGTTGGCTATTTAACCTGAAGGTAAAAGGTCCATTAGCTGTCGATAGGTTTTTCCAAAAATACTGATGAATCAATCGATTAATTTAAAGCCAGATTGGTTGCAAAAGGATTTTCCCAGAAAGAGGAATATTTTGAGACTTTTAGCCCCGTCTCAAGGTACGACTCTATTAGTGGTATTTTATCAAACAGCTTAGCTAAAGAAATTTATTCAATGTATATATGGTGGCCTCAACGAAGAAATTTACGTGGACCAATCATCAGGATTCGAGGAGAGAACTAATCGTCGTCCTCTTAAAGAAAAGCTTTTATGGCCTCAACGATGAAACCAAAAGGTTGTCGAATTTCATTCCAACGACTGCGAATTTGTGTTATTTATGCGGACAGTTGAATTATCTCCAGCTCGTATCCAAAACCATTAATTAATTTAATCAATAATTTAAAAGTTACATTTCAGGTGTGTTAACCTTGAGGTCACCTTCACATCATTACTTTAATATATTTTAACTTTTATTGTGGTCGGGCTGGGATCCCTACTGTAACTACTACATTTTTGTTATTTTTGTCATCATCATCTTTTTTTTCATCCTCATCGTCATCATCATCATCGTCTTTATCTCCATCCGCATCTTCATCTTCATCTAAATTAGGTTGTTGGCAACATTTGGTTGCCAACACTTCCCCGGCGTTATGGTGACCAGTTCACTGGTCAAATCCAATTTGTCTGGTGTTTTCTTTGGACGTGAACCTAGTATCGTCGTACTGTCATAATCTGGTTGCATTCTGTATCTAGACATTGAACCATCAATTTCCTAAATGCGTTGGTTGAAATTGGACCGGTATATTGTAGATAGCTGCGGTTTAAGGTTAAACCAATCTTGCGGGACACATGGAGTTATTTCGACTCTGATAATCTATAAGGCAAGAACTACAAAACATAACTTTACAACTAGTGTCTTGTTTATGTACCCATGGGTTTTCTGCTAAATTTCGACAGATGATGCATTCGTAATGTCTGACTACATTTTTATCTAAAAATAAAAAGGAGGTTAATTTAAATGGGTTTTCTGGTGTTTCCGATCGAGGTGTGACAGTTTGTATTATTTCAGGTTCTATGATCTGTATTTCGTCGTCATAATATTGAGAGGAGATCGGTGCTTCAAGTGGGTCGTCGGTGGTGATATAATAGGTGAATGAATGCTGAATTTATTGTTATTTTTAGTCCACTCTTTGAGTGTAGTTGTGTGAAATTAGCAAAAATGATTATCAATGATTTGGTTTTTCTTGTTTAAAGATTTTTCTTTTTAAAGATTAGAACCAGATTCAAGTGTTTGGATATTATCGAGTGAGAATCTTTGTCTTTTGAAAAAATGAATTGTTTTTTATTAAGAGTTATGTCTGATTATTAAGGACTACCTGAGAACGTATTTATTCAATCTGGTGTCTCTTGTGGTCATTGTTGATGATGATTATTATTATTAACAAAATTCATTAGCATTTGTTAGTCGTAAATAGACTAATTATGATTGCTTGATGTGATTTCTGTTATTTTGGCATCATCCGTGTCTTTATCTTCATCCTCATCTTCATCTTCATCTAAATTAGTTTGTTGGCAACATTTGGTTGCCGACAAGGTTACCCACCACAGGTATTCGTTAGAGCCAACGTTAGAGCTAAGATTGATCATCAATTAAATTTGAACAATCATCCTTTATTACCGATTAACTAAAAAGGTTCAACATGGACAATTGTAATCAAGTTTCAACACCGGGAGACGAAAACATCAAATTGATATCAACCAATTGTCCGTCTGATACTGCATTGCCCTACCAGTAAGGCATTGGTGCTCTTCTCTGACTCTCAATAATAAGTAGACCCGATATTACTTATCAAGTTAATAAATGCTGTCAATTCAACTGTTGTTATAATGAGGATCATTGGAAAGCAGTTAAAAGGATCCTCAGTGATGCTGATTATGTAGCTGGTTTAGATTTCATGAAATCAACAACAGAATTTGTGGTCACTTAAGGTGGATCTCCAATATCATGATGATCGTGATTACAAAAGGTTGTGGTCCAATCGACAGTAGAATCCGAATACATGGCAATTGGTGATTGTACTAATGACACTAAGTGAACCATTGGTACTAACACACGTTATTTCTAATGAATTAGTTTTGACCAACAAATAACATATCGTTAGAAAGAGCTTAATTAAGAAAGTCTTGATAATATTGTAGGGAAAATCTGGTTTATATTAAAACAGCAATGTTTGTCTTCATTGGAAATCATCTCCAAAAACCATTACTTTCATTGAGTAACAAAATAAGTATCTCCAGGACTCAAATGTGTGTCAGGTACTTTTAAAAGATATTTTTCACTTACCCTGTCCCTAAGTTATATGGCTTAGGTGAACCAGTGAATTTAGCACCAGTTAATTGTCAATGAAGATGATAGAGAGGATTGATAAACTTGGTAAACTAGTTTATTCGTTGCGCCGATTTATAAAGCCACCGAAACACAAATACAATTAAATAACACATAATTTAATAATAAGATTAATGTTGAAAAGAGTACTATTTATATTATACGTGTATAGGTTGATGTTCATTTCATCATGATATTATGAGAACTAACCCATACCCCTTTCTCTACCTTCCTTTATTTTATTTATCGATTCCCTTTTATACCCCTTTCTCCCTGAAGTTTGATACAGAATTATTTTAATCAGAAGTGTTTTGATTAACACTTTCGAAACCTTAAATGAATTTAATTAACTTGTAGTACAGTAAACTCTCGATAAACGCATAAAATTGTGGGTTAAATTGCAGTTAACTTACGATAGAATCGTTAGTTTTTTTCTGCCTTTGGCTGTGCATTTTCATCTATTGTATTATATCATCTATTATCTAACGCCACCCTGTGGGAATTAGCTGCGATCACACCCACAATTCTATGCGTTTATCGAGTTATGCATTAACCGAGAGTTTACTGTAAGTTGATTAGAAATTGGCACTCAAGGAGTCTTATGAATTCTGACAGAAATAAATTGTGAACTTTTAAGTTTTCGAGTTGGATTTTTTGCTTCGTGATTCTACAGAGAAAATGTGAAAGTTTTATTACGTTTTGATTGAAACGTTTCCGTGGAGCTGTTGATGATCAGTGTCCTACCGAAGTCGGAAAAGTGGTACATTTCGATGCGAAAATTTTTTCTAGAAATTTTTTCCAACTATTTAGCACTGCAAAACTTTGCAGAAAAACTGAGGCAATCAATTCTTCATCAGACTTTCCGTTCAAGAACAATCGATATTCAAACGTAGGGATTAATCCCAGTGCCTTTCTTAGGAAATTTTTGGACCTTGTTTACCACCTTTGGAAAGTCACCTTTATTTGACTCTCTCTCTCGTATAAAAATTGTATTGTAGAAAAATAAGAGAGTTAGGTCTAAACCAGTGAATATTAATCCAAATCTAACACCGAAAAATTCAGTTAAATAGTTGAATGAATTGTAAAATAATAAAAAACTAAGTAAAATCGAATTAAATTGTTCAATTGATATTGTATCAATTAATACAAGTAAAGTGAAAACCTGTGTTACTGTTAACCGGTTGGTTTTAACCCAAAAGAGTTCAACATTTTGGTGTCCCGTGTGAAGGTTTTGATAGCGAAGGAAAAATCGACTCTAAGCTAATCAGCGATTGATTAAAAATAAGTTGTTATTAATTAACCTTTCTTTCTTTCCCTCTTTGAAATTTTTAAAACAATAAATGTTTAAACTCTCTATCTAAGAAAACTATTGTTAACAGGTAACCATTTGCAAATAAACCACTAATCCAAGCAAGGAAACAGGAAACTGGAAACTGGAAAAAGGTGAAGTTTTTTATCAGTAAACCAAACTTCCCTACCTCACCTCCTTATTTATTTAACCTCCTAAGATTTACCAGCCAAAAAATAGAATCCCCTCACCTCCACTGATCAACCATAATCGAACCTCAAAATATTATGATTAACTTATTATTGATAATTAATTATTTATGATTAAAATTCATACTTAGATTGCCAAATGTAGATTGTTAATTACTTTGCAAGAGCAAGAGAAAAAAATAAAGATCAGATTTCCTTTGGCACGGCCATCATAAAAGGGTCTCGATCAGTTTTATTCTCATTGAAACTCTCGTTACGGGAAAAGTTCAGTAACAAATTCCAGGCCAATAAATGCATGTTAATGAATTTTTTGCAGAATTAAAATTAATTATCATTAATTGAATGATAAAGTAATACCAGACAGATACCCAATGCCTCGAATCGAGGACATAAGTGATAACTTACACAATAACAAATATTTCAGTGTTTTGATGTTCGATCTGGCTTCTGGCACATTCGTGTTAGAAAAGATGACGTAGCTAAAACTGCGTTCATCACTCAAAATGGTCACTATAAGTGGTTAGTCATGCCCTTTAGATTCAAAAATTATCCCTCTATTTTTCAGCGAGCAATTAGAAATCTAATCAAAAAATATTCTCTTAAAACTCTGTCACAATTATATTGATTATATAATTGTCTACTCACCTAATTTGTTAGATAAAACAGTTCTTAATTGTTTAGCGGTAATTGAGTCAATTAAATATTGACACCATTATTTTTATGACCGGAAATTTACCGTGATTACTGATCATAGTTCCTTTATTTCAATTAGGAAGATCAAGAAACCAAATTCCCGCTTATTCACTTGGGCCTTTTTACTTGGTCAACTTTGAAACACCGACCAGGTAGTGAAAATATTTAAGCTGCTTTACTGTCAAGAGAAACAATTTCAAATACAGAAATTAGATCTCCCCTTCGTCTTGTTAATTTTATTAATACTGACTTAATTAAGAATGAACAGTTAAAATTACAATCAAATCTATCACCAATTGTTGATAAAAATGGAATTCAAATTAGAATTGATAAAAATGGACTTCAAATTAGAATTGATAAAGATGGACTTCAAATTAGAATTTATAAAAATGGGAATGAGAGAATAATATTACCTGAAAATTTGAAAGCTCAGGTCATGGACATTGTTCATGAACAATTTGGTCATTTAGGAGTAAGAAAAATGATCACAGTAATTTCCTGGAAATATTATTGGCCTAAATTGACCAATGATATTATTAATTTCGTTGCTAATTGTCGACCTTGTCAATTAGGCAAAACTAAAAGAATTAAATTAATTAGTGACTTTGGACAATTTGATCCACTTAAGGATTCATTTGAGATAATTGCAATTGACACAACTTGTGGTCTAGATGGATACAAATGTAAAAAAGATGCATCCATCTAGCTGTAGATCATCGATTTGTTTGGACAATTGGTTCAAAAAATCAAATTGCATATGAATTCATCAAATTAATTGAGAAGATTTAGAGAAAAGGTTACTTATAATATTATTATTAGTCTCTCTTTCTTATCCTCTCTCTCTTTCTGTTTGCCTCTTCTCATCCTTTGGGTACTTAACCAAAACCCTTAACCATTGCAAACTATTAACAATTTGGATTTCAATTGAGATTCAATTGAGATGGTGAATCAATTTAAATTTGTTATTTAAATAACTAGGTCAACAAATCTGGTTCATCTAATTTAGTTAATCATTTATTTTAGTTAAATGGATAATTATTTTGTGTTCAATTAGTTCAATCATTTGGGTGACTAAAATTCTGGTACATATATATATATTATATAATAATAATTGTTATAAGTTGTGTTTTTATTTTGATGAGATATGAAAACAATCAATTTACCAAAATTGACCAACATCATTTTCTCATATTTTTCCTTTACCTTTGAACTTTGAGATTATCTTTCCTATTTAATACACTTATTAACCCAACTACAAAATTATCATTTGGTCAACATATGACGACCAGTAAGCTCCTTTCAGTCGTTTCAACTGACCAATGACTTTTCGTCTCATCTCTTTATTTCCGCAATTTCTCTGTCTTAATCACCTTACACTTACTTCCCCTTTCTCTTTACTCCCTCTTACTATTTACTTACCTTAGTAAGTTGATCATCCATTAACTATGCAACAAACTGGTTGTAACCATTTTAAATGTAACACCTCTCACGTGGTACCTGGTTTCTATTGGCTAATTTATTGCTGATGAAGCTGATGATGCTGAAATAGAGAGAGAAGGTTTTCTCCCTCTTGTAACCATAAATGGTCGGATTTCGGCCTTTTTTAAACATGGAGAGTTACGCTGAAAAACCTTTTGATAAATGGTGATTTTCTCAAACTATACCAACGGACAATTAATTCAAATCGACCAATCCAGTCAAACTGGCCAAATCTTAAACCTTTTCTTTGCTTGTATTTGAACCCAAACCTTGACAATGATCATTAAACTTTGGTCACACTCTTTGTACTGGTAACTTGATGAAGTTTTTACTTATTAATAAAAGTGTCGTTTATATTTAAACTGTGTATCCTCATTGTGTTAATGAGAAGAAGTAAATTTCTACTTTTGCGTCAATTCAGTTGATTAAGGAAAATCAAATTAAACCAACAAGATTAAAACTTTACATATCTCTTTATTCTCTCTCAGGCATAAATTAAAACCCAGAGAGAAAGAATAAGCGGTTAGGTTAGGCGATTTTCTCGGCCACTATCAGTCAATAAGTCGGCCGATAAGATCTGATTTTCAGATGAAGCATGGTACAGTCTCACTGGTGCACTCAACAAGCAAAGTTATAGATTCTGGAGGAAGCAGAGTAAGAAGAGGAAGAGAGTATTTGTCTTCCATTAGAAGAACCATCACTCCAATCATTGGAGTCCAATGGATGGAAGCAGAAGTGGCATTTATAACATCGGCTAAAACACCGCCTGGTGTTCGGTGTTCGGTGGGCCATCAACAATCAATTCTTTTGAATGAGCAATAGTGTCAACCGCTGAGCGAATCAAACAAGTATATTTACCAGACTCGGCAAAAGTAATTCCTCGAATCTTGAGATAACCCGGTTTATTGTCGACTGTGAATTTCCATGAGTTGTACTGATCGACTTTGATACCATTATGGAGCCAAATGAAAGAAATGTCCAGCTTGGAATCAGAATTGGCATCACAAGGCATTTGAATGGTGTCATTTACTATGGCAACGAGTTTGGGTCTTGGATATTCACCAATGTTTGGCTATCGAAGACAGTTAGATATCCTTTGCTTTGATCTCGACCATATTTGTTTCTGGCAACACAAATGTATTAACCTTCATCCTCTTTACGAACTTGATTGATTGTCAGTAATTCGGAGTTTGATCGCAATGGTGAATCATTTAGTAGCCATTGGAAAGATGGAGCTGGTAGAGCTTCAGGTGAACAAGTGATTGAAAACTTGGAGCCAAGAGCAGCGTACATATCCTTGAGTGGGTGACGTCTAAATGTTGGCTTGATACCAGATACTTTCAATTGAGCAGAACTGAAGTTGTTACCGAGTTCATTGTAAGCACGACATTGATACATTCCATTGTCTCTGTCAGGGTTAGCAGCTTCGATGGTTAGAACATTATCTTCAATCTTAATTCTTTGCGAGTCTTCTTGAGGGATGGTGTTGCCTCGAAGTTCAACTCCATTTTTGTACCAATTATATTTAACTTGGGGAATTCCAAATGCTTCACATTTCCAGATGAGGTTGGTTCCAACATCGATCACCTTATCTCTTAATCCTTTGGTAAATACAGGCAGTGATTGGACTCGGAGAAAAGTCGATGATTTGATGGATTCGGTGGATTCGGTGGGTTTGATCAGGCTAATAATAATAATCGATTATCGCACCAAGTCACTTGTCTATTGAAACTTCGAGGAAAACCAATAAAGAGACGAAAGTGTTGAACTCGAGGGTGAATAATACTTCTTTCGACTAGAAATGGAACTTTTTTAAAATTCGAAAAGTAAAAGAACAAGCAACTTTATCACTATTGTTCTCACTCGACTATGATGAGTAGACAAAGTGAACGAATGTTCTTGTGATGAATGAAAAGTTTCTCAGGCCGATTTGATTATTGATTAAAGATGAGAAAAGACCGACGCATAAGATGAGAACCAGTCGCTCATTTAAAAAAAATGATCTTCTTGCTTCTCATTGGCTGTTACATTTGTTTGGGCCTCACCCTCATTGTCGCTCTTCCAGTTACTGTTGAGTGAACCTTTGGAGTCGAATCAGGAAGAGGCGCTATTATTATTATTAACCATCGACATTAGCATCAGTGTTATGATTATGATAATGGTTATTATCATTATTATGTAAGGGAGATAAATGAATGGGAAAAGTGAGCGAGTGAGCGAGTGAGTGAGAGATGAAATTGAAAATAAAGTTTATCAAAATGATGAACAAAATCCTATAAACTTGATGATGATTACAACACCGACATGATCGACATCATCAACTTGATCATCAGAATCAGTAGTGAGTGTGAATTGTGAATTGTGATTTAAAGTAAAAGTAAAAGTAAAAGTTTCCATCTTTTCTGATCACCATCTCCATCACCATTATCATCATCATCAATAAGCATAATTATCATCGGATGTTGATTAGTTGTGATTCCAATTGATTGTAATGTTTGTGAATTAGTTACAAGTTACCAAGTGATCTTTTGCAATTAGTAAATTGAATCGATTCAAAATGATGAACACTAATTTCGACCATAGTTTCTATCAAACTGGACACGATCCTCACTCAGTTACCTACAGATTTTCGGGTGTATCTTCCTCATTACCATCGTCTTTAAGTGATCCTCATCATCCTCATTCGCATTCACATTCTCTTCCTCACCCTCACTCTCACTCTCACCACCATCATCACAACAACAACAACAACAATAGTTATGTGGACAGTTCGGCAGCTTCAGCAGCGGCCACTGCAGCAGCGACCGCCGCTGCTACTGCAGCGGTCTCAGGATCGGATGTCAATCCACCTCCTCCAAATTTTTATCCTTGGATGACTCCGATCAGTGGTAAGCATTTAACTTGAACAATATAATCCAATCACAATCACAATCTTTGACAATCGGTCAGACATAATCAATCATAACTCCAAAAAATTGATCTCTAATAAGCTTCGGCTAAATGATCTCATATGGATAACATTGAGTTCGCTTTTAAACGCTAGTCTAAACTCCCTCTCCAATAAAAATTCATTTTCTTGAAACGTTCGTAGATCTAAATTCAAGTTTATAACTCACCTGATTATTGATAATTCGAAATATAATAACAAAATTATGTGTCGATATAAATTCATTGATTCATAAAATCCAAGTTTTGCTGATTAAGAGAATAGGTTATGATTAATTACCAATTTATTGTTGACATTCGATTTATTTATCACAATCGACTTAAATTGTATTCTATTAACAATCGACGAAATTGTTGATACAAAATAGCTCCAACTCGAGCTGAACTAATCATCTACTGAGAAGGATAAATATTCATGTGAGAAGATTTTATTGTTCAAGAATTAGGAACGAATAACCTGAGAAAAGGTCAGAGATCATTCTGTTTTGACCCAATCGCTATTATATCATCTTAATTGTTTACAACTGTGATAAGATTTGGTACCTTAACCAATTGAGTTTTTCTTTACTTTTACCTCGCAAAAGAAACAGAATCAACGTTTATTTTCCAGTAACGATGTTGATTGTTTGTTGTTACTTTCGTTAAGTTTTGTTTCCTTTTTTAGATACTTTATGATGTCCACTCTTCCTGGTCAACTTTAAGTACTTTTATATGTACAAGGAGAATAGAAGACTTTAAGTTACATAATTGAATAGATTTTAAGAAAATGAAAGTGACCCGTAAAGGGCAGTAAATAACTTTCGAGATATCGACCCGACAAGAATGACCTTTTTCCTTTTCTCTTTCTTGTTGATTGTCGCCTACTTTTCTCATTATCTAATTGCAGCAACAATAATGATAACAATTAAACAATCTACTGATCGTAAAGCTCATTCAAATAGTTATTTGGTTATCTGTCTTTGTGAATTTATCAATATGATCAATGAACGATTTTACTAATTGTAATTAACTCTTATTGTGATGTTAATCTAATGATGAAAATAACAAAGGTAAATGAATGTTATTTAATTGGTTATTTTATTAATCAAAATATATCATTGATTATAATCAGTTACAGTTTGATGGATATCGTTTCAATGATTAATTTTGTCTGTTTTTATGATCGACCTCCTCTTTCATTCATAATTATCATTAACGAGATTAAATTTAAATTCAATTGCAAACAAATTGAAGGCTAATCAAAAGATTAATCTAATAATCGTCCAATTTACTCAAATCAATACTTTCGATAGTTAAATCAAATTAATTCAATTTGTTGTTTTCATTTTCATTTTCATTTCATCAACTGTTAATTCACCAATTTAAAGTTTATTACTTTATGATTTCAAATATTACGTAGGATTAAGACCAAGATTCAGATTCAGATTAAGATTAAGGTTGTTGATTCTATCGATAAGTTTTTGTCTTAGGTTTGCGTATTAACCTTTTGCCTTTGGCTATCTAATCAAATTTCCAATTACAATTATTATTAGAAAATGCGAATGCGCAAATGTTGAAATATAATATTATCATAGAACTTGAATTACAATCAATATCAACCTATACGAAAATCGACTAAATAATACAAAGAAATCGCCATTTTGAGAGATGAAAACGCCTCTCTTTTGTAATAAGAATATCTCATTGAGTAGAAAATGGTTGAAATCAATATGAATGATAGAAATTTATATTCAGCTGATTGTTGATTGATAGTTCTTATTGCTTATTCTTACATAGATGTATTTCTTTGTAAAAAAACCCTTTATATACAGTCCAGTGGAACTTTATAATAATTTACACAGATCATGTGAACATAATTTGTATGATATTCATATTTAAGATAATAATGTGGTTGAACCATCGAGCATTTCCAAAGAAAATCGAGCTTGCGATTCTCACTAAGATCCAAAACTAATTGTCGAACCTCATTTTATTAGCGAAGAGATGATATTAGCCCACATAGTATTTGTGAAGAAAATAAAAGGAGAAGATGAAGATGATAAAATAGTTTCCAAATTGATGAATCATTAAAAAGTAATAAAACAATTTAAATCTTTCCAATTCCATTAAATTAGTTTCCAATTCCTTTTCCAATTCTCTGTTCACCTTATTGATTAGTTGCACAATTTGTACCAACAAACTAAGATTTTAATTCATTTACAACTTTTAATAATAAAAAACAGAAAATCAATTATATTTCTCTCAATGGATTGTAATCCAATTTCTTACAACAAGATTACAATCAATTTCTCATTTAATTACTTGATTGTTTGTTTCTTAACCACAACAACAATCAATGTTTACTTTTATATTATCATAATCATTATCATTCTCATTCTCATTCTCAGTATTATTATTATTATTATTATACAACAAGTTGTTGATACTTAGGAAGGAAAAGAAAGTTAAAAGTTAATTAATTTGATTGTAAATTGTACATTAGTAACGGATCGTTATTATTACTCTCGTCATTATCATTATCATCCTCATCCTCATCATCTTCATCCTAATCATCATCATCATTATGATTCTTATTACCTAATTTACATGAAACATTGAGCTCATAATGTAACAATTAACATGATCATTATAATCATCATTTGATTTACTATTGGTAAATGTTATTACTCTTTCTTACCTTAACTAAATTATCATTTGTTTGTTTACATTTAGATTATTGCAACAATTAAAGTTTTCCTTTGTTTACAATTCAATTCAAAAGTAATTAGTTGATGATCTAATTAATATTTATCCATGTAATGAGTAACCTATTTCTGTTTCATTCAATAATAATTGTGAAATAATCTAAAATTCATAACAACCTTTAAATGCAACTTTACCTCGAAATCCAGTAGTTGATCTAATTAATCAATTATAATTATGACGAAAAGACTTAACTTTATGAGTTTCATCTCGTTTTTGTTTTCATTTTCTTGTTGTTTCTGTTAATTGACTCAAACTGTTAGTGACCTAATTTCGATCAAAAGTGAAGCGACATTGACACAGGAAATTCGAGACACATTAAGTTAAATTTGATTACTGTAATCATAATAAAAAAATACGAATAAAAAATCATAATAACTATAAAAGATACGGAAAGATAGAGGAACAAAAAATAGCCAAGACTACATACATTTCTAAGCGTGACGATAACGTAAAAGCTTAAAAAGTCACTTTTGTTCCAGAAAAAAAAACATTAGCACGTTCATGTTAAGTTACCGAACGGATCTCTATCTATGGGCCACAAAAGTAAAAGTAAAAGTTAAGTAAGAAAAAGCAAGAAAGAGCAGAAAAAGAAACTGAAACTGAATTTGGAGTAATATGAACGACACCCAGACATTGGTCATAAAGAAAGTGAAGTTTGTGCGCTGAAAGAAGACACATAAGAGGAAGATGAGGATGAGGAGGGAGAGGAGATGAAGGGTGGTGGTGGAAGATGATGATGGGTGGAAAAGGCAGCATGAGCAACAAATAAATGTCTAAATTGGCGAAACAAATACAACAGTATAAAGGTTTAAGGTGAATGTGTGAGATAGAATGAGAATCAAAATGAGAAGAAGAGAAAACAAATTAAAGCTTAGAAAAAGATAATTTTACTTTGAGAAGGAAAAGGAATGAAAAAAAGCAACAAAATCTTCAATTTTATGGCTTTTCCTTTGGGTTGACTCGATGTGACTTGGAATAAGCGAAAGAGAAACAAAATTTTATAGCTTTAGCTGTAGTTATATATTATACATCCATACAGATGATGATGAAGAAGATGATAGCTGAGGAAGAAAAGTGAACGAGGGAAGTTAAAAGATGATGATGATGATGATGGAGAGAAAAAGAGGAAATAAAGAATTGGATAAAAGAGCGAAGAGAAGATGAAAAAAGAACAAGATTAGCAACTTAAATTGTTCTCTCATTATTATTACGTTGGTAAGACATTTATTCATCTTCATAATTATCGTCATCGATTCAACATATTCATTATCATGATATTATCAGGGTATTGACGTAAAGAAATACATTGAATTTTGAATGAGGAAGATGAGCAAGAGAAACAATTAGCAAATATAACATTCGTATCAAGTATGAACGATATTCATTTCTCAGCTTCTTATTTTCAATCATCAAATTCATGGAGGAAGTGATGAGCTTTTTTTTGTTTCTGTTGAAAAAAACACTAATATTTGCAAAGGAAAAAGTTATTCCGTGATAAACTTCAATAAATTACCTTGGAACTCAACATGATATTGACAGACATTGGCAAACATTATAACATTTACTTTGATCCTCATCATCCTTTAGCATCATCATCATCATCATCATCATCTGTTACCTTGGTAATATATTTAAAGTTATCGGTTAACTTTTCAGACTTTTCCTTTACTCTGATTGTATTTGACAAAAGCTAAATTCATGATTAGCATGGTGATCATCATATTCAGCTAATTATTGTTCATTTAGCATTCGTACAAGGTAACAAGCTACTATCATATTTTATTGCCGATTCACCTTGTGAATTACTGAACAATTTGTTTACATGTGTATCACTATCATCATGAAATCATCTTCATTAAATCACCGTTATTAATTATCTCTAAATTGTGATTAAAATTCTTATCACATTACCCTTGGATATTTTATCGTTCACTATCATTTATTAATCTCTCATCAACACATAATCAATATAAATCATTAAAGAAAAATCAACTTTTCTGTTTGTTTTTTTTTTCTTCATCATCATCTCATTAATTGCATCATTTTTTTTTCTTAATTGAAAAGATTTGATTTAATCAAGAATTATCAAAAGGTCTCGTTAATGTTATCGTTAATAACGATTAACTTGTTTTTTTATCTAGTTAACAATTAAGACACACTAAATACTGGTTAAAGTTAATGATCCAATCAATCTAAGTCAGTAGCAACAATTAGTTAACAAGCTGATTAGATAAAAGAAAACAAAAAAAAAACTAATTGTTTGCAAATGTAAATTGCTCAATTCTCAATCGCTAATTGTTTCAAAGGTTTTCAATTGAATTGTAAGTTAAATACAATTTTACACTCGATGACACCTCGATCATCAGTTTGTTTATGTTTATCATCGTTAATTATTACAATAACTAACGATTACGATAATAATACGATTGAGCTTCGCTCTGAGCAGTTTGTGACCTTGTCAATGATTGAGATTGATTTATATTGACATCCGTTTATGCAGCTTCCTTAAGAATTACAGATTCAGAAGATGAAAAAAGAATAAAATAATTTTCTTAGTCTGGCCTCATCTCTCTCTCTCTCTCTCTAATCATAATCATCTCTTTAAATGTTCAGAATTCTGTTCTGGCGCCAACTTTTAAATGCTTTTTGAATTAACTTTTACGATCGTTTTTTGCTCTTCTTTTTTTCTCTCAAATTACTTTTCATTATCAACTTCCCGCGTTAGTTAATCATCGTCATTATTTTTTTCTCTTTCTTTTCTTTCTTCAAATTCTCTTGCAATCTAATCCTCTAGCATTTTCTTTCGTTTATCAAAAAGCATCATCTTCATGATTCTCCTCCTTTTCTCAAGAATATTTTTCTTCCTCTCTCATCATTTTATTTAATCCGTTTTACTATTTTATCTTTTTCTCTCTCTCATTCTCTTTATTTCTTTCTCTCCCTCCCTCTCTCTCTCTCTCTCTTTCTTGAACAATAGATGATATTGCAGCAGCAGTTCATCATCATCATCAGCATCTTCATCATCCTGAAGCATCATCTTTACTTCATCACCCTTTCTTACCGAGCAATGGTGTTACTCTTGACTGGTCCAGTCCTTCAGCTGTTGCTTTCTCAGCGGCTGCAGTTTCAGCTAATAACAATAGTCTCCTCTCTGGTTCAACTGTTGCATCTTCAACCAATGGGCCCCTTGGAATGGGAATCGGCAGCGGAGGAGGAAGTGGTGGCAGTGGAGGTGCAAGTACAAACGGTAACAATAGTAGTTCATCCAATGGATTATTAACTCCAAGCCATCTTCATCCTCATTTCACTTCTCATCATCATCATCATCACCCTTCTTTAACATCTCACCTTAATCACCATTCATCGTCTCATAATCAAACTTCATCTTCAACTAATCATCATAATCATCATCACTCACAAAGAAAGAAACGTAAACCCTACACCAAGTACCAAACAATTGAATTGGAAAAAGAGTATTTCCAGAATCATTATGTTTCCAAACAGCGGCGATTTGATTTGTCTCGTTCATTAGGATTAACAGAAAGACAGGTTAAGATATGGTTTCAAAATAGAAGGATGAAAGCAAAGAAAACAGATAAACGAGACCATCATCGTCGACATCACCACCACCCTGAGATGAAATTCAATAGAAATTCAGATTAGGATGAAAAAGAAGAAGAAGAAGAAAAAAACTTTTCAATTTCGAGGATCCCAATTGATTTACATTCGACAATAATAACAAACTCCCGTCATTAAAGTACATGAAACTCCTCCTCGGACATAAAATCTACTCTGAAATTAGATTTAGATTGAGATAAAAGTTCAGTCGATCCCCATGAATATTTTCATTTATCAGTTTATAGGATGAGAAACAAGAAAATAAGTCAAACACTGAATTGGAATATAAATACATCAAAAGTATAGGTTGATTTGAATTACTTTAAGTTCAAATACACCCTATAGGTTTGGATACTATATTCGAGAAGATGATAACCAAAGAGAGAGAGAGAGAAAAGTAAGAGACTGGGCGATTCTCTCTCTCTCTCTCTTTCTTTCTTATGTTTTCTTCAATTTCGAGTCTCTGAATGATTTTCGTCTTCTTCATTTCCTTCATTCTAATTACTTAATTGATTTACTTTTTCATGTGTTTCTACAATCTGATGATGATTATTGTTCTCATTCTTGATTGTGTTCACTTGGTTGATTCTGTTTCTCATCAATTTTACCAACAATCAACTAATTTCCTGATCCGTTTTCCTCCTCCATGTAATTGTAAATAGTTAATAACAATAATATAATTTATAAACAATTGTAACTCCAATTTGTTTCCAATCATTTCGTGATCAACCAACATGATAGATTAATTCACCCAATCAACTATTCATCAATTGATATCTTAACTATTAAACATATATAACATTTATCATCTCAATGAGACACTAATTGTCTCTAGATGTCATCTTAATCACTTGATGGCAATTATATTTAGCTAAACAATCAATAAATTAAAGTGGATCAAGCCAATTGCATTTCCATTTCTTGGTGAATAATCAACAAATCTCACGATTAGAGTCAATCAAAATCATTTGTATTTTAATTCATTCATTAGTTTTTACTTTAAAATAACAACACGCTGAGTGAAACAATTAACTAATTATTTCAATTTTCCAGAAACAATCAACAATCAAGGAGGTGCTAAGGGCTCTTGTGGATGGAAATGAATAAATTAAATTGTTAAACGTGTGTGAGTGTCTGTTGATTTAGTTAATTTAATACTTTCTGTTGATTCACATGAATTATTACGTTAATTGTATACTAATCACAAATGATAATCATATCCAAGTAATAAAAACTCCAACGTAATTAAAATTGTAAAAGGTAATTGAAACAACAATCAAACCATAGGTTAACATGATTATCCAAAAGTTTCATTGAACTGAATTAACACTTAATTTCTTTGTTTGTTAATAACCTTGTAAGATGTTAATTAATAAGTAACATTTTCAATAGCAAATTAATTTAAGATTTTAATTAGTTAATCTAAATCAATCTCTCACGTAAGCTTATCTTATTGATTATTTGTCCTTGTTGATTATGATTCAATACAATTTTGGTTCAATATGATTGGAATCAATTTTGATAATAATTATATGTTTACGTTGATAAATTGTTTAGATTTTATTATTTTGGTAAAATTGGTTAACTTGTTAATCAAAATATATCATTGATTATAATCAGTTACAGTTTGATGGATATCGTTTCAATGATTAATTTTGGCTGTTTTTATGATCGACCTCCTCTTTCATTCATAATTATCATTAACGAGATTAAATTTAAATTCAATTGCAAACAAATTGAAGGCTAATCAAAAGATTAATCTAATAATCGTCCAATTTACTCAAATCAATACTTTCGATAGTTAAATCAAATTAATTCACTTTCTTGTTTTCATTTTCATTTTCATTTCATCAACTGTTAATTCACCAATTTAAAGTTTATTACTTTATGATTTCAAATATTACGTAGGATTAAGACCAAGATTCAGATTCAGATTAAGATTAAGATTAAGGTTGTTGATTCTATCGATTCTATCGATAAGTTTTTGTCTTAGGTTTGCGTATTAACCTTTTGCCTTTGGTTTTTTAGTCAAAATTTCCAATTACAATTATTGTTAGAAAATGCGAATGCGCAAATGGGTAAATATAATATTATCATAGAACTTGAATTACAATCAATATCAACCTATACGAAAATCGACTAAATAATACAAAGAAATCGCCATTTTGTGACCCAATAGAACATCTCGATTGATGTTATCTTATTCATCTTTTGCTTATTTGTTGTTGGAACTGAACTCGAGCTTTTGAACTAGAGAAACGTAAAAACAAATTAGTTACTCTGTGGTCGGTGATTTCGAGAGCTAATTCGATGTGAACTGTTATATGGTTTAAGTCCAAGAACATCTGAGAGAAAGAAGAAAATAAAAGGAGAAGATGAAGATGATAAAATAGTTTCCAAATTGATGAATCATTAAAAAGTAATAAAACAATTTAAATCTTTCCAATTCCATTAAATTAGTTTAACTTTTCTAATTCTCAGTTCATCTTATTGATTAGTTGCACAATTTGTACCAACAAACTAAGATTTTAATTCATTTACAACTTTTAATAATAAAAAACAGAAAATCAATTATATTTCTCTCAATGAATTGTAATCCAATTTCTTACAACAAGATTACAATCAATTTCTCATTTAATTGTTTGATTGTTTGTTTCTTAACCACAACAACAATCAATGTTTACTTTTATATTATCATAATCATTATCATTCTCATTCTCAGTATTATTATTATTATTATGATACAACAAGTTGTTGATACTTAGGAAGGAAAAGAAAGTTAAAAGTTAATTAATTTGATTGTAAATTGTACATTAGTAACGGATCGTTATTATTACTCTCGTCATTATCATTATCATCCTCATCCTCATCATCTTCATCCTAATCATCATCATCATTATGATTCTTATTACCTAATTTACATGAAACATTGAGCTCATAATGTAACAATTAACATGATCATTATAATCATCATTTGATTTACTATTGGTAAATGTTATTACTCTTTCTTACCTTAACTAAATTATCATTTGTTTGTTTACATTTAGAGCATTTAAAAGATAATTAGCAATTAATCTCAGCAATCATTTCTGTTCACACCGAATCAAAACTCCATAGAAATTGTTATTTTCACCAAGAGATATCAAAATACTTACTAAACTTGAATCTTAAACTAAAACTTTCGTGTTTAGATTTTGTTAGAAAATGGTGACATTGGCTGATCGCTGACCAATGGACTGGACAAGAAGGTCACGGATTTATTGTTATCATATTAACATTACAAAGGTTCTCGGTTATCATAATATTTTCGCGAAACTATAAAAACAAGTAACAAATGTTAACAATGATCTCGACAGAATAGTCGAAAAGACTTAGATCAATGAGAGAATCGAAAGAAAGTAGTAAAAAAGGTCAATTCTCATATTCTAATGCATCCAAATGATTATCTCTTTTATTCAGTTCAGTAAAAAGTTGATAAGTTTTATCTCCAATGTGATGGATTAATTGCAAATTAAAATCGAAAAAAAAAGTTTGCGAATTTATTATTGTTATCATATTTTATCGTGATGATGGAGGCAAAAGAATCTTCATCAATGAAAGTTACACCTTCAAAGTAAACTCTGTCTATCTTTGTATCTGCCATAACAATCATTTTGTCAACCCCTCAGGGCATCGGTTACTCAACCTTTTAGTTTTCTCTTTCTCTGTGTTACCAAATTTATTCATTGTTGTTTTAAGTTTACTTTTCTTCTGATTGTTTGACCTCACCTCGAGCTATAACTTTTTATGGGTCAACCTTTCAAGTCGAAAGGTAAATGGTCACATTAATTGTTTGAATAGAAACAATTGATTACTCTGGTATTTTTAGCTCTCGAATCAACAACCGACTCATGTTTACTTAATCAGTACAGTTGTAAATGTTAATCATTGAAAAGTTTTAATTATCTCACTGAGAATGTAAATTAACCTGATTAAGCAATCGAATCCAAAGACTTTCAAAGCTTCATAATGATAATTGAACAATTAAAATGATTTTATTAAAGATAAAAATGATGGAAGGATTTTAAATGATGGAAAAGGATAATGATAAATAATGAGAAAAATAGAAATGAATGTCCAAGTTAATGAGAGAAAGTTCGAAGGGTTCACTCGAAGGGATTTTCTGTCCAAATCGAAAATGGTTGGAAATAAACACGTAAAAATGAAATAAAATCGAGAGGATTAAGAGATGAAAGGAGAGATGGGAAGAGATAATTTTGTTGATTGTGATGATGGAGAAGATAAAGAATATTGTGAGTACAATGAACAAAATCGATTCCCATCGAATCTGTAGGACACAAAATGGATCCTGAAAATCTCAAACCTATACAGTTAATCCATCAAACCGTAAAGAACAATTTCTTTCCACTCCTCCTTCTCCTTCATCATTTTATCTTCTTTTAGTCTCAACATTTTCTATCGCTTTATAATCACCATTTTGTTTTTTCCCTGAAAACACAATGGAGTTTCACAATGGAATGCACAATAAACCGTAATTAGAAGTTACAATTACTATTATTTTCTAAAAATTACTTTTTTCTCTTCAATTGTTTTAGTTTAAAAAAAGATTGGGAAGGAAGATCAAAAGATTGAGGAAAATAATCAATGAACTTTTGAAGTAGATTTGAGGTTTTCTTTTTTAATCTCTGTGGATGGAGATTGAGATAAAAAATGAATAAGTCAATCTGAATGTTCGTCGTTAATTTGTATTGGTTCCGATGTTGAGAGATGACAAAGAGCGAAGACCAAATCAGCAGCAACATTTGAAGGTTTTCCTGAGAACTGAATATTCATCAAGTCAGAATTTAAAGATCTCAGAAAATCATGACGATTTGTTTTGATTCAGTCATGAGGTTTTCATTAAAAAAATCGGAAAAAGTTATTTTATTTTGTGAATTGATGAGCGATTGTCAATTCAAATGACCTTCGTTCCTATGCTTGTGCTTTCATCTTACAAAGGTACCGTAAGTGTAAGACTTTTACATCTTGATCTGAGTCCATTTGACAAACACCATCAACACCATCGATACTTAATAAAACACCAGTTTGCTCTCTTTCTTCACCGAAAATCACTTTAATCTGGAAAGATGATAAGAAAATGATTATTAATGAGAATAAATAAAACTTTGTATGTAAATAGTTAGTTTTAAATCTTGAAAAACTTACCCTATCTTTAGGTTCTGGGGAAATTGGTTCTAATTGATGAGGGAAACAATTGACCACACGATCTTCTCGTATAAGAAAAACGGAAACCATTCCACCGTTGATTCCAGTGATTTCACCAGTTTGTCCAATAAGATCACTATCAGGGTTTTCTTTTATTCTTACTACAATATCAGTTGTTAGCCAGTCGATGTTGATTTGATCCATGCCAGTTCCTGGTGTTTGTGGGTTGAACATTGGTGATGGTGCTCCAGGAGTCATGGGAGAGTAGCCAGCGAATTGTGGACTTGGTGTCATACCTCCAGATCCATAACCTCCTGGATTTGGTGACATGTAAGATCCACTAGCAGGACTTGGTGCAGACTCTTGATAACTGGCCTCTGAAGGGGAGGGTACGGGTTGGTATGGGGAGTAATTATGGTCAGAAGTGTACATTCCGGGTGTTTGAGGTGTGTATGCCCCGGCCTGAGGAGTGTCTGGACCTGTGTAACCTGGAGTAGGTGGATTATGATAACCACCAGGATTTTCAGCACTCCAAGCATCATCATCAAAGTTCGGTCTCGGAGTGGCTCCAGTATTAGGATCCCAAACGGAGCTACCGCCGTGCATTGGAGTTCGTGAGCCATCGTGCATTGGAGTTTGACCACCTCTACCTGGTGTTCTACCACCCAATTCATATGATGGTGTTTGAGATCCATACATTGGTGTTCGGGCTGAATATGTTGAAGCACTTCCTGTACGTTGACCAGTGGTTCCACCGACCACATCAATACGAAGTTTATCTACATTGATAACTTGACATGTTGAGTGAAGCTCCACTCGAGCCGTTGTTGACATTGCATCTTTAACAATACCAATATGACCTTTGTATGGACCTTGAATGATTTTGATAGTTTTACCAATTAAATCTAAATCTGAACGATCTCTACCTCCCTTGTTAGCACCAAATGGTCTTTTCCCTCCACCACCTCCACCACCACCAGGATGAGCCGGTGATTGAAGTCTCGGAGACATGAAAGGAGCAGCTCCTCTTCCAGCGGACACAACAGATGTAGATCTTGAGCCTCCAGATAGCTGAATGTTTCTAGTCTTGCAAACAAATATACCACCATTTTCCATGTGTAAACGATCATGAATGAATGCGTAGTTACGGTAGAGATGACGAATTTCTCCTTTTCGTCCAGAATGAGGTCCATCAACCACTTCAACGTGGTCTTTAACTTGAATTTGACTCTGATCACAGTCCAATGAAACAGCTTTACGAGTATCACGTTTATTTTTAACCGCTTGATGTTTGATATGAATTAGTTTCCCATGCATATCTAAAATTTGGAAATTTTCTTTCTCAAGACGCACAATCACTCCGACAGTTTGACCATCAAGTTGAACTAAATCTCCCCATTGATATTGTCCAAGACTGTCCACACCAGTGGCCATATCAGGACTAAGTTGAAGATCTTTGGGTAAAACTTTAATCTCGTGCATGGATAAATCAGAAAATAGAATAATTTGATTTTCTATCACTCGAACAACTAAACCAGTATCTCCTTCATATCTGCCAGCAATTACTTTAACATGATCACCAACACGGAAATATTTTTTCAATTCATGAGCTTGGAATTCAAGTGGATCCTTGAGATCTTCATGATTCGGTATCATGGTGATTTTACTTCCATCGACAGCGACAACTTTACCTTGCAGGTGAACCAATTCACCCTCACAAACTTCAACATTGTCACCTGAACAAATGCCATGAGATTCTTCATCATCAGCTGCACTTTCGTTGATTTCCACACCTTCAGGATGTTCCTCAAACTTTTCGAGCTCAGCTAAAGTGGGTTTAACACCGCTGATTATGAGTGAAGCGATTGGAAAATTTTTATACAGAAAACCTCGTCGATATCGATTACCCTCGAAAATGACAAAATCTCCATCATTACTGACTTCACCTCCGATTGAGCGAATGGCATCAATATCGAAAAGTTTAGCTGGTGGACGTTTGGTTCTTTTTCTTTTAGCGATCTCTGTTTCCGTTGTTTTCAGAGCTCCTCTTTTCCGTGTGTAATCAATTCTTGGAATTAACTTAAGATGGACTTGTCCTTGCGCCGTGTCAACATAATCAACTTGAGCTAAATCATCTTTGTAAACCGATCTTTTCAGTCTAACCCAAGTTCCTGGTTTGATTAGAGCTTGTTCTTTGGTGACTTTAAGAACATCAGTCATTTCATGAATCG
Organism: Panonychus citri; assembly: GCF_014898815.1. NCBI lineage: Eukaryota > Metazoa > Arthropoda > Arachnida > Trombidiformes > Tetranychidae > Panonychus > Panonychus citri. The sequence goes on along the minus strand of NW_026515548.1, from coordinate 806,246 downwards.
GTACCATAGTTTGTTTGTATTGCCCCATTCTGAGGTTACCAATTCCAGTGATTGCTTGTTTAACATGAGTTTGTTTGTAAGCCTCAATGTAAATGTAACCTTTGATTCCTTCAGGAGCAACAACTGATTTAATCAACAAAGGCTCTTCAGTGGTGGAATAGGCGATAAATTTTCGCATAATTTGAAGTACTGTTGCCTTTTCATCTCCGGGTTTACATTTAACCATCCAAAGATTGGGGTCTTTAACTCCGGGCATGAAAGCTTGTTGGGCAATATCATCGGGAAGATCACCTTCAGCATCATAAAGACCTTTTTCGGCCGCTGTTGTCTCGGCATATTTCCTTTTGTAATATTCTTCAATCTCGTCTTCATTTTGATTATTCAGCATCATTTGTAATCTACGATGACTGTCAAGCTCTCGAGATGAGCTTGACTCACTAGGTCTATTTCTTTCGATAATATCTTCTGCTCCTTCTTCCCATTCTTCATCTTCCTCAACCTCATCATCAACTTCAGCCTCATCCAAAATGAAACCACCATGGCGAGGCTTTTTCTTGGGTCTTCTTCTCCCAGTGGTTTCTTCTTCTTCATCTTCGTCCTCCTCCTCATCATAATCGTCCTCTTCTTCTTCTTCTTCCTCCTCGTCTTCATCTTCTTCTTCTTCACCACCTTCTTGATTGTCATCATCGTCTACCTCATTTTCACCACTGTAGTCTTGATCATCATCATCAGCATCATCGGTAATCCTGGACATGGTGACCTGATGAAACTCACAACACAAGGATAAATAATCAACAATTAACAACAAAAAAACTGACAATCAGTGAACACAAGTCGTGAAAATAAAAAGCTAAAATGTTTTGTGATAATTTCCAATTGAAAATTCAACAATAAATGAGAAGAACCAGGGACCGAATAATAATAAAATTTTTTATTCTTTTTTTGTAAACAGAAAAATAGTACGACCCCTGAAGTTTCAACAACAAATTGTTGTCAACAATTAATTACCAGTGAATCCAAAGTGTTGCGAGTAAGTTAATTAGAAAAATTATTTTATCTTTTAATTGATGTTCTTATTTTCTGTTTCTGAAATTATGTCGACCTTATTTCTATTCTCTAGTGAATTCTATTGTTGGAAAGGAAACCTCCAAACGAGGCAAGAAGAAAAATTTTGTTCCAATCTTAGATTTTGATAACAACATTTTGTTACCCGGTGAGTATTTTTTTTATTTATTTTGTATCTTTGCTGGTGACTAATTATTTGTTTTACTTTTTTATTAACTTGGTTGTTAGGTCGTCATCCCTGTGACTGTGAAGCTTCTGCTCATAAATTGATCAACAACTGTACATCTTGTGGTCGGATTGTCTGTGAACAAGAAAGGGTTGGCGATTGTTTCACTTGTGGTGAATTTGTTAACGATAAAGAAATTGAAAGACAAAATGAAGCTGCTGCTGCAAGTGTTGCTGCCTATTTGAGCTCATCCCATCAGGGTAAAGAGAATGAAAAAAAGAAGAAAGTTGAGAAAAATAAGCGAGAAGGAATCAGAAATATCGCTGCTAGTCTAGAAAAAGCTGTTCAACATAAGAATACATTGTTAGAATATGATCGTACGTGTAAACAACAAACGCGTGTAATTGACGATGAAAGTGATTATTTCAAGTTGACATCTCAACACTGGTTAAGTCAAGATGCAAGGGACAAAATTGGGCTAAAATTGATCAACTGCAAGAGAAAAAATTCGCTAAAGACCGAACCCTTACACTAGATATTGTTAACCGAAGGTTTGAAGAGAATGTGACCCCCGTTATCGCTGATGTTAGTAAAGTGGTCAAAGAAATTGAAGACGACGCTGCTTATAAATCAGATTATGTAGTCGTGGATAGTAAAAAGATCAACATCAATGAGAAATTACCCCGAGCAGCTTATTGTGAGAAAGAGAAAAAGAAAGAAGTAACCAAAAAGGGGAAGCAGGCCAAAAACGATAAGACAATCGAACCAACAACTTCTTCAGCTCCGATTAGACTGAATTCCTCAATTTTCAGTAACAATTTACGACTTCAAGGTCCTGAATTGATGGAAATGAGCGATTCCGGTGTATGTTTAACCATTCAACAACCGTGGGCATCATTGGTCATCTCAGGAATCAAACTTCACGAAGGTCGCAGTTGGTACACACATTATCGAGGTCGTATTTGGATCCATGCATCAGGAAAAATCGTGACTCAAGATGAAATCAATGAGGCTGAAAAAATCTTCTCTCTAATGACCAAAACTAATACAAAATTCTCAATAGATTATCCAAGATCTCTATTGCTTGGATGTGCAACTCTCAAAGATTGTCTACCACAAGAAGAGTATAAAAAATCAGTTGAAAATCCCTACATGGAATCGACTTACGTTTGGATATTAGAAGATCCTATTAAGTTAAAGGTCAAAATTCCAATGGATTCGAAATCAAATCGACTTTTTAATTTGGACGATCAAATTCTGAAAGCTGCATCGAAACAACTCAACTTCTCTTTATAATCAATCAGAAATTTCGTTAAATTGGATACAATATTTTAATATTTAAAAAGAATCTAAGATTCGTGTTGAATTAACTTAATTGCTCTTTTCAAACAATTTTTACGCTCATAAATTGGGAACAGCAGAGATTCAATTATAATGAATCATCTTCTTGTTGAATCAATTTTCATTTGATAGAAAAGTTTAGCAAAACTGAATTAATAAGTTTATGGAAAATTTAGATTTGCAACAATTAATAGAAACTTAATTATCCAAAGTTGATTTTTTCGTACCGAAGGTTAAATGACTTTTGAATTTGAATTGAAGGAAAAACAAAAGTGTTCAGTCTCAATCTGAAAATTAGATTAATTTATTTATATAATTTATTTGATTTATGATTTAAAAAGAAACATTTGATTATAATTGTAAAATAAGTCAATAAATACTAATTTAGCTTCGATTAACATGCTAAATGGAATGATAACAAGAAATTACGAAATAATTGATTAACTGTGATAGGAGAGAAATTAATTATATTTTTTGTTGTACTTAAGTCTTGACTCTTTTCCATTGATTTTCTCACTGTGACCAAATTGTTGATATGAAAGAAAAGTTGAATCACTGGTTTCGAGGAAGATACAAGTGAATTTTATCAACTCAAGGTGATTAATTAATGCGACTTATTTATGGTATTTCTCTGGACGATTTAAAAGTATGAAGATCAGCTCGAATTTCACCTTCATCGGATGAAGAAAAATTATCAACACCCTGTCGAGTTTTGTTCAATCGTCCTCGTCTCTTTTTCCTTGGAACATGTTTATGTGAATTGGAACTATTTTCATGCACTGAATTAGAATCTTCAGCATTATTATTGGCACTATTTGATTGAAAAGACTTGAGTAACGGTGAATATTGACTATAGTTCCGTCGACTACCATGAGGTAAGTCTACTGAGCTGAATTTACCATCTTTGAAAAAGTTGATCATGAAAACACCGGCGATCACAATGACAAAACCAGCTAAAGTTCCAACTATATCTTCAGCTTTCATGTTGTTCCATTCTTGGAAGAGTATGGACGAAGCAATTAGGACAAAAGTCGTAAAGAAAACATAATAAATCGGAGTAACAACTGTTGCATCAAAAATATCGAGAGATTTGTTTAGATAATTCATTTGAGTGGCTATGGTGATGATCGTGCAAACCAAAAGGAACCAGAAAAGTCCTCGTTGAAAACCATTGTTGATTCCGGAAATTGTTTCGGTCAACGCTAATCCAAGGCCTTTACAAGACATCACTGAAAGCGATCCAATTAGTGAACAAATAGCGATATAAACTAATACGTTCTTATCGCCACTTTTAGGAGCAACAAAACCAATCAGAATGGAAGAAGCAATGAGAACGAAAAGAAGGTAAATAATAAACGCTGGTTCGGTCAGCATAGTGTTTAATTGTTCCATGCTCTTAATTTGCCCTTCTTTTGGTGCATGTAAAACAATTACAGTAGAACCAAAGATGCAATTTACACATCCAATCGTAGTTAGTATATTGAGCTCTTCTTTAAGAAATTTAGTTGCCAGTAAAGCAGTGACTAGAACTGAAGATAAATTGAAAAATTTAATGTTAGCTTTTTGTTTGTTCAAATCGAATTAGAATTTTATCAGTAATTACCTGATAAAGCTCCTAATGGAGTAACCAAAGATGCGGGTGCGAATGCATAAGCTATAAAATTGAACAATTCACCGAAACCCACTGAAAGTGAAAGATGGAAAAACAATTGATTAAATGGTTGATTTCAATGGTTGAAAGAAATAAACAGAGATGCAAATGTAAATAGGGAAAAACTTACTGCATAAGAAACCAGCCCACCAAACCCAATCTTTTAGGTAACCATATCCACCAGCACCAGCACGTAATGAACCTTTACGATTTAGTCTACTGAGACCAACTTTCTTAATTATGAAACTGGTGCCAATAAAAATTGTCGAGGTAATTGCCAACACTAATCCAATTAGAAATCTTTTCTTACCAAGAAACGATTCTTCCATGCCAAGAGAAATTACCGGTATATCATCATCTTCCTCATCAACAGTACCTACTCCATCCAAAAAAGACATTAAAAAGTAACTAATTTAATATAAAAGGTCACTAATTAAGAAAAACAAAACAAGAAATTAGAAATCAATTCAGTTGTTGATGAGAAAAATATTTGACTATTTCCACGAAAATCTCTGTAAGTTTAGATTCGAAAGCTAAACGTCGAGCAAATTTAGAAAGCGACCCATTTGAATATTAGCGTTTTCGTCATTGCGAATTCGTCATTTTCTTGATCTGAAAGGTCACTTTTCAAAAAGCGTCAAAATCGTTTTTGTAAAAGAATCGATCATTTATTAATGGAATTAATTCAATTACCAACAATAATCGTCAAGAGTAAATGAGATTAAAATTTTCTTTTTCCGTTAAATTGATCATGAAAAAGAAACAATCTAATTAAGTTTAATTCATTAATTTAGATAATGAAAAACGTGGCAAATTGGATAAATTCAAATTGATGATAAGTGAACCATAAAAGTAATCATAGTTACTAATAAGCTCGTAATTTGCAAATTCGGTTAATTGAAGCCAATTAGGTTTGCTCACGTAAAATTACATGTAATTGAATTTGATGTAAATGCAATATTTATAAATGAAAGGATGAAAAAGGATGAGAAAGGATGAGAGATAGAGAGCGTTAATAGAATACACTAGAGTACAGATATAATTTGATACAATATGAAAATGTAAGTCACTGATACGATGAATAAATATCAACTAGACACAAGCCATGGATGCGCTGCGATAGCGTCTTTGTTTCTTTCACCGTAATCATAAAGCAATTCCTCTCCTGGTTCAATGTCACGAAGAGTGATGAAAATCAGATGAGGAACATCGTCAATTGGAAATACTTTGGTCTTTAGATTAGGAGATTTACGACTATGATTAATTAGACGGCCAATTCTTTCCGTGGGTTTGGTTGCATCAACACAATAACGTCTATTATTCCAATCAAAGAAATACATATAACAGCCAAATTTTTCCTTTTCATATTCTTGTTCTCGAGTCTGTGAATAGAAGTAAAAATGAAAAGATAAACAAATAAGAAAGTGAGTTCATTTCAAATCTCTTATGAACAACATTCATGAGACAGAACAAAAAACCAACAAGTATAGAACAATATAAACGATAATCAACTTACTTTTGCTTCGGAAATTTTAATTAGATCACCAGAATATTCACAAACGAAACTTCCTTTGCTTATTTTATTAACACAAACAACACCTTTACCTTTTTCTTGAGATTCAATAATCTTAAATCCTTTCGGATCAGTTTTACCAATCAAATGATGTTTAATCTTTTTCTCCTCCTGTTGAACAAGAACCTTAAATGGTATTCTTTTAGCTCGTGTAAAATAATCACTAATAAGTTTGACAGGTTGTTTAGTAGATTGTTTTGAATTGACTTGTTTTTTAGATTCTTTTGTAGATACTTTTTTAGATTTTTTTTTACCTTGTTTTCCAGCTTGTTTAGTCTCTTCTTTAATCTCAATATTTGACATTTCAAAGCATTTGTTTACAAGAGAATAAAATAATTCGATTCAACTAATCAAAGATAAAATAAAAAGAATAATTAAAAATTTTCCAAAATTGAATTAAACAACAATTTAGATGAGAAGCAACGGAAATGCTGAAGAGCTTTAAAAGAGAATCAAATTCTTTGTTATTGTTAACTGACATTCTTCGATAGTATCGATATCGAATTTCGATTAATCGATGTTCGGAGAATCTGATGTTCCCTTGTGAGCGAAAGCAACAGCCTGATGATTGTCTGATTGTTAGTCACCTTCTCTTGATTGTTTGGGTTTAGTGTTTTTCTTTTTTTTTTGTTTGTTTTTTTTCTCTAATTGTTTGGCCTCTGTTTTCTGTTTTTGGTTTACTTTGGTTATGGCTCGGGATCGACTTGCAGCTCTAAGGGCTGCTCGTGGTGAATCTTCGGATGAAAGTGGTGATGGAAGTGAAGTGATGATCAAACTGGAAGAAGGACCTAAATTCATGGAAAGTTTTTTTAATGAGGTAACTATTATACAGGAAACATTGGATCATCTGTGTTCTCAAATAGAGGAGATGAAAAAGTTTTCTGCTGCCATTGCCTCGCCTTTAAATGAAAGTGGTGATGAAGATTTGGAGGCTCTTATGTCATCGATTAAAAAATCAGCGACAAAAATTAAAAATAAGCTTAAGGATATAGAAAATTCAATGATTTCCATGGAGGGTGTCGATAAATCATCTGCACTTTATCGGATTAGATTTACCCAACATTCAGCTTTATCCAAACGCTTTGCTGATATCATGCATCAATACAATAACGCACAGATTGAATATAGAGAAAAGTGTAAACAAGTTATCAAGGCGCAATTAGAAGTTACCGGAAACAGTACCACCGATGAAGGATTGGAAGAATTGTTGGAAAGTAAAGATCCAGAAATTTTCACCCAACGTATTTTAGCCGATTCGAAAGCAGCCAAGCAAACATTGGCTGACATAACCGCTCGTCATGCAGATATAATCAAACTGGAGAAAAGTATCAAAGAGCTTCATGATCTTTTCCTGGACATGGCGGTGCTGGTTGATTCTCAGGGAGATATGGTCGACCGGATTGAACACCAAGTCGTTGAAACCAAAAATTATGTAGCCAAAGCCAATGAAGAAACAGCTAAAGCAGTGATCTACCACAAAAAGGCTCGTCGTAAAAAGACTGTCATCTACTTATGTTTAATTATTATCCTCATAGTAATTATAACCACAATTACATTATCTCTACTAAATTAAATGAACACTAATTCGGAGTTCACATGTAAATACAATTGTCTGTGAGATGTTTTCATATCTAATTGAAAGCCGCCTACTACTAACATCATCAATCTATTTTATTTCTGATCCATATTTTATATAATCATCATCATTTATAATCAAAAAGAGATAATTTATATTTTTAGGGTAGAATAAAAAAGTAAAACAAAACAATCAGAGAAAAGATGAAATCATCAAGATAATCATTCTCAATTCTATTCACACAAAACTAAACACCCGAACTTCAAATTATTGAGACTATGTTCAATTCTACTATTTATTTTACCGATGGAAATTTTAATTATAATCACAAATCGAAATAAAATTTAATTACGAAAATGTGAATGAGACAAAATAAAGATTAATGATCAAGACAGAAAATCAAATTGTTATCAAGACTTTTTTTTTACTGGAAGAGTTAATTTGATACACGAAAAAATTTCCTTTTAGTAAATTTGGAAATTGTAACAGTTTAATCAATGGCGAAAATTGTAGTTAATTAAGACACTTGCTATTACTTGTTGAATGAGTTAAACTATTGATTGATTTAGTTTCTCAAATTTGTTCACAATTTGTAATTCTCAGGCAGATGATCAGGATAATTGTTACATTTACAATTTGATAAATTATCCAGTTTTTTTTGTTGTGATTCTGTTTACAAATTGTCATTGAAAATCCCATGAAATTGATTAACCAACTTTGAAGGTAACCTTAATTGTTGTTAATTGAATATAAACATAGAACCAACGGTTTGATATATTTTTGTTACAAAATGATAAACAATTAGAGTAAGAGAGAGAGAGAGAGAAACAGAAAGTCATCAACTATCCCGATTTAATATTGTCAGCAAGTTTGTACCACTATCCAGTTTCTTTAATTGTTTGATGAATTTATGGTTAAGTAATTGTGCAGCAGACGGTCTGAGTAATTGTAAACATCCAAAGAGGAAGCGTTACCATTTAATAGCATCCAAATTGATTAGTAAAAGTACAAGAGGTAAAAAAAGATGAATCAAAATTAATAATCGTCGATTTAAATTCTCGCAATTAATTAACTAACCTTTTGTATGGATCATGATGGAGACAAAGATCAACAGTGAATGTATGAAAATGAGAACTGAATCGTCGATTTCGATAAGCTTCGTATCTAAGCCGTTCTTCTTCATTTAAATCTGAAACAAGAGAGAAGATATAAAATAGTAATTAGTGAACAATTGGTGAATTTCATCAAGAGTTTGATTAGATTGAGAGTGAATTGATTAGAAGCATAATATAATCTAATCATTGAAGGAGAAGAAGAAAAAGAAAAAGGTTGATTGGAGATTATTGGAGATTACTAAATGTGGAAAAATTATAATTACCATTAGTAGGTAATTCTGATAGTTCTCCACAATTTGAATCAATGGGTCGGGGAAAATTTCCCGTTAATTTGTCCAACAGCATTTCCGTTGGCTGAAGATCAGAGAAAGGGACACAACCATTGGCGAGTTCACAACAAGTTATACCAAGAGAGTAAATGTCCGAAGTTGATGTATAACCAAGAAGATTTTGTTCCAGTAGTTCAGGTGCTAACCAATTAAGGTTCGTTTTTGCATTGTCGGGATACGAATGGACTGATTGTAATAATTTACCGTCCGACATTGTACTTGTTGCATATTGGAAACCAGTTAATAAACATTTGCCTTGAGGACCATAGACTAGTATATGTTGACCACGAATGGCTCGATGAATAATTCCTTGATTATGAATATATTCCAGAGCAGCAAGAGTATCACGAATCATAAATGCAATAGCAAGTTCAATTAACCCTGAGGGTTTACTCAGATCAGATGCTGATCCAAATTGGCAGTAAGGTGATGCAATCCAAAGATTTTCAGATTGAAGGAAACATGAAAGAAAAGGTAAAACATTTTCATGTCTTAATAATCTGTTGATCCAAACATCCTTTTTAATATTGTTCATTTGATTGTCGGTCAATTGGTCCAGATTGATTTTCTTAATTGATAAGGTTTGTCCAGTTGAAAGATATTCTCCTTTATATATTTTCTCCTTAATTTTATCCAAAAGACGATAAGAATCAGGTGAACAATCAAGTAAATTGATGGACATTGAAGTGGGATAATCCATAATCCAAAGAGTAATGGTGAGGACAATAAATTAGTTGTAGAAAAATAGTGTCAAGAGAAGATATTTAACAAAAATAAACACTTGAAGCTACAATTAATGGTTAATTAATCACAAATAGATTAACCAGATTAACCATGGTTATTGCTAATTGGATATATTGTTAGCATGATTAGTCAAAATAAGAGTGAAAGTATAAAGAGAAAGCAAAAATTGATGATCAAAAGAAAAGCAGATTGAATTGTTTACCAAAAATACAATTTAATCCTCATCGCCATGAACAGGATCATAATCACAATCGATTGATTAAGGTTGCAAGAATAAAGGTTGACAAATAATTAAATTGTTAACATAATTATTATGGTTACAATTATTGTTTATGTTGTTGCCAAGAGTCACAATTATGATCAATGACCAATCCATATCAGTGAGGATAAAGAAAATATTTTCCTCAACAACTTTGAGTAAATTAAATCACAGATTAACCAATACGAAAGAGTTAAAGTAACTTTTTAAATAGAATAGATTCTGGCAATTTCAAATTAATTAGAAATTAACCTTTAAATCAATTACATCAGAGAGAAATAATCAAGTTAATTGTCTGATCAACAATCAAATTTATCGCAACCAAAACAGATGAGATTTTTTGGAGAAAAAGTGAAAAGCGGTTAATTCAAATGGAACTCGATGTTCTAATCTAATCATCAAAACGAAAAGAAAAAGAAAACAATTTAAATCAACAAAATCAATCAACAATTAACTCTTTTCTTCATTGGTGGTAGAGTTTAATTGTCGTGCTAATCACTAATTAAGGTAAGTCACCTTCCATCATCATGATCAACCAGTCGAGAAAATGAAATTAGGATAAGTGAATTGTTAATCGATAATTCATCTTTTAATCAACACCATTAACTACCCTTGTCTTTAAGCGACACTTTGATCATCAAGTATCACAATTAAGAGCAGAATCTTAATCAACAATTAACTTGACTCTTTCAAAGAGCGCGGTTGCTTTTCCTCACCAGTTGAATTGTAATAATTATGATTTTATGTCATTCATTTGATTAGAAAAGTTTAACGAGTGAAAATGGTTAAGTAAATTGTTGCTTTCACTTTTCACAATTAATCATCTCTCTTGTCATTTTCTATTAATTAGTTGATCTTTTCCCTTTTCAATTGTGTCTCTGACCTCTTTTAACCTTGTTAATTACCATAAAATCGACTAATTAATTGCTAGTGATTTCCATGTGGATTGATAATCATGAGAGTGTAAAGTAAACAAAGTAAACATAAGCTTGTGGTTGTCAACGATTTTCTTGATTTATTACTGATTAGATCTGATTAGTCAAGTTAATTAAGTCTTTTTGTTAGGATAGAATGACGGAAACAATTGAAAAAGGTTTCGAGTTCTGTATTGACAGAGGTGGCACATTCACCGATGTCTATGCCAAGTGTCCCGATGGTTCTGTTGTTACGACTAAATTGTTATCTCGAGATCCCGATAATTATGACGATGCCCCGAGGGAAGGAATTCGTCGAGTTATTGATTCTTACAATTCAACAATCTCCTCTAGCAAAGTGCCTTCTAAAGGAAAACAATTGATCGATGGATCAGTGATAAAAAGCATTCGAATGGGAACAACTGTCGCTACAAACGCTCTACTCGAACGTAAAGGTGAACCGATGGCCCTTTTGTTGACCAAAGGTTTTCGTGACGTTCTTTACATCGGTAATCAATCTCGTCCTAATATTTTCGACCTCAAAGTGACCATTCCTGATGTCATCTATTCGACTGTTATTGAGATCGATGAGCGTGTCTTGTTAGCCTCAGAGAAATGTTGTGTCTCCGAACTGGCCGATCTACCGAAAGCCGTCGGTATCACCGGGGAAACTGTTCTCATCGAAAAAACTGTCGATCTTGATTCAGTGAGAAATCAATTGATCGAATTAAAATCTTCTGGAATCAATAGTTTAGCTGTTGCTTTGCTTCATTCTTACATTTACCCTGATCATGAGAATCAAGTTGAATCATTGGCGAAAGAACTTGGGTTTAATTATGTTACTTTGTCTTCCAAAGTTATGCCGATGGTCAAAATTGTCGACAGAGGATTCACCTCGTGTGCTGACGCTTATTTGACTCCGGCCATTCATCGTTACATCAATGATTTTGCTTCTGGATTCGTTGATGGTTTAAAATCACTTCCCGTTCTGTTCATTCAATCAGACGGAGGATTGACCCCAGTCGATCAGTTTACTGGATTCAAAGCCATTCTTTCTGGTCCAGCGGGTGGAGTTGTTGGCTATTCAAGAACCACTGTCGCCGATCTTGGGTCTGATCAGCCAATTATTGGCTTCGATATGGGTGGTACATCAACCGATGTCTCTCGATATCACAATACACTTGACCACACATACGAAAATGTGACCGCGGGAGTAGTTATTAAAGCTCCTCAGCTGGACATTAATACTGTGGCTGCTGGTGGAGGTTCACGTTTATTTTATCGTTCTGGTCTTTTCGTTGTTGGTCCAGAATCAGCCGGTGCTCATCCCGGTCCAGTTTGTTATCGATTCGGTGGTCATCTTACAGTAACTGATGCCAATGTTACTCTTAATAGGGTTTTGCCCGAATATTTTCCTTCAGTTTTTGGTCCATCTAAAGATCAACCACTCGATCGGGAATCGTCGTTAAAAGCAATGGCCAAATTAACAGAAGAAATTAATGAAGATCAGAAAACGCAAATGTCTGTTGAAGATGTCGCTTTGGGCTTCATCAAAGTGGCCAATGAAGCGATGTGTCGACCCATAAGAGCGATCACAGAGGGTAAAGGTTACTCAGCTTCGACTCATGTTTTGACCTGTTTCGGTGGAGCCGGAGGTCAACATGCTTGTTCAGTCGCTCGATCTCTTGGGATTGGAAAAGTTTTCATTCATCGATTCGCTGGTATTTTATCCGCTTATGGAATGGCCTTGGCTGATATTGTTCACGAAGAACAAGAACCTTCAGCATTTAATTACTGTGAATCTAATTTCAGTGCAATTAATGAGAGATTCACTCAACTAATTAGCAAATGTGAACAGGCTCTTCTCAAACAAGGTTTCCATCGCAATCAACTGCGCTTTGAATTATACTTAAACATGAGATACGATAAAACGGATTTTCCCTCAATGATTTTATCTACTTCACCTAATTATGTTTCCTCTCTCACTGACGAAGAAATGTTTTGTCAAAAGGGAAATTTCGGTGAGACATTTAACTCTCGTTATCAGCGGGAGTTTGGGTTCAAAATGGACTCATCGAGGAAAATAATAATTGATGATATTCGAGTTCGTGGAATCGGTAAATCAATGGAAGAGAAAAACTTAGAAACCAATGTGAAAGATGAATCAAAATCGCATGAAAGTGGACTGATTGATCCCGAAAATATTATCAACTGTTACTTTGAAGATATTGGTTACATGGAGACTAAAGTGTACCGTTTGGAAAAGTTGAGATCAGGTCAAAGTTTACAAGGTCCGATGATTATTATCGACAAATCATGTACCATTTTAGTCGAACCAGAATGTACGGCATCGATTACTGTTCAAGGAAATGTTATAATTGACGTTCCACAAAACGATTCCTTTGAATTGTCCGAATCAAAATCTTCTCCGACCGATTCGATCACTTTGTCAATATTTTCCCATCGGTTCATGTCCATTGCTGAGCAAATGGGACGAATCCTTCAACGAACTGCAACATCGACAAATATCAAAGAGAGATTGGACTTTTCGTGTGCTCTTTTTGGACCCGATGGTGGGTTAGTGTCAAATGCTCCTCATATTCCCGTTCATTTAGGTGCCATGCAAGAAGCTGTCAAATTTCAGATTTCTCATCGTGGAGATGATATAAAACCGGGAGACGTCATTCTAACTAATCATCCTGCTGCTGGCGGTTCACATTTACCTGATTTAACTGTAATTACGCCTGTTTTTGATGAGAATAACGAATCATCTAAACCAGTGTTTTTCGTCGCCAATCGAGGTCATCACAGTGACATTGGGGGTATAACACCAGGATCAATGCCTCCTCATTCAGTGAAATTATCTCAAGAAGGTGCTGTTTTCATGTCATTTAAAATTGTCGAGAATCAAATTTTCCAAGAACACAAGCTAATCGAAACGCTATTAGCTCCTGGTATCGAACCAGGAAACTTTGGTTCTCGTAATTTATCAGATAACATTAGTGATCTAAAGGCTCAAATTGCGGCTAATCAGAAAGGAATTATTCTCGTCAATGAAATGATCAGACAGTTTGGGCTAAAAGGCGTTCAAAGGTACATGAAATTCATCCAAGAAAATGCCACTCGTTGTGTTCGTGATATGTTGATTTCAATCGCATCTAAACTTGGTACTTCGACTTTGGAAGCTTACGATTACATGGATGATGGTTCAATGATCAAGTTAAAGATCAACATTGATCCTAATCAAGGAACTGCTTCATTTGATTTTACCGGTACTGGTCTCGAAGTTTATGGAAATTGTAATTCGCCAAAAGCAGTTACTCTATCAGCAATCATCTATTGTCTTCGGTGTATGATCGGCTATGATATACCCTTGAATCAAGGTTGTCTCGAACCAATTAAGGTGACGATACCACAAGGATCAATTCTTTGGCCAAGTATCGACGCTGCTGTTGTCGGAGGTAATGTTTTGACCTCTCAGCGAGTTGTCGATGTGATCCTTAAAGCTTTCCAAGTTTGTGCCGCGTCCCAAGGTTGTATGAATAATGTCACTTTCGGGGATGAAACCATGGGATATTATGAAACAGTGGCTGGTGGAGCAGGTAAATAACCTTCACCTTTGTTTGCGTTAATACTGATCCAATAATCTTATCATTTATTGTTCCTTTTTCACGTTTCAGGAGCTGGGCCTACTTGGAATGGCCGTAGTGGTGTTCATACTCATATGACTAATACACGAATAACTGATCCCGAAATAATGGAAAGACGATATCCAATCATCTTAAGAGAGTTTCATCTTAATCCAGGTTCAGGAGGAAACGGAAAGTATAAAGGAGGCGACGGAGTCATTAGGAAAATCCTTTTCCGTAAACAAATGGTTCTATCGATATTAACTGAGAGACGAGTTTTCTCACCTTATGGATTACATGGTAAAAATGAACTTTTCATCTTACGTTTAACTTAATTTTCATGGTTCTAATTATCTCATTAATTGTCTTAATTTAGGTGGTGAATCAGGAGCTCGAGGAAGCAATACAATTACGTATTCAATTGGACGTCAAGTTAATTTAGGCTCTAAATCTTCAATCAAAGTTGAGCCCGGAGACACTTTTTGTCTAATTACTCCAGGAGGTGGTGGTTATGGTTCACCAGAATCTTAATTACCAACTAATCATCATAATTGATATAAATATTAAGGAACAGTTAGTTGATTACATAATCCATGTGATCCAATAGATTTCCAACTTGGACATTATTGAAATGTCGATACTTTTTTATCCAAGTTTATATAATCTCTTGTTTTCTCAATGTAACATTTTCATAATTACTGGACGAAGAAAAATATTATCCAATATTTATTCAGAAATAAAATAATCTACCATTTGTATTGGTAAATAATCAACATTGAGAAAAGTAATTGATAAGATCAATTTCAATTGTTGTGATATAAATTGTGGGTGGAAGATGATGAAGTAAGTACAGTTAGATGAAAATCTATGTGAATTATTACCCTGGTTACCAAAGTTTTGTTTTGATGTCTAATTTTACTTCGAGGTCTTGGACTCGTTTAATCATTTTGATAATTGTTGTCAATTCGAAACCAATTTAAACTTCTAAATAACAATGTTTGTGCTTTTCTAAAATCAATTAGCTGAGAAATAGTAAATTAATCTTATTATTCAACAATTAATCATCAGTCTACTTAGTTAATTATATAATCATCTCTTAACTCGATCAATAAATTGTAAGATATTCAAAAATTGGTAACAGAAACGGTAAACAGGTAAGTCTAATCAATTTTCATCAATCATAAATAATTAAGTTAATTGTGATAATCTATTAATACTAAAAAATATCTAATAAAATCTTGGTAACAAGCTAATGATTAGTTAATTATCATGTTTGATTGATCTTAAAAAGCATCAAGTGATTTAAATTGTAGCTTTTACGTTGATGAAATCAATTAAGATGTCATTATATTGAGATAATATTGATTATCAGTTAAGTAAATTGTAGACTTTAACTAATAATATTATGATTTTTTCCTCTTTATCATTATTACAATTGTAATCAATTTCAGCGATGATTAAGTTTTTAATATTAATCTGAACTCGTTCTTGGTCAATTCATTCAATTTCTTAACTATTTTTTGATTATTCATTATAACAGTTAACATATTGATTGTTGACAATTAAATGTCTCTTTTTTTTGAATCGATTTTAATTTTGGTTCTTATTGATTTTCGGTCTATCGATTTTAGGCCATGGAAGCTGAAACGAGTTGGGTACTCGACTCACTCGTGGGTTTCCTTCAAGGCCCAATTTGGAATATACCGATAAGTAGTTTCATCGAGCAAAGATCAATAGGTAAGATTAATTGTTAAATTTAATTGTTTACTAAAATTGGAATCTTCGTTTTTCTCTTGTACCAGTATTCGAGCCAGAATATGAGGATGACGAGAAAAGAACTCGAGACGAAAGAGAATCTGAATATCGTAAAATCTTCAGTGAATATAGTTTCTTAGTCGATCGATTATTATCTGCACATATGGAAGATCTTTCGATTTCCTTAGAACAGTTCGAAGAGGCTTGTCGAAACGCTAAAGGAAGTTTAGGGGCCAAATTCCAACAAACTTTATTCGAACAAATTTGGGCAGCAAATGACTACGATATATTTCGAGCCTTAATGGTAAAAAGGAACATCGAACTTAATCTACAAGCAATGAACATACTGACCACATCTTTGGGTCAAATGAGTCCCGATGATGCAGAAAAAACAATCAGTTTCTTGATCGATGACGATTCGTTGCTAGAACAAGTGATGAAATTATCCATGGCTGATGCTCGAGATGAACAGGAAGCTTTGGATGATAATGCGAAAGAAGATGTACTTCGAATCGCCATGGAAGAGAAAGGTCGTTTGGAAGCGGAACGGATTAAGGAACAGTCCAAATTGGACCAAGCATTAAAAAGAGTAATGGCCTCAGGTGGAAATGATGAAGATTCTAATGGAATCGATTATCAATCAACAAGTGCCAATGTCAACAACGAGGATGATGATGAAGATGAAGGTCATAGTAATGGACTTGCAGGAATGATCAAAGGTCAAATTGTAAATCGATCAGGTTATAAGCCTCTAAATATGAATGATGATGGTGATTATATAAATCGCAGATCAAACGAAGAGAGATCGGCAATAAATGAAGGCGATGAAGATGATGGAGAGGATGTGAAAGCAGTTTTACTCAAATCAAAAGGATCATCCATTAATCCAGCTGAGATTAAGGCTCGTCAAGAGTATTTAAGAAAACGTCGAGATAAGATTATTGAGACCAAACGAAAAGAGAGACAACGTCAAGTCGAGCAATTGGAAGAGCTCGAAATCAAAGAGAAAAGACCAAAATCAGCAAAAGTAATCAAAAGTTTCTTAGAAAACGATGAAAATGGCGAAGGTAAGAGCGAAGATGAAGGATTAAGCTTTCGACGTTCACTGGCTGCTAAACTGAAAGCCGAAGTAATTGGTAAGCACAAGCATCGTTAATCGACGATTAACTTTCGATTTCGATCGACATAATAGATCACTAATTTAATGTTCTTTTTTATTTCGTCAGAGAAAAAAAGATGATCAAATAAAATCTCCACAGACATTGGACCATCTTCGATTGACCAAGCGTATAATGCTTGATAACCATTTCTAATCTCTTCTTAATCACTACGAATTATCAGTAAATTGTATGTGGACAAAAAGTCAGATCACAATTAAAGTTACAAATTATTGTAAATTCACTTTTATCTCAAGTGTTTAGTTTCTTGAACCGGAGTTTAGGTGCAAGACTAAAGCTTTTGAGGCAGTTCGAGAATCGATAATTAAAAAAAGAGAAGGCAAAGTAAATACTCTATCCAATATGTTTATTAATTGCGATTATAATTAAATCTTACACATATGATTCTATTGTTGATATGATAAGCATAGTTTTTAACGTTAATTGTCGGTCATTGGAAAGCAATTGATTGATTGCACAGGTTTGTGATTGTTTAGAAAAAGAAATGAAAAAAAAGGAATAAGAAAACAATCAATCTCCAGGAAAAGAAATTATAATCTCAAGACAATTAAGAGATCAGGAAGTTAATTGGATTGGACCTTAAAAATTCATGATGTGAATATGTTGATATGTTCATTGCAAAGGTTAATTGCTACAGAATATGGCAAAAGGAATGATATGTAAAAAATGAGATCGATTTTGATCAAAAATTATGATGATTGATTTTCTGTGTATTGATATGGATAACGTTGATTTGGAAGATTTGGAAGATCAATTTATTTGATCTAATTGACTTTTCTTTTTTTGGCCACATTGGAATTGGAATTGGATTTGGACACTGGAGTTGATTTTTCGCTGGTGATTCCGTTTGATTTACTTGAATGTGCCATTCGAATGTGATTATTCAATTGATTTGGTTCGAGAAATGGTTCTTTACAAATGTAACAAAAAATTGCTAACGAAGAGAAATAGAAAAGATCTGATTGTTAGATTGTTGGTTCGATTCTAATAACAATTTGTATTTACCTTTACTACGATATGATGGACAGGCTCGAGCGTGTTTACGAAGTGCTTTTATTGCTGTACATTCTTGGGAATAATTGTCGAATATTTTCCCACATGGACAACTGACAATGTGACGATACTTCTCGAGTAATTCTGGTCTTTCAGGGTGAATTCGGCGAATGTGAACTTTCAAACATGGAATTGAATGGAATGGAGCATCACATATATCACAGACAGCACCTGAGGGAGAAAATTGGACCAACGATTAATCTAATTGTTATTTTCTAATCATTTCGAACTCAAATCCAAATTCAAACTCGAACTCACCATTTTTCATGTAAACACTACATTTAGCTACATGCTGACGGAAACTATCGTATGCAGCTTTATACCCGAGGGCATTTTTACTGAATTTCTGACCACATTTGCAGATATAAAATTGTCTCTTGGAGTCGCCATTAGTTAAATCTAATGTGTCTTTTTTCACATAAATCACTTGTTTATTGATTGGTGATTTTGGCTTGATTGTTTCCGCTTCTTGTTCCGATTTGGATTTGTTTCGATCACAGTTAATTAATTTTGTTCGGTCATTTTTTGTCGAGCCTTTTGAGCTTTCCAATAGTTTAAGATAATCGTCTTTCTTTATTAACATGACTCTGGGTCCTTTTATTGGAATAATTGGATTATCGGCTTTTAATTGTTCCAATTTTCTAGTGAGATTCAAGTTATGCTGTTTGAGTGAATTAATTGTATCATTTTTCAATTTATCTGAACTTTCACCTCCTTTTAAAGCCATTGTTCTAATTGTCTGAGCAGATTTAGAAGATCGGAATTTAGTTCCAGGATCTTGGGAAGCATCGAAAAGTGATTTACTTTGTACAACGTAATTTAGATCAGCTTTTATCGTCTCTCGAATTTTGTCCAAACTCAAGTCCACTTTATCGTGGAATCGTTTTGAAAACTCATGGAGACACAAAGATCTGAGGAAAACATTTTCTCGGAGATATTTTTGTTTTTGGCACATAATTTGTCCGATTTCCTTTCTTAGGTCCAAACGTTTATGGGCGATAGATGAGCTTCGAACTTGAGCCAGTTCGCCTTGAGATTTGATTATTTGTTCATTGAGTATTGCATTTGCTTTAGTTAATTGTTCGTGAATCGCTTCAACATCTTCCTTGGTAATTTCTTCTTCATCACTATCAAATTCTTGATTATTACAGTTATTGCCATCGATTTTCCCGTTAACATTATGTTCACCATTACCGATATTTATAATAGTACAAATTTCTGGTTTTTTTGATATGTTTTCCTTGGAAGAGGAATCAACTGGATCTTTCGACCAGAAATTCCCATAGTTAGAACCATAAGTTGACAGGCAACTTTTCCGTTCTATAGTTATATTTACAGTATCGATATCGATTTCGATCTCTTCTTCAGAATTTTCTTCATCTATTTCAATTATCCTCTTTTTCATATGTTCCATGAAAGCAGATTTTTCCCCTGAAATTTTAAATGTAACAATCAGAGAAAAATTAACAATCAAATGAACAAACAGAAATTAGTAACAATTTAAAACTCACCTTGAATAGTAGTGGTCATTTTGGTCAATCCTTTGATATGTTGGCAAATAATGTCGAAGCTGGAAATTGACGTATGACCACAAACCAATTCTCGTGTGAGAATGGACAATGGATTAGATTTAATTTAAACCATCAATAGTTGAACAATTTGTGATTTACAAGATAACAAATAAGATTAACCATCGGATTAAGTACAAAAATGGGATATGTTTGGGTTACATTAGGTTGAACCAGAAAACCAGAAAATGATGAAAATATTGATCACATTGGAAATCACATTATAAAAAATGATATGTTTTCGTATTCACTGCAATTGAATTGGTTTAAATAAGAAACATGATAATATTGATTTGGATATCAGAGGATTAATTAAGTGACCTAATTGATTTGGAGGTCAGAGGTGAATACTCAAGGAACACAAAGATGGGGAAAGGAGGATAAGAGACAGAAGAAAAGTGAACTACAGACAGAGAGAAAGACAGAGATAGAGAGAGACAGAGAGAGGAAAAGACAGAGAGAAAGGACCTACACTAATCAAAGAGTATTTTGATTGTTCCCTTGATCAGTTGGTTAATTAGCTGATTGATTGTTGGATAATCAAATTTACAAGAAGAAATTTGAAACATTGGTTGGGATAATTGATAGGAATAAATTTGATCGATTTAATTAGCAGGTTAAAATGGAGAATAATAAAAGGAAATGAAGAGATGATGTAAGAGACCTCGAGGTGAACGGTTCTACTAGGCAACTCGTGGATTACAATGCAGTTTCGAACCTCGAATTTAGATCATCTTCCTTTCTTCATCTTCTCTCTTTCCCTCGCTTTTACTCTTCAGTTCGAACATTTTTTTTACTTTCTTTTCTATTATCACTCTATCAATGTTTACCTTTTCTCTATCCTTTTGCCTGAAATCATTTTCTTCCTTCTCTTATCGCTTAATTACTGTTCTTAAATCTAATTACAGCTAATTAAGTGTAATAATTTCCAATGATTGACTCGTCATTTCATCTCTTCTTGTTTCTTATCGATTTCTTTAATCTTCTCATCAATTATTTGTTTCTATTTTGACAGGAGAGAAATGATTTAACACCAAACAACAACAATGGAGTTACCTTGATGGTTGAATTGTATCAACAAGGTAATGGAAGGTAATTGTATGAATAACCCAATCTTAGAGTTTAACTTCCGTGAATGATTATAAAACGATCATCATAAATTTAATTGTAGTAAAAGAGGAGGAGGTGAAGGAGGTAAACCAACCAGGAACCATGAGCACCATCAAGGTAAAAATAACAAGGAATAAACAATCAGGTGATCATTTAAAACCCTTTAATCAGTTGATTGAGTAACAATTCAAATATGAGAACATTGAACAGATTCATCATCTCATCTTTTCACCCTGATTATGTTTCCAATGGACTTCAAGTTCAGGTTATGATATAAAAAAAGAGAGAGAGAGAGAGATGAATTAAATTCATTCCTCTTTTCAGATCAACGTTCCAATGAATGAAACTGAATAATTGAGTTCCTGTTGTTGATTGATAATTTTTCTTTCTGTTAATCATCATTTTGATCATTTCTAAAGTATCAACAAACCTTGAACAGAAATGGAACCGTTTCAGAGGAAATGCAATAGCAATTCCCCTTTAATTGTAACCTTAATCAACGAAATAACTGTCACATTGTTAGAGAAAGTTATCAATTCTGATTGACATTTGCATTTTCAGGTTACATGAAATCTATTTATAATAATCTTAAAATCCATTACTGTCAAACAGATAAATTTGATTCCTACTAACATGATGATTGAATTAACCAACATGTCAAGGTTACAATTAAGGACATTGAGAAACAATCAGTATAATTATAAGTTTATTTTTCTTTATGTATTAATATTAATTTGACGTCAATAGTATATTATTGATCTTAGTG
Source organism: Panonychus citri (assembly GCF_014898815.1). Taxonomy (NCBI): domain Eukaryota; kingdom Metazoa; phylum Arthropoda; class Arachnida; order Trombidiformes; family Tetranychidae; genus Panonychus; species Panonychus citri. The sequence continues at coordinate 784,454 of NW_026515548.1, read as the reverse complement.
AATGATTAAGTCAATAATTAAATCTTCCAATTGAAATATTATATCAATCAATACGATATATTGGATTCCTTGATTATATCATCATTAGAAAAAGATTAATTTTTTAATCTCTAAGATATTATTTGCACAATTAAACCGTAGATTAGTTAAACATTAAAATATTTATAAATATTAATTGTTCTCAATTTAGCAAAAAAAAATCAAGCAATTAACACACAGTTAAGAAGTTAAGTAAAAAAATTGATGGAAAATCAATTAGATGCTTACAATTTAGTTAAATAATAATAATACTTAGTATTAAAAACAATTAAGTAGATTGAATTAAAGGAGCATGATGATAATATTAGTTAATCATCATCATAATATAAGGTGATAGGCAATAAAAGGGTGACAATAATTTAGATTGTCGACTGATTAAGTCGCAATTATTGCAATGGTTAAGCATTAATGTAAAAAAAACAAGTAACGGTAAAAAACATCAGCTTGGTGATGATTAAGTTTGATTGTGATTGTGATCTGAGGCAGTTGAATTTTTAGTTATGATGAACAGGAAGAGAGAATTGAATTATTCAGTTTTTTTTTGGTTTTCGGTTCAAAATCCTGTTTCACAAGGTTAGTTGAATGAAGATGAGAGAGAATAGAAAAAGGTAAATTAAAGGTGGGGCCCATTTCTTAATAAGCTTCCAGAATTGATTCGCCACAGGTTCAGTTCATCACTTCATGTTTAATCAGCTTCTTTTGGTTCTCAATCTATTTATCTTCTTGGTTGATATTTGTGTTTACCATGAAACAGAACCACTTTTGCCACAATTTTTGTTTTATTTGTTCCTCTCAGCGATTAGTAATTATGATGCTATTTTTTTATTTCCTTGAAAACTTAATGATCAAGTTAACAAATGGATATTTACTGTTTATCGGGAAATGATCATTCTAACGGTAATTAATAGAGTTGCCATAATGATGATCTTGTTGAGTAGCTTTCAGAATTTGAATCATGTTACTTTGTTTTGCAAAATTTGAGGTCATCAATGAGTTGCCTGGGTGGAAACAGCGGAAACGTCAATTCTACATTGTATTATTGTTTGTTGCTCTTTAGCCTCAAGCCCTATGGGTGGGAAGTCCCTTTTTGCTTTGTTGGATTAATCTTTTCATCATTCATCTTGGTCTTTAACTGAATCTTAATCATTTCATTAACTTTAACACATCACTCTAAACACTGATTTCGCTGGAGTATCAACGTGACCAGTTAGCTTTCCAATTCTCGATAACAAAGGTATCGTCCGGAAATGAGAAGTTGTTTTCTTTGACTTTGTTTTCCGTTCATGGATTTGGATGGAAGAGAGATTATTATTAATCGATCATGTAGGATGGTGATGGTGATGAAGATAAAAGATGATGAAAATCAATCTTCAACAGGTTTGGTCAGTTGTGTGGCTCATCTTTATAATCACAGAGTAATTATAAGAGTATCTCTTTAAATCAAAGTCGATGACAAGAGCTGAATGGAATGTAGTTGATGAAGATCATGTTAGTGATAGAGATTATGATCATGATGCTGATTTTCCTACAAGTTTAAATGTCTTTGCTTGTTTCTCCTTTTCATGGCTTATTATCCTCTTTTCTTTTACGTTTTTTTCACTTTCTGATTTTTTTGTTTTCTTTTTGTTTTCTTTGTTGCTTCTTTTCTCCATTTAATCTTCCATCTCTTCCATACGACAATGAATCGCTGTCTCAACAACCTCTAAACTTGCATAATCAAGCTCTTTGATGAGACATAATACAGCAGATAATATGTTGGCATTCTGTGAATAGAGAGAGAGAGACAATCGGATGAGAAAATGGATAATATAAGCTGCTAAGGGAGAGAGAGAGTGGAGAGATCAGTCTCAAGTCAATTGGATCTAATAACCCTCTTGAGTGACACTCTGATTGTGAAATTGAGAAGGAGAAAAAGATTTAAGAAGAACTAATATCGTGTGAATAGTTATCATCATCGTGATAATAGTTACATAATATTAGCGAGTTTACCTTTGACACAATTTGATAGCGACTTACCCTGTTTCGACCGCCTTTAGATAGAGGCTTTTGTTGACTTGATATTGATTGAATTGACTGGTAACCATATCGTCGACCAGCGCCACTCCCATTTCCACTTCCTCCACTACTTCCACAGCTACCAGATCCTCCTCCGCTTCCATTACCTCCATGGGAAGATAAGGGTGAATAACGTTCATTTCCGGAACCATTTTCATTGTGATACTGGTAAATATCATGAGTCTGATCTGAGATACAACTTTTAGCGTCTATGGTTGAACGACAATGGGTCGTTGAGTTGTTACAATTGTTGGAACCATTGAATATATTGTAATCACTGACGCTTTGTGACCTAAAATAGAAAATAAAAGATGAGATCTTTGTAAAGATGTGCAATCGATAGTAATGGTTGATCCAAGGGTAAATTGATTGTAAAAGGCGTTGGTGTTCAATGATCATCAAAGATTGTGGGTAAATCATCATGAAATAATAAACAAACTTTCAACAATTAAGAAAACTGTCAAAATACAAGGTCGAAATCCCTCTGAATTTAAAAATATCTTCCGATGACAAGACTTGACAACTAACAATCAACAAAACTAAGTTGTTGAGCTACAATAATTAATAGAAATCATGTTAATTCATTTCAAGGAATCATGAAAAAATATCTCAACAGCAACAACCCATAAATGGTTATAATTAAAACAAATTCCCATGTAACAATAACATCAACAATTAGCTAGATCACAAGGACAGATTCAAGTAATATCCACAAATGATTTAAATCAAGGAGACAACAATCATTAAATTGTGAAGTTGATAATCTCATAATGAGAAATATCAATTTAATGAATCATAAATCTATTAAATGAATTGAGAAACAAAAACAGAAAACTGATCAAACATTCATAACATAAACTGACCATTTAAATGTCAACAATTTAAACGCAATCAATTAATTTTTCACATTCTGAGTCCATTGTAACATTTAAAATTACTACTAATTTGATTTAATCTCTTGACGTGACCGTCAAAGGCCATGGTCATACGGAAACGGTATCGGTAGTGTAAAGGCCATTAAATTTGCATACGAAAATGTTATTCAAAGTAGTTGCTATTTTTTACCTTGGAACTGTAATCAGATTAAGTTGAAAGTATTCATGATAAAAAACAAAAAAAGTTAATGATGATAATGATGATGATATAATTTGAATTAGTAGTCATGATAAAAATCAGCCCGAAATGAACTTGATTCAAGTTTCCTGTTTCGGAGACGATTTTTTTTTTGTTACCTCAAGGCAAATTTTTTAACCAGATTCAATTATAAGTTAAGTTAATAGAATCAGAGAGACAGTGAATTTAATTGTTGGTATAGTTTCAAGATAATTGTTGCTAATTGTTCAACTGATTAACATTAAAAAAAGTCCAAGTACGAATTTACTGATTATGGTACAGAAATGATTTACTTTTTAATTGTTTGTTTTGCGAAAATCAAATTCATCAGTTTGTTTGTTGGTTTGAATTGTTTTTTTTTCTCACAACAATCAAGTTAATCAATGTAAACATAAACTGAGCTAATAATGAACAAAATCATTAATGATACAAAAAAAGCAATCTGATTACCGATCATGATCAGGGTTAAATACAAATCGATTTAGAAAGTAAATGAAGAAAAACAAAGATGATGGAGATAAAGATGATGATGCTGATGATGCTGATGAGGATGATGATATTGATGATGATTGGAAAAGTGATTACCGATGCTAAAGTACATCAGCAACAATCAAGTGAGAAAGAAAAAAATTAAGGGTAAATGTGATTGATGAACTTGAAGAAAGAAAGTGAAGGAGAAAATTTTTCCAGTTCTCCAGGTTAGTGAAGGGAAATTTTTTCGTATTCAATCAATCGACAACTAATTATTTCTAACGTGATCAAGTGTATTTATATTATTGTATCGACATCTAATTGTCACGGTAACTCGATTAATGGTTGGTGGTATTATTAATTCTTGATATTTGAATCTAATTGCTTGAGATTGAGATTAAATTGAATTGAAATGATAAAAAATAGATTCACTTTACTCGGAGGTAATTGTTGGTTAAGAAACAAATAAACAATTTGAAAAAATGGTTCATTGGATCGGATTGTGATTAAATAACATTGTTGTTGTTATTAAATATATAATAACAATCAAGTTAAACAATTTTCATGGTTCGATTGTGAACAATTAACGATAATTTATACACTTTTTATATATAACATTTATACATTCAAATTGAATGATAATATTTATATTTGATTTGCAATTAATTGTTTCTAATGGTCCGTTTATGATTAATTTGCATAGAGAAAGCGATTAGAAATTAGTTTTCTTGATAATGTATATTAAATAATGGTAATTAGTGTAATGATCAATATTGATTGATTGCATTTCCATTTTGATTACGATTAATTGAAACCCACCTACACAGAAATTGTATTCATAGGTAGGGTTTTAGGGTAATTGGTTAATTATTAAGTTGATGCTTTTGATAATACGGAAGCTAATTGTTAATTAACTTGAGAACAGCAAGAGATTGATGTTGTCCTCATTTATCAAAATCACATTGAAATCAATTAATTGTTATCAATGAAACTTTTCTTATTTATTAAGGGAAATGAGTATTAGTTAACTTTATCTAATTACTTGTTTACTTGAAATTGTTGATTGAATTGATTGTTAGTTAACTCAATTGTTACAATTGTTGTTTTCACTTCTCTCGCACGAAAGCACAAAAGTCATCACAATAATTATAATACAAAACATACACACAGAATCAATGGTTCACTGAATCGATAGACCGAAAATTGGTCAAAATCAAGCGATCTGTTGAATCTAACAATTAAAACTAAATATCAATTAAATCTAATGAATCAGCTAATGAATAACATTGTGTCACAATTGATTATGAACCACTAAACTCTTTCCATACTAATCATCATCAACATTAATTAACTGATTTACTAATTCTTTGCTAATCTTTGAGAGACAAACAATCAGTCAACAATTACAAACATTGAAGCTAAACAAAATTAACTAAGGTAACAATCAATTTTGTTGTTATTTTTTTTTAGATCATTCGAACTGATAATTAGTCAATTATTTAGACTTCGTTACTAATCAACAATCAATTAATTTCTCCTGACAGAATAAGGTCAGAACTTTTTTTCTACTTGTTGATTAACTTTATCAACTGTCCCTCTCTTCACCTTAACACTTATAATTATGTACTCTCTCAATTGTATCAATTCCAAATCCAAACAATTAGATGATGAAAGTTGCTCCAGAACTTCATCTGAGTAAATCACAATCAATTAATTATCGAATCTCTTTTTTTTGATACACTATTTCTCTTGATTTTCTCTCTCTATTGTTATTGGTGATTTACTGATACTCATTTAATTATCTTCTTAATTACATAGCTTGAGTTTTAAACTTCAAGTTGTTAAATTGTTTATTATCGCCATTAATTTAACTTGATTTAAAGTATTTAATGGAAAAGATTGTTGAGTTTTTTTTTGTCCAATCAACTAATTGATGCAATTGAACAATCAACAATTAAATGATTAACTATCTCACAACTTTTAAGGAGTGACAAGGAAAAAGTAATTTATATTTGTAATTGGTAGTTGGTCAATTAAATCAATCAACAATTAATGGATAAACACATACCTTAACATGGTTGAAGATGTAGATGTTGTTAGATTAGGTTGAACTTGTTTTGAATCTTTTGGATTCCAATTATCTGGACTAATCTCTTGTAAACTGTAACGCTGCTGTAATTGAGCTTGGGACTGTGAGTGTTGTTGAGTAACTTGTTGTTGTTGTGGAGGATTAACAGGATGATCAAGACCATTTCCTTGTGACGGTTGTGGTGGTGATTGTTGTTGTTGTTGTTGTTGGTTAGGTTGATTTGTTTGATGCAATTGTTGGGTTGATCCTTGATGTTTATTGCGGATATTATTATTATCCAATGAAGAGATTGTTGAATTTGATCCATTCTGAGGTGTTGAACTTAAGGGTTTACAATTATCCTGAACTAAAGTACAAGATCCATCGTCTTTCTCCCTGTAGGTTACACTTTCTTCCCTGGAAAGTTCAACGTCTTCATCATAAATCTATGAACAGAAAAGATACAAAGTGAAAGTAAAGATTAGATTAGATTGTGATGAAGAAGCAGAAAAAGAGACATAAAATCAAAGAGCGAAAATGAAACCTTAACAATAATAAAGATTAACAATTCTCATGCATAATCTTTACCAGCAAAAGAAAAAATTAACTTGAGGACAAGAAACGAAATGATTGAAATTGATCAAAGAAACTCATGAAAATAACGGTAAATTTTGCAAAAGCAAGAGAGCAATCAATTAGTCTGCTGAAAGTAAACAAAGGGTAGTGGAGATTAATTTCCCTGGTTATTTCTGCGTGACAATCAATGCACCAGAAAACAATTAACATGTGAATCAAGTTTATTATTAAAAAAAAAGTCTCTCAGCTAAGGATTAGCTTTATCCTAATTCATTTGCTATAAATAAAACTTGATTATCTTTATCCGGTTAACAATAAAAATGATAATAATTTAATTGTCCTTTACACCAACCTCATAATCTTCATCATCTGGCAACTGTTGTTGTTGTTGTTGTTTTTGTTGGATGGTCAATTTTTGATGTGAATGTCCATTAATTGGAGGGTAACTTGGCTCTATTGAGAGAAAAGGGAAATAAATTGTAAAGAAACAACAATTAGTTAATTTGGTTGGAAAATAAGAAAAATTGAGACCAATTATATTTAATAATTAAGGTGTTTTATAAATCAAGAGAGAATGTTGATGATTTTTAGGAATTGAATTTGTGATGATTGTAAACAGAATGATGGTGAAGAAAGATGATAATTGTTATGTTCAATTGGATGATTAAAATTTGACACGAAAAGTTAGTTAACTAGTTGGGTAACATTAATAGAAAAAACTAAGATTGGGATGATTAGAACCGAAAATAGTTAAAAGTTGATTATAATAACAGTAATCAAAGAGCATCATTTACTGATTGTTGATTAACTTTGATTGACTTTTCAGATTCAGAGTCTAATAGCTTAGGAGGATAAGATATTTTAATTGTCGATTAATTATCGTCAATAAGATAAATTAACACAATATCATCAATCGTGAAGATGTTAAGATGTTAAGATTCCATCACCACCCAGAATAAGAAAAGATTAACAATTAAGTGATCAAATTTAGATTTAGGTAACTCACGTTCGGAAGATGGATCATAAATATCTTCACCCAATGTTTGAGCTTTGGCAAGTTCTGAGAAACAAAAGAAGATGAGAGAAAATAGATGATAAAACAATTAGTAAATTGTATTCGATTAACATATTTAATTTAATAGAATTGGTGTTAAGATGAAACAATACAAAATTCATTGGGTTAATTGTGGAGGATGAATTATCTCAGCCCTCAGTCTTTTACTTTTGCATAAATATTAATAGTACAATTGATTGTTGTTCAATTGGAAAATAAATGATTAATCAGAATGATCAGAGTAACTGAAATAAATTGTTGGGCTATTGTTCATCATCTGATTATCATTGTTAACTCATCATTATCTAACCTTTTAGTAGAGGTAATGATTTGTAATGAGAGCGAGTGGTCAATTGAATGGATTAAATATAAGATGATGGATTAAGAAAGTTAAGGTGGGCTCTTAATTCAGTTCAAGAGTGAAGGGTCTCAAGCACCCCGGGTGAAAGGATAAACTTTATAATGATGATAATTTCAATTCTCATGGTGAATGGAAAATTATATTCAATTAGAAACTAGAATTAATCGTAAACAATTACGTACTTAACCAGTGAAGCGAAAGGAGAAACGAGAGACAAGGTCGACGCGCTAATAAGTGGCCTTTAAATGTCCTAAATTTCATCAGCATCATCGCTCTATCATTATCAACATTTCATTGTTACCTTTTTATAATATCGAAAAAAACTCTTCGAATAACTTTGATTAAGATAATCTAATTACTATTAAGAGATGAACAATTTCAAGTGATGATGAGTAACTAATTGTCCATTGCGTGAATGGAAGGGGAAATTGAAAGCAAGATGATTAGTCGACAATTGAATTTGATTAAAAGTTGCTAGTTGATTATGAGTTGAGAAGATAATTGGATAGAAATTGTTGGAGTTAATTTGAATTGATTTTACTGACAATTGATTGATTAAAAATTGAAGAATAATTGGAAAAGTTAATTGTGATCAAACTTACCTTCGGTTGTAACATTAGCATTATCTAATATCTCTAATTGAGGAAGAGCTTTCAATATGGTGTAACGGTAATTGGCTTGTTGATTACATGGATTATCCTCGAGAGTTAATTTCTTCAAATTAGAAAGATCTTGAAGATAATAGATCTCATTTATGTCGGAGATTTTGTTCTTCCGTAAGTATAATTCTTGAAGGTTTTTACATTGACTAAAATCCTGTAGACTGGCGATGTTATTTATCGATAAAGATAAAACTTCAACGTTTGGCATTTGTTGGACAATCGAGACGTCAGATAATTCGCTTCCCCAGCAATTAAGTTTTTTCACATGTCGCAAATCGTGAGATCGGGTTCGACTAAGAACGATATTCTCTGTCAACACGGAGGACATTATGTTAGAAAACTGGTGAAGATTATATTGGGAACAAAGAGATGGAATTAGAGATGAAAAAGATGAGATTAATGTTCACTGGAATATTTTTGTGCGCAGTCAAGTAGATGGATTAAAATTAGAATAGGAACCAAATTATTTCTTCCAATGAGTAAAAGTGGATCGATTATTGGAAAGGACAAAACACTTGGATCTAAATGGTAAATGAAGACACACACACAATTTGTCGATGTTAGAATTGCGATAAACAAATCAATTGAATTGCCAGGAGAATAAGACACAAACAAAAATAGAAAATAGACTCACTGGATAAATAGAATAGAAAATCGGGAAAAATGTTGATGAGATTGAGAACAAAAAAAACAGTCTCACATAATTGATTAATTCGGTTTCTTATTAGTTATTGATTTGTTACTTTTAAACTCTCATTTAGAAAAAGTGTTTGACGAAAATTGAACAAATTATCAACATGGAATTTACTTTAAACTCTTAATTGAGAATGTAGAGTAAATAACAATTTATATGTTATTTATGGCACAAAGAAAATGTAACAATAAAGTAAATGAAGATGAATTTTTGTTTCATATAACGGTCATGTTTTCTCAACAATTACAACATGAATGTGAAGAAGATAATCAACATGATGAGGGAGAAAAAGGTGAAAATGTTGATATTACATGAGATGAGAAAAGATTAAGACCCAAACATCAAGTAATGTTGATTTACCTGTTCATCAACAATCAACAAACCAATTTGACAACACGAACAACCAAATGAGAGAAAATAAACAAGAAGTGAAGTTCTTTTCCACCAGATGGCAGCTCCTTCGTTTTGGGCGTTGTTGTTTACCTTTTTTTGCTCATTCGTTAAACTGAATTAGTAGTTAATTAGCTAATTGTCACTGTTTCGTCAATTCGTCAGCTAATTAACATTGAACCATTACCACGATTAGAATCATTTATTTGTTCCTCAACATCCTCGTGAGAAGCTTTCCTCAGAGTAAACTTGAAGCGAAGTCGTTTGATTAATAGATTGTTGTTTTTACCACTAATTGAATGGGTTAAATTTATCAACTAATCAGCAAAATTTAAATGAATTTCAAAGTTTAATGAGCTCTAATTACAGAATCTGTTGTTTTTTCTTCTTCTTCTCTGATACATTACATTTCCACTTGAGTATGAAATCTACTAAATTTCATCAGATTAGATTATGTCATCCGGCAAATATCCAAAAATATTATTGTAATGAACGAGAAAAAAACAAACCATTTAGTTAAAATGATTCTCGTATTATTATTGTTAATTGATGATCAAAAATACATTTTGACGATTAACCAAATATGATAATGTTGATATTAATTCTGATTCATACATTAAAATAGGTAGAAATTTGTTATAAATTATGGCTTAACTACTAACGCTCATTTTCATGTATTTAGTTTGAAGTACAATGTTAATTGTTACATGTTTAGATTAGAAAATATTAATGAGAATACAAGATTTTAAGGCATCTCTTTTTCTTCCCATTAACAATTAAAACAAACACTACGATTCTTAAATGATTCAACTAGTGAGACCATTTATAATCGCTGATTGTTAACAATTACACTTTCATCCCAAAGGTTCAGTTGCATTATTAATTTTAAATTGGTAAAAGTTGTTTTCTGCTGAGATTTGATTGGATTAAATAAATTGGTTCCATGGTTGTAATAGTTGTTGGTTTGATTTAGATCATTGATCATCTTTATCCTTGGCACCATGTTTAAGGATTTTGGTGAATTCAGTGTAGTTGAACATTCCACCCTCATCAATAGGAGCTTCACGATACATTTCATCGACCTGATCGGAAGAAAGGAAAAGGAAAGTTGACAAAAGTGATTAATTAGATTGGAAAATGATAGAAAAGGTTGGAAAGAAAAAGACTCTCATTGTCCATGAAGATCTTCATGATAACTTACATCTTCATCGTTGAACCGATCACCGATTGTGGTCAACAACTCTCTGAGTTTTTCCTCGTGAATTAATCCGGTGTTATCCTCATCAAAACAAGCAAAAGCGTTTTTAATCACATCCTCAGGATCAGTTCCTTGAAGTTTCTCCCCAAAAAGTGTTAAAAACATGGTGAAATTAATTGGACCTGGAGCTTCACTCATCATACCTTCCAGGTAGTTTTCTTCGGGATTCTTTCCCAGAGAGGCCAACATTTCTTGTAGATCGTCTTTATCAATTAGACCATCTCGATTCTGATCAATCATGTTAAAAGCTTCTTTGAATTCCTGAATCTGGGCCTGGTCAAACATAGCGAATACATTACTAGTCGCTCTGTGGGCTCGTTTCTTGGCGAACCCTCGGCCTTTTCCTTTTCTGGTATTGGACATGCCAGAAGGTGAAGTTGATGAAGTGTTGGAAGCCGTTTTGGTTGATTGTAATTCGGGCACCTTAACAAATGGAAAAATATCAATAAGTGACACTGGAAGAAAACAAAGAAACAAAGAAACAACTGATCAAATATCAATCACACAATTGGAAACACAAAGATTAACTGAAAAGAAGCAACAAAAATAAAACAAAAAATTTTCTCTCGAAAACGAAAAACGCGCCGCGAGATGGAGCCACCTTCCATTCGATTGCGAGTAAATCACCGGATGTTTAATTGTCATTCTAATTGGTTAACATGATAAGCTGAATTATAATTAACCAACAATTGTGAGAACAAAATGTTCACTGTTGAATCCTGTTAATTAGTAAATCAACACCTTACAAAGAAATTCAATACACTCTTATTACGAATACATTTGTGGAAACAATTGTTAATTGTGATGGTTTTTTATTTCCGATGAGTTAATCATTAATTATCACAAGGAATTGATTAAATAAAGGCGTGAGAAGATTCTTTATTTTTAACCATAAAAGTAAAATTGCTTTTACACTTTTTTAATTATTGATTGAATCATTGGCTTGAAGAGACAATCAAAATAAAGATGATGGTATTTCTTTTATCCCTTGTTGTTTTCTCATCTTTTTTTTTAATATTCAAAAGTGAAAATCGCTGAACGTTGCTATCAAATCAACTATTCGTTATTTTTTTTTCTTTTTGGTATTTTTTCCTCTTTTTCTCTTCATTAGAATGTTTGCTATGAAACATCAGAATATTCTCTGAATTCTTGGTAACGTCTGTCTCGGATTCGGGCAACAAGACGAGGGAGGAAAATGGTTCCCAAGATGCCAATGATTAATGAGATTGGGATGATAACAAATACCACAACAAGACCAGGAACTATAATAATTGTAAAGTGAAAGTACAAATCATGGTTGAAAGTAATTAGTATTAGTATCATGTGTCATTTAAATCACTAATCTAATCTTACCTCCACTAGCTGGTTCTATTTTAGGTGGTGGAACTGGGATTGTACCATTGCAATGAAGTTCATCGGACCAATCGCCACAATCATTTACATTATTACAACGTTGAGATGGGTTAATACAACGACGACCATTTAAACATTTATCGGGACAAACTGGTGAGAGAAACAATTAAAAGATTAGAGGAAATGATGAAATGAATTGTGAGTGAGTAAAAAACTTACTTATTGTTGACCAATTTAAATAAGCTGAAGTATTGGATGATGTGTATTGGACAATAATTGTTTCAGAGGTCGAGTTGTAATAATCAGCTCCAGATATGTTAATCAAACGTTTATCATTCTTAATGGTGTCTGAGTCATAGATGATGACATTGTCAAGGCCATTGGAGAGGGTGAAGTTGAAAACCTTAAGGATAGTTGGATCTTTATCCACTGGTGTACGGATGATCCACATACATTTTTGGGGTTTTTCTGTTGCGTTGAGAGCAAGTTGGAAAGTGGGTTTATCATCAATTTTACCTCCGCAGTCCAAAGCCTCGAGTTCCATGTTGAATCCACGTCCGCTTAATTTGTAAGTTATGTTTCTGACGGTGTTTTTTTGGGGGTTAAAGGAACGCAAGAAGTTAATCACAGTTTTATTTGATACAATAGCATCTCCAGGGATGTTTGATGAAGTGAGAACGACTGGAGCCTTCTTATCAGCAAATTCCAAACGATGATCTTCAGCAAGATCCAAATCATGGAAAGTTACATAGATAAAAGCTGTCTGTGAGCTAACACTTCGGCATTGGGTGTTACCATCGTCCTCTTTTAATGGATAGTTGTTTGGATAATTGTAAGATTTGAAAAACTGTTTACCAGTTACTTCAACAGGAGCACAAGCATCGTTAGTGACTTTTGACCAAGATGCTTGGAGTAAAGTTCTAGAGTAATTGGAGCAAATTCCACCCCTGGTATAATTGAGAATGTGAGTAGCATTAGTGCCCAGATAAAGTATAGGCAAGGTCGCGGTTCCTTCTCCAACGACAGTAAATACATTTCCACTAGGAGCATCTGATTTCAAGACAAATGAACCTCCATCTTCCAAAGCCAAATTAGAAATTACCAATGATTTTACAAAATTAGAAGTTAGATTAGCCACAGGAACAATGTTCCAAACATAACTTCCACTACAATTAGAGGAATCGCTAAAAATTGTAAAAGACCCAGATTCTAATGGATCATCCAGAGAAATTTCACGATCAACTAAAAAGGAAAAAAGAATAAAAAAAGAAGAACCAATGATAAATTCAATGCGTAATAAGAGTCAACCTGTTCATTTGAATATAATCAATGACATGGAAAATTTGAGACAAATAGAACTTACCTGCTAAGGAAGTAGAACTAAAAACACCAATAACCACCCAGAAAAAATAAAGTCGCATTTTAATTAGAATTAATTAATCACATAAACAATGAAAACAATAGAAGAAGAAGTGAAAATGTAAGAACCAAAGAGAAATGAAAGTGCACAAGTTTAAAAGATTCTCTTACTTTTACTCTTACTTTTTTCTTTTCTCTCTGTCTGATATTCTAATTACATCGCCATCTATGGGCACTTTTGGTTATGTAATCTTTAAATTCTTTGCAACAAAGAAACGACCATTTAAAATTCATTTAAAAGTTGATATCATCATGACGAACAACAATTAACAATCAATTAGAAGGCAACATTATCATGTCAACAATTTACTCAATAGAAATGAACATAAATAGTTTCTATTGGTTGAAGATTAAAGATTAGATTATGATCATTAATTCAACTTCATCAGAACAACAATTTATGTTATCAACTTTTTTTTTGAAACAAAATTTGAATTGAGTTTTTAATTTAATTGATTGTAAGCAATTGACTTGTAGTCTTTTACTTAATTAATTATGATTGCTTTTGCTTAGATAATTAATTTGAGATATGCTTTTTTTGTGGATGTGAATTGTTTTGTTTTGAATAGTTTTTAATTTAAACACTTGATTGTTTTTTATCAATTTTCATGGCAATTTGATTTGTATCGTAACTTTTGATAGTCTGATACAATTGTGTAAACGGTGGATCGGCAAAAATCATATGGCTATGATTAAAATTATGATTAAATTAAAATTGAGTAACGATTAATTGGCCATGAGTAATTAATGAGTTAAAGGCTTCAGTTGCTTCTGTGGTAATACTTTGATATGTGAATGGCTTCAAGTGTGGCGATTGTGAGTAGATAAGATTTGTGGACGGAAGTGCAATTGTTTGTGTACATGATATTGCGACGATCCTAATTAACTTGATTGTTTGGATCGAATTCAGTTTTTTTTTCTCTTAAATAAGATTGTCGATTATGCTTTGATTTTAAATTCAACAGCGGGCGAAGACATTTTACCATCTCCACCTAAACTGTAGGCGAGAACTCGAAGTTTGTATGTTTTATCTGGAACTAAACCAGAGACCATTACATTCAAATCTTCACTAATTTCTTCAAGATATTTATAAACTTCTTTAGCTGATTGAATCTTTTGGTCACTTTCCCAATAACGAACTTTATAACCAATGATCGGCTCTTCGTCTGATGCCGTGTCAACACCTCTCCAAGTTACCTGGACATGGCCTGATTCGACAGCTTTAACTTTCACATTGGTTGGTGCTCGTTGTGGGGCCGCTTTGTAGGTTCGAGCCAAGAAAGGTTCACTCTCAGGTCCAGAACCTGCTTCGTTGTAGGCCATGACCGATACATAGTATTCGGTGTGTGGGGACAAGGCGACAATCAAACCCTCGTTTTGAGTACCACGATTGAGTAAAGTGAGAGCATTAGTTTGAGAGTCATCAGATTGTTTCCAATATTTGATTCGATGACCAATTAATTTACCACGAATCTTTCCTCGACTTAATTCGAGTGGTGCCCATGTAACATTAAGAGCTGTTGAGTTGAATGGTAAAGCCTTAACCAAACTTGGTTGAACTTGAGGCATACTCTCAGCTGAATAAACTTCAACTGGTTCACTGATTGGTCCTTCTCCCATTCTGTTGATTGCTTGAACTTTAACTAAATACTTTTCATAATAATTGTTTTCGCCCACATCAATCACGTACATTCCAACTTGACTTTGATTCAATTCTTTTGTTTGATACTCATAATCGTTTGGCAGTTTCCAGAATATCTTGTACCAGACAGAAGGTGAATTCCAATTCTGAGGAGGTAAAGGATCCCAGGTTATCGTTAATGTACCGGCTTTACCTCCACCGCCACCAACATTGGCTGGTGACCGTAGTGGTCGATGTTCACCAGTTTTGTAAAGTGGACTAGCATCGGAAGGTAGACTAGATCCAAGATCATTGTAAGCAGATACTCTGAACTCAAAGATGCTCCATGGAGAGAGATTATTAACTCGAGCATTACTCCTGAAGTTTTCGCGATTCACTCCAGTAGACAAAATGTGATCAGCTAATACAATCCAAGAAGAATTGTGATTAGTTCGACCCTCAATCTTATAAGAGAGTATTTGTCTTCCATTAGAAGCACCATCACTCCAATGGATGGAAGCAGAAGTGGCATTTATAACATCGGCTAAAACACCGCCTGGAGGGTTTGGTGGGCCATCAACAATCAATTCCGTTGAATGAGCAATAGTGTCGACCGCTGAGCGAATCAAACAAGTATAGTTACCAGACTCGGCGAAAGTAATTCCTCGAATCTTGAGATAACCCGGTTTATTGCCGACTGTGAATTTCCATGAGTTGTACTGATCGACTTTGATACCATTATGGAGCCAAATGAAAGAAATGTCCAGCTTGGAATCAGAATTGGCATCACAAGGCATTTGAATGGTGTCATTTACTATGGCAACGAGTTTGGGTCTTGGGTATTCAGCAAATGTTTGGCTATCGAAGACAGTTAGATATCCTTTGCTTTGATCTCGACCATATTTGTTTCTGGCAACACAAATGTACCAACCTTCATCCTCTTTACGAACTTGATTGATTGTCAGTAATTCGGAGTTTGATCGCAATGGTGAATCATTTAGTAGCCATTGGAAAGATGGAGCTGGTAGAGCTTCAGGTGAACAAGTGATTGAAAACTTGGAGCCAAGAGCAGCGTACATATCCTTGAGTGGGTGACGTCTAAATGTTGGCTTGATACCAGATACTTTCAATTGAGCAGAACTGAAGTTGTTACCGAGTTCATTGTAAGCACGACATTGATACATTCCATTGTCTCTGTCAGGGTTAGCAGCTTCGATGGTTAGAACATTATCTTCAATCTTAATTCTTTGCGAGTCTTCTTGAGGGATGGTGTTACCTCGAAGTTCAACTCCATTTTTGTACCAATTATATTTAACTTGGGGAATTCCAAATGCTTCACATTTCCAGATGAGGTTGGTTCCAACATCGATCACCTTATCTCTTAATCCTTTGGTAAATACAGGCAGTGATTGGACTCGGAGAAAAGCTGCTGATGTGATAACACTATTACCACCGCTTTTTGCAGTACAACGATATTCACCAGAATCTTCAACCTTAACTTTTGGTATAATTAATAATCTATTGTGACCAGTTAATGATGCATCTTTTGGTAATTGATCACCAACTCTACTCCAATTGTATGAGGGCACCGGATAACCATAAGCGACACATTCAAGTGATACTAGTTGACCTGCTAACGGAGCTTCAGGGAAAATCTTAGGAAAACCAACAGGAAATTGAAGCTGTTGACTATTTGGTGTTGGATCAACTCTAAGGTAAAATGATGGACCAGTTCTACCCGTTGACGAGATGACACTTTGGACATTACATGAGTAATTGGCACTGTCAGCTTCTTTAACAGAAGAAAAGTAAAGGTTACCATCATTAGAAACAAATATCCGTCTATCATCAGCTCCAATAATATTTGGGTAACCATTTTTAGTCCAATAAAACATTCCTCTTGGATGATGTTGAGGTGGATCACAGCTTAAAGATTTACCCCAATTGGTATTAGCAAAATCATTAGATCTTTTCAATTGGAACTGACCAATGTATCCAAAGCTAACTTGAACCGTTTCACTTATGATGCTACCAAATTGATTGGAAACACGGCAATGATACTTTCCTCTGTCAATTTCTTTCCTAGGATTGTAAATGATTAACGTTCCATCCATTTGTGTAAATCTTTGATCTGAAAGAGGGTCAACTAATTCAGAAATAATTTCTGTCTTATTATAACTCTCCTTAAACCATTGATAAACGGGTGTTGGATAACCATCAGCCGAACATCTTAAAGTAACATAATTAAGATGATCACGACCATTGAGATCAAAAATTTGTGATCGAGGTTCCTCAATGAACTTAGGACCTCTAGGAATTTTCAAGGGATCAATTTCATCGATACCAAAATCAATTTGAACATCTTCATCTGCCAAAAGTAAAGAGAAAAAGAATAGAATTTAAAAAAAAAACAATCAAAACAAAACAGAAACAGAAACAAAAAAGAATCAAAATCTTCAACTTGTCATCACATTGAAACAAAAGAGAACAAAAAACCAAATCAACTTACCTGAGGCACTGGAATTGTTAAGGACACTAAATAGAATCAAGAGAATAGAAAAGATGATCATAATTAATTCTAATTAGTCACATGAAGAAAGAGAATTAAATAAATAATCTAAAGGTGAGAGACTATAATCTCTATAGTGAGAGTTGACTTTCTCTGGCAACCGATTATCGATGTTATCGATTTTTTTTTGTTCTTTCAATTTAAAAATATGAATTCTTTTAAAAGGATAAAAGAATCGCGATCAACAAGTCCAACCAATGGGAAGAATAAAAAAACCCGGGGTCTTGTTGGCGGGGAATGATGATCAGCCCAAGGGAAGAAGATGACAGAGGAAGGGAGAGACTCACGAATTGGCGCTTATTCACAATAGAAGAACATCTCTCTCGTTCTCTCTCTCTCTCAGTCTCTTCTTCTTTTAATTTCCATGTTTATGTTTTATTTGTTGTCCCAATTTCCTTTTTTAATTAACTCTACTTTTTGTCTTCCATCTTGATTGTCATCTATTCTTTACCTGTTCTGGTTAATTGTTTTCTTCTCTTTAGCTTGTGTTTTATGTGCTTGTTGTCCATGTGAATTTGTTTTAATCTCTCATCTTAATTTAATTTTCACACTTTTGTTCACAATCTATTTTCCATCATGCCTGTTGATGTTTTGGTTAATCGGAACAATAATGATCATGGAAATGATAATATTGAACAAATCGACCCTCAAGGTGTTCTCAATAATTACCAAAGGCATGATGTGAGCTCTGGTGGAGACAGAAATGTTTTATCAACTTCCAATGTTAGACAATCATCGGTTTCTACAAATCTTGATGAAGAGATAATTAGACGACGTGGTAAACGAGAGAGAAAATCTCATATAATCACCAGAAGCATGAACCCGATTATATTGGCCACCCGAAAGTCACCGATAAAAAGGCCAAGAGATAATTCAGTAACTTTGGAGATGTTGAAGATTTTGTAAGTATTCATTTTCTCTCCATTTAATTGTTTCTCTTTGAGAGTTTCACTTGTTTTCCATTTCATTTTGCCGAATGTTTTTTTCTCAAATTAATTGTCTATCATGTTTCTCTATTTTTGCAGCGGTGATTTGTCAAAATCTCCAAGTAAACGAACACCAGTTAAAAGACTTCGCACCTCACCGCCCTCAAGTCCTGGAATGATGACCAGAAAGCGTCTAAACATGAGCTGCGATTCAGGAATCGGTTCACCATCAAGCTCACCTTCAACCACGAATGGAACCCGAAGTTCATCAAACAATAAAAAGACTCCAGTCAACGCTCCAAGTAGAGCCCGTCGATCAAGAGCTCGTCGTAATTTACGCAGATTGTCCTGAAATATTCATTAAGTTTCATTCATTTTTCCATCAAAATCCCCATTCACCACCACCACCACCACCACCACCATCATCATCATCATTACATTTTCATCGCCACCAAAAAATCAATTTCATTTTATTTAATTACAATCAAAACAAAGCTTATTTTGAGCCATTGAAAAAAAAACTTTAAAATCACAAAAAGACAAAAAAATCATGTATAAATTATACTCATCATTTTTTTAGCAATTATTAAACAAAAATTACCTCTTAATTCGATCTAATTGTATTGGACATTAATTGCCAACTATTAATTATCAAATTAATTACTAAATTGTAGACGATTGAAAAGGTAACAAAGACCAAGAACAAAAAAAGAGGGAAAACAAAGTGACAAGTAGATGGCGATGTTAAAGCTCAGCTGTTTAAATTGATTCTTTTTGTTTACTCTCCATTTTGATAGTTTCACTTTCTCTTCAATTAATTGTTAATTTATTGATTGTAAACAACCAATTCGACACTTCAATGGCCGATCAAGCTTCCAGTTCTGCTAATCAAGGTGGAGAACCTCGTTATGATAATATCGCTCGTGTGAGAACTTTGGTTTGGTCTTTGAAAGAAGCAGTTCAAGTAAGTGTTTTCTTTTCGTTTCTTTTCAATCGATTAATTTTATTTGATTTTCTACAGAATCTTGTGAAAATTTCTGCTGCATATATTAACCACAATGCTGCTGTCGACAGTGGACTGTAAGTTATCCTGTTTTCGTTTCCATACCAATTCATCTCATTCTAATTCCATCAATTGTTTATTTTTAGAAAAGCTCCTGAAGACAAAGCATTACCACCATTCGATAAAGCATTTGAAGATTTTCATTCTTTACTTAATCAGATCGAGTTACATTTTGTAAGTGATTATTTGATTCTGTTCATTGATTCCAATTCTTAATCTATGTTTATCTCTCTAGAAAACAATACAAGAATGTGCTATCCAACAGCGACAGAGTCAAAAATATTTACCACCACCCGATAAATACAAAGGTGCACCTCAGAATATTGAAACAGGGGAACATGATAACATGACTTATGGACAATACATCAATCTGATCAAAGGCCAAATATCGTACGTTGAGAGTTTACAGAAAATAATTCTCGATGGAGCAAAAAGAATCGAACTACAACAATCTCAATGATTCCATTTACCATTTACTATTCTGTCCAAATATCTACTGATTATGAACTTTCTCTACAATTAATCACTAAGATTTTATCGAAATGAATACAGCCTAAGTATTTGTTAGATGATTTTATTCATCACCTTCGAAAATTGGACTTGATTGTTGATCTATTAATAAGATCAAAAAGCTCGAATCACAAAAATAAATGTAAATCTATTTTCTAATTGTTGATACAAAAGCTTTTGTATCAATCTCTGAAGTTGGTTAAGGAAAAAATCTAATCAATTTTGGAGTCACTTTGATTAACACCAAATTGTTGATCCATTTAAATAAAAGATCAAAATGGTTATTGGTAAACTAGTAAATTTAATTAGTTTCACTGAGATTTTGGTATAATAATAATACAAAAGAAAAAGTTAATCAAGGGAATTGGTTAACAATTATTATCATAACATAATACAAAAAGTACAATTTTTTGAGCTTTTTGGCTAATTAACAAATGAGATAATTTATTGTTTGATTTAGTGATTTCTATTGATAAAGATTGAGAATAATTTTTAGTATTTAACTTGATCGGCGATTTAATTTTTCGCTGTCATTTCTTTATCTTCGCCATTAGTTGAATTGACCAAAACATTGAGCCTTTTTAATTTCTCATCGATATCACATCGAATTTGCTTGAGTTTCCTAATGGCACTTTCATCGGCATCCAAGTCGTTTCGGGACATGAGGCCATTGGAAATATCGGAGACAAATCGATAATTACCAAGACCATCGAGATCGGAAGCTTCGTCTTGTAACAATCTACTAGTTCGACGAATCATGGCCAATAAAGACGAAGACGAACTTTTCATGCGATGAGGTTTTTCCATCGGCTGGCTAGATATTAATATCGGCGAGAAATGAAGAGGCGAGTATTTGATGTAATCACGATGTCGATTCAGCCCAGAATCAAAGCCGATCTTAGATTGATGATGTTGGGAAGATGATCCATTGTGATGAGGATGATGAGGTTGGTGTTTGTTTCGAGTCTTAGAAGTTGATTTATCACGATTTCTTTCATCTTCTGAAGATGATGAACTATTTTCGTAAGATGAGCAACTCGAGATTAATTTTCTCGATCGATTGTAATTGTGATTACTTGATCTCATTCTCATCTTTCTCTCTCTTTCTCTCGAAACTCGAATTGCTTCAAGTTTACCGTTAATTGTTGTTAAATTGCTCTCCAATTGATTAAGTTTCTCTTCTATGGCAGCATTGGATGCAGTTAATTCACTTTCTTTACCTTCAATAATTTTCTTCTCATCGATTGATTGTTTGATTGAATCCAATTCTTTAGTTAAATAGTGTAAAACTGATTTGGTTTGATTCATATCGTCGTTGATTGTTGCTTGACTTTTGGTAAATTGTTCATCTTGTTTCCTAATTGATTTGTCCATCGAATTGATCTCTTTACGAACCAAATCTCGAATCTCATCAATCGATTGTGATAATTTTTCTTGTTCCAACTTTTCTTTCATCATCAAGTGTTTCAACTCACTTCTTAAGGCATCTTGATCTTCATCATCGTCCTGACGGAAACTGTTCACATCTCGAGATAATCGGTGCAGGTCACTTTGGGTCTTCGAAGTCAAACTTTCCAAATTATCTTGACTTGTGGAAACTTCAGTCAATTGTTTCCTCAGAGCTTTAATTGTTAGATCATTGTCCTTTTTGAAATCCCTGAACTGTTCCATGGTCATTTCGAACTCATCTTTAATATCGCTCAAGTTTTTCTTCACCAGGTCACTTTCTTTGTTCACCAATTGTTTACAATCTTCCATAACTTGATCCACTTTACTGTTCACCGAATTAACTTCTTGTCTAATCTTGTTAATCTCAGTTGTACAATCGGATCCATGACGATTAGTGGTGATTAAATTGTTTTCCATTTGCTGTTTCTTTTGGTCTGATTGTATCGAGTTAATAGTTTTCTCAGACTGAGATAATCTCCTTTCCACTCCATCCAATCTTTCAACCGTCTTTTTGGCTAAATCATCTGATTTACGATTGATAACTGTAAACAATTCATCTCGCAAATTAGTTATTTCTTTTCTCAATTGATCAGACAATTTTCTAAAATTAGCTTGCTGTCCAATCAAATCAATCAATTCGTGTTTCTGTCTACCAACTCCATCATTTCCAATTTGTTTATCAGCGTTCGTTGACTCAACATCATCATCATCCTCTTCAAATTCAATTTCATCTCCATCATCCACAACTTTTACTTCTTCATCTTCATCCTCATTTTTAGCATCTTCATCTGGTTCCTCTTTCAATGTCTCCAATTGACTGATAGGAAATGAAGGAAGATTAACCAATTCTTGTCTGGTTACCTGGAACATGCCAACACCTTCCCCAGCGAATGGATCATTTTCCAGGCTTTGTAGTGAGAAATCATCATCACCATCAACATCTCCGTCGATATAATTATCTAAATCATCTTGAATGTATCAAAGAGAGAGAAACACAACATGATAATCAAAATAAATCATTTGGAAAAACAGAGTTAAACTTATAAACAATTAGAATAAATTTCTTACCATTAACCTCCAGAGATGGTTTTATATTCCTTGCACCGGGTCGCCCACTTTTAGGCCTCTCGATTTTCACCCTTTTCGTTTGTTCCTCTTCAATCTGACCTTTTCTTTCTCGCTGATTATCACGATAATCAAGATCGATTGTCAATAGATCAATTTGATAGATTTCATGATAATTCTTCACGTCGCATGGTCCACCTTCGGTTACATCTAAGGTAACAATTTCCTCTTCAAGGCTTCCATCATCTTCTATTTCCTTGAATGCATCATCATCCAATTCCAATTGTATCGAATCGATATCATCCTCAATTGATTCATCCAAAGAACTTAAAGTTAATCGCTGATCGACAATAACATCATTTGAAGAGGTATTTTTACTTTTCAACATCAACTCGTCGTTTCGCTGTTTCGTCTTTTCACCAGAAATTAAGGATTGACCTAAATTCAGTTTATCCTCTTTTCCTGATTTCCCAATTTGTTTACTACGATTACCTGTCAATCGTAAACCACCAACACCCTCACCATCCTTAACATTTCCTTCAGCATCTTCGTCATCCTCATCACCAACATCCAAGAATCGCAGATTGACCAATGGATTGAGTCGGTCATTCGAAGCCATGAGTGACTTTCGCTGTTGGGATCGTTTCTTTTTCACAAACGATTGGAGGTACTTGTCAATTGGGTGGGTCCAAGTGGAAAATCCAGTTACCTTATTGTGGAAATAGATACGACCCAGTTGATCTTGTCTTCTCAGGTTAATCGGTGAGAAAGTAAGAGAAAAGAAAGAGAAAGTTGAAGAAAAGGTTAAACTTTCAAGGTCATGATAACATTTAACAGGATGAGAAGTAATCAAGTTTCAAGAAAACAAAATGACAACTCAGAAAATGAGATTAACTATTTACAGTTTTAAACTTTGATATTTCCATGAGGATGTTTTATAAATCATTGTCTTCATCATCAAGATCATGTCTCATTTAATCAGCTGATTGATAGTTGACAGTTTATGTTAATCAAATCAGTTGAATGTATGAACACTTTTACAACAATTGAAATAAATTGTTTCTCACTCAAACAATTTGAACCATAACCAAACAATTGATAAATTATCATGAATAAATTATTCATGGTTCAGGTCAATCATGAAAACCTTGAGATGTTTTCATCATGAGCACATTGGTTAATTGTTGTTGTTGATTGTTTGTTCAGCTAATTCTGTTAACCTGGTGAGCTCAAGTATTAGATCATGTGAATATCATTTCCATTAAAATAAATTGTATTAACCATTCATCACAAAACTCGGTATTGTAATTAGTGAACAGCAAGAAAACTCATTCAATTCTTAATAATTAATAACAACCACAACCCAAACCAGAAAACCACAAATGATTATAAGTTAATTGTTGATGATGGTAATTAAATGACAGATCGTGTATTGAATTTCAAGGAAACGTCATTAAAACGCAAATACTCAGGTCAAAATACCGGATTAGTAAATTGCTTCAATGATTTTCTATTGTCACTTTTTTCATTCTAATCAGATAATATTCAGAACTGGAACAACTGATTAACTGTTAACTAAATTCAAATCATTTCCATCAAAATTAATCGTTATTTTGGTGGTGGAAAAAGGATCGAAATCATGAATAAGAAATCCATTGAACCCGAATGGTTTTTGTTCAAATTTAGCCGATTTTAAATATTCTTTAGAAAATTGCTCTTCAAGATAATCCATCGGCTCTTAATCTCCAGGTAAGACAAGAATCACAGGTAATACTTACACAGGAATCCAGGAATCAGGTAGAGGAGCTAATAATCCCTTCCGAGCGATCCAAAGGAGATACGATTCAGTTGAAGGATTAATCCCAATGGTTTTAGCATAATCGATTACATCTAATGGATTAAGAATACTAAATGAATCAACAAAAAGTTTCGATAATTGAACAAAAAGTGATAATCTTTTCTAATTCTTACCTTGATGATTAATATCATTGGATGAAATGGAAATCTCCTCTAGAATAGTTTGACCTGATTTATCGTAACTCTCAGAATCAGGATTACCTTCACCCAGACTAACTGTTCAAAAGATGAATTAATAGTAATGTAAATTAGGAATAAGGATAAAAGATTAAACAACAATAAAGAGAAAATTAAATTGGGATTAACATGGCTGACCAAATTTTCTTCGGATTAATAATATTAAAAGTGGATTCAACTTTCTCTGCTTCTCAAGCCAATGAAGCCATTTCATTGAAACTATGGAAACAATTTAGTTAATGAAAACAATAATAGAGTAAAAATAATACACAGAGACAATTTTCTTGTTATTTATCATCATTATGGTCATTTGATTAGATTCCGATTCCCTCATCATGTAAATCTAATAATAGATGTTTTAATCTCGTTGACAATTTAATCCAATTGTTTCATGGAATCACATTGCCCATTGATAATAAATATTCATTCATTAATTTCTGTTAATCTTTTTGTCTTTGAAAATGGTGATTGACTTGATGTTAAATTGTTGTCATTTCTTTCAGGCATATTGTTAATTGTTCAATGATTATAATCACTTTTACTAGTGATTAGTCCTATCAATTTGTACTAATTAACTAATAACTCTTGTGATTATCTCTCAGATCCCTTGTTGTTCAAACAATTTGATTAGATTAGAATAGTTAATCTTTATGTTTCATCAATTCAGTCATTTGGAATCGCTTTCATGTAAAACTAAAGCCTGGTAATTGTAAATAAGGAGATGGTGAGTTTATTATGGATTATAAATCAATCTAATCAAAAGCTAAATCACCTTATTATCATCAATTAATAATCGAGAATAATAATAACTGTAAATCTGTGTCTCTAATCAACGAAATTGTTTTCGTGATATTTAATCAACTATTATGTAGTTGTATCAATGGAAAGATATCAAAATGATCGTGGAACGTAATTAAAAATTAAACCGTGACAATTAGTGAATTGTTGACAACAGATTAACGAAGTTTATAAAAGACAGACAGAAGAGAGAGAGGAGATAATTGATGAAACATTAATTAACTACAGAATAAGTTAATTAATCACTGGAAAAGAAGTAGTTTAATTAACCTACCAGATGAATTTCCATTCATGATAACTCATATTCCTGTTCCAAGGTTGATGATCTCTCTCTCTCTCTCTCTTGTTGATTAACCAGATATTCGAGGAGAAATGAATTCGTTGTTTGTTTTTATCAATGTCAAAAAGAATAGAAAATTGTAGAAAAAGAAAGAGAAGAAAGAAGAATATTTAAAGTTGATTGTTCCAATGGAGAACTGAGAGTTGATTCCAAATGTTATCAAGAGTAAATTGATTCATCATGAAGGAACAAAACAATCAAGAATCACAATGAACTTCACGATAAATCTTTCGATTGAACTTTTATCTTTTTCTTTGTCTCATCTTATTAGATGAGAAAAAGCAACAAACATATAAAAAGACATTTAAGTCCAAAGAGAATTGATTGTTGATGGGTTGGTCGTTAAATTGTCATTTCGAGTAAATTAGTTGAAGGAAATCACTGAGTCCCAGATTAAATGATTGACAATTAACTGTTGAACAAGATTAATTAGTGAGCAAATTAAAAGAATAAAAAACAAGACAATATGATTAATGTTTCTATTGAAGATTAGGTTACCTAGGGAACGATCTTTGAGTTTTATCTGTTGCTGGTCAATTGTTGACATTTGATTGTTTAGTTTTCCAATTGCATTTTAATCATCATCATCTTATTATTTTGTTGGTTAATTGTCTTCTAATCATTGGTTACGCCATCGCTACGATGGCGGACATTTCTAACAGAATCGGCGGTTGGTTCTTGTAACAATGGACACTGGCTAATCATCGGACTGGAACATTATAATTACTTTGTAACCATTTTAATCTCCATCATGATGATGAGTGTTTCTGTTTATTTGTCACAAAGAAAAGTTGACAAAAAGCCTCAAGGTGAAATTAACAAAAAATGACCAGTACAATGACCCACAGAAAATGAGAGGCAAGGGATGAGAAAAAGCCGAACAAGATGGCGACCGATTAATGAAAGTTGACCAACCATTTTTTTCACAATTAACCGGTTGTTCCTATTGTCTCTGTTCATCGCTGCGAATCAATTATCATTTTCCCTCAGGGGTGTTTACACTAACCAGAAATTAACCAGTTTCTATGGTAATTAAGGTAAGATGAGATTCTATTGTTTTTTTTCTGGTTCTTTTCTGGTTAATCTCTTTCCTAGTCTATTAAAGTTGATAGAATAGTTAATCGATTAAGATTAATGATGTTCCTTTTTCATTGATTATCTTTGTTGTTCAATTTCAGAAACTGAATAATCACATACCTGTTGTTGAATCAACAGTTAATCATCATGATCAAATTAATTTACTTTGTTCTCGATGTTTATTATTACCTTAAGATAAACATGAAAACAATGAGAAAAAAGCAATTCTGATTAAGATTATGTTCTGGATTCTTGATTGATAATAACATCTGAATGATTGATTATTATGAAAGTGATGAGGATGAAGATGATCAATTGATTATTGTTACTGTTTGTCCTTCAGGTAATTAACTGTACCATTAACAACGAGAGAGAGATGAAAACTAAACAATCTTGTTTATTGATAAACCAATTTACAACAATCTATTGGAATGGGAACAATTAGTTTGATTGCTAATTGAAACAGCAGCTATTCAATTAAATTTCTGTTCTCATCACTTCCTCTTAATCATCCATAGACTGTTTCAATTAACATGTATCAACAGTTACCTGTTTATCTAATCATTTGGTGTGTGACTGGAATTATATTGTTATCATGGTCCGATCAGGATTATCCGAATTGCGATAAAAAGTCCGTCTCGTCGATCGTTAAAAATGGGACTAATTATGCTCGAAAAGTTTTCCTTGGTTGTGCCTTTCGATTCGGAGAGATCGCTAAATTTATCAACAAACGATCGGGTGAAGATGTAACAATTAAGTGTATCTCCAAGAATGAAAGTTTATCGGGTGATTTAATTGAATCTGGATCAATGTTCGTCCTCGATGTATTCAAGGAACCATTGGAATCGCTTGATTGGAAATGTACAATTAACGACACTTACAATCAAAAGATCACCTTAAAACCTTTCGACAATTACAAGAGTCACCAATCATTTAATTATCAATTAAATGATGCAGGCATTTACGATATGAGTCCAAGACTTGTCTCCATGTGGAGTTAAATTGTAACAATCAACTTAAATTGTACAAAATTGAGGCAAAAAAATTAAGACCAACAATGTATATTTACAATGAGCCAATCAAACAAATAAACTCAATCATCAATGATTAACAATTAGCTGAATAGTTTAATAATTGTAATCGACAAAATCTAAATTGTCTCACTTTTCAATCATAATAAATCACAATGGAAAACTAATCATTGATCAATTTATTAAATTGTTACTTTTTTGAGTTAGTTTTCTGCTCCACTGATTAGTGATTAAGGCGTTTTAATTTTATAATTTAAAGAATCAAGGACAATCAATTGATTTAGCAAATGTAAAACTTGATTCTAATCATTGAATTTCATTGATAACAATTAAAATCATTATCAATGTTACGGTCAATCAACTTTCAATGTTATTATCAATTCAGTAATCATAATAATAGTAACAATCAATGGTGATAAATATTGATTGTTGTGATAATATTATTGATTGTAGATTATCATCTTAATGATTAACATTATTGATCTGGATTTAGTAACAAAATAAATGTTTTAATCATTTTAATTTACAATTTAAATTGTTATCGATTCCTTTTCCCCACTCGAAATTGAGTAACAATTTAGTTAACTGAGAGTAAATTGTCACTTGGACTGATTAACATTGCTACTTAATTTCTAATCATTATGATAATTAAAAGTTCCCAATCAATGGATGATTCATACTCTATGTTAATGATTACATTTAATTAATGGAAACATATTAATCATTGACTATTCATTGATTCATTTGATTCACAATCAAATTAATTCATTTTTGCTCATCATCTTTCAGCTGTTGATTATTGACTGATATTCAATTACACTTGATTAGACAATTAATCATGATTATCTTTGTTGATTATTTGTAATTAGCAAGATTAACCCATAGAGTTGATTACCTAGAAAATTAATCAATTGTTTATCATTAATTTTGATCATTTTCATTTCTAAAAGTTTGTTATTAGCTAAACAATTTAATTTCTTTCTCATTGTTTCCTTCATTAATAATTTACTTCATTGTTTTCTTGTTAACTGTTAATTGTGAACAATTATAATAACTACATTGTTAGATTACAATTAACTTAACACACCTACAATTTATTATTATCATTAAACTCAGCCCACAATTAAGAAACAAACTCTCAAGGTTGGGTTGATTAGTGATTCTTCAATCAATTTTTGATTACATTCATTTAATAATATCGATGATTCAAATTGTTCAATTAATTGATAATTAAGAAAATTTATTTTCCAAAACATCAAAACAATTCACAATCAACAATACAAATATCGTAGTTGACTTTTTCTTTGGAAAAATTGTCATCTAATCATTTAATTAAATGTTTAACTTTGACAAGTGAAAACTGATTGATAGTTAATTTTTTTTTGTAATAGAAAAATTTGATTTAATTTGATTGAAATAATTTCATTTTCTTTCAATTTTCGGTTAAAATCGATTCAAAAATCGATTCGAACAATCGATCATTCGAATAGAATCTTTTTATTTTCTATTCTCTTTTCTCATCTTACCTTTTTTTCTGTAATAATTTTTGTTTCTTTTCAAAATCATTAATTGTGTTTCCACTGTTTTGTTAAATATTTTTTTCTATTTAACTTTAATTGTCAATCTAATTAAACCATTTTATGCTTGTTACTATTACTATGGTTATCTGGATAAAGTTATTTTTCTTTAATTACTGTGAATACAATTTAACTTGATTGGTTATCACTTGTCTGGCTTCAACATCATCTTTTTACCTTCAAAAGAATCTAAAAAAACCTCTTCTTCTTGAATATCTTGTTTCTCTCTGTGCTTTTTTCTCTCTTTCTTTCACACACACTTTTTCTTTCTCTTTTCCTCTATCTCTATCTTTTTTCTGTGTGTGTGTGTGTGAGTGTTGTTTATTTATGTGTATCTTTTTCTGTGTGTTTATCTCTCTCCCTTTCCCTTCATCTCTCTGTGTATAAATTTAGTGAATAACTAATATTCAAGTCCTTGATTCTTTATTACATATTACATATTGTGTTCCATGTTTCGTTGGGGATTCTTATTGAAAACCTGTAACCGTCAAATTGACTGTGTTGACAAGAGGCATTGTAGCTTGTCTAGAGTGCCTGATGATATTGCCCGATATGCCTCATCATTGGAAGACTTATTATTGGACTCTAACCATATTAAAGATTTACCTGATTCCTTATTCCGGCTTCATAGACTTCAGAAGCTGAGTATTTCAGATAATGAGATAGGATGTTTACCTATGGACATAGCTAAGCTTTCTAATCTAGTTGAATTGGATGCATCAAAGAATGAAATAATAGAGATACCCGAAGTTATCAAATTCTTGCGTCGCTTAAAGGAGCTTGATCTAAGTTTCAATCCTCTTCGAAATGTGCCCAATGCCATCACCCATTTGACCAATTTGAAAAGTTTATCCCTTAATGATGTTAATTTACAACATTTACCCTCCGATATTGGATCGCTTATTAACCTGGAGTCACTTGAGCTCAGAGAAAATCTCATTAAAACATTACCACCAAGTTTTTCCAATTTAACTAAACTTCAACGTTTAGACCTGGGCAGCAATCAATTAGAAGAATTACCTAAAATTATTGGCGATCTTATAATGTTACAAGAGCTTTGGCTTGATGAAAACGGTTTGAGAACACTACCTAAAGAGATTGGTAATTTGAAAAAGTTAACCTGTCTTGATGTTTGCGAGAATTGTCTCAGTTATCTACCTGAGGAAATTTCTGGCCTATGGAATTTAACTGATTTACATCTCTCTGATAATCGTCTTGAACAACTACCTGATGGAATAGGACAACTTAATAAACTTGTGATTCTCAAAATAAACCAAAACAACCTTTTCTCATTAAATCCAACCATTGGTGGTTGCTCATCTCTCCAAGAATTAGTTTTAACCGAGAATTCATTACCCGAATTACCTCCAACTATCGGTAATTTAATTCATTTATCAATATTAAACTTGGATCGTAATGAGCTATCTGATTTACCGGCCCAACTTGGTAATTTAACGAAATTAAGTGTTTTATCATTAAGACAAAATCATATTACCCACCTTCCAGTTGAAATTGGTCAACTTCGGGAACTTAAAGTGCTCGACGTTTCTGGTAACAATTTACAAAACCTTCCATTCTCAATAACGGCTCTTAATTTGAAAGCGTTGTGGTTGGCGGAAAATCAATCACAACCGTTGCTCAAATTTCAGAATGATTTTGATGAACAAAGTGGACTCAAAGTGTTGACATGTTACTTATTGCCTCAAGCCCAGACTACTGATTATTACACTAGTGGAATTACTGGTAACAAATGGTTTTTTTCTTCCTCATTCTCTTCCTCCTTCTATTTCCTAATTCGGGTCATAGATTAACTTAATTATCGGTTAAGTGATGATACCTATTAATAATTTATTATTAATATGATATTGATATGATACTTAAAGGTTTAACAGATTCACCTTTTTTTATGTCTATCATTTTATTTATGATGATGTCTTTTTTTTGTCAATAACATAATGTTATTAGTTGACAGCATAATAAATGCAGTCTCATTACTCTGTTTTTACAATAGTCATGAATTTTTGATTTCCCATTGTCACAATTTCCATTATTGTTTAATTTTATTATGACTAATCTATTTTCTCATTTTTCTTTTCCATCTGTAGATTTGGCATCACCGAATCAAGTTGAATCACCAAGTCCCACTTTTGGTCGTCCTCGAGAATCTGCAGTTAGATTCCCTGATTCAGTTTTCGTCGAGGAAGATGGTCTTAATACAGGTGATCAAAGAAGCCGATTCGAAGCAAACTTTATCCGACATGATACACCACATCCGAAAGAACTTAAAGCAAGACATTCGAAATTATTTAAAGAGAAAGATCAAAAATACGAGCCTGATGAAGAAGAGAAGAAAGAAGAATCTCAAGAAACATCATCCGTCCATAGTCGAGAAGGATCAAAAAGTCCAAGTAACTCAGAATCATCTGAGGCCTCTTCAGTTATTATTAGGATGGCTGATACAAGAATGAGTCAGGATGAAAAGCATGTTCTATTTCCGGATCAACCTAGTAAAATACATAGGCCATTAGATGATGAGCAAGAAGATGATGAAGAGGAACCAGAGGAAACACTTCATGATGGGAAAGATGAAGATGAAGTAGATGACGAAGAAAGGAGGGAGAAACATAAACTTCATCGCCGTGACACGCCTCACCATTTGAAAAACAAGAGGATAAATATGCCTAATTCAAAAGAAGATTTAAATAAGTTTGCATCTATCATCAAAGAAGTTTTGAAAAAGGAAAATTCATCAAACAATGTTCATGGAGATGATATTTCATCTCACAATTCATCCTTTTCCAACGCCACCATGACAACTCCTCTACCAATGGGCCCTGTTGAAATTAAACAGATGAAGTTTTATGTTTCACGAGCTGTCGGAGGACTTGGGCTTAGTATTGCTGGAGGTCAGGGTTCAACACCTTTCAAGGGTAATGATGAGGGTATATTCGTGTCCAAGATTACTTCAGGAGGTCCAGCTGAATTATCTGGGCTAAGAGTTGGTGATAAAATATTAGCTGTCAATGATATTTCCATGGAAAATGTTGACCATTTTAAGGCTGTAGAAGCCTTAAAAACGGCTGGTTTCGAATTCTCTGTTCTTGCTGCCAGAGAAGTGCCCATAAATGATCAAAATTCAATAAACAGATCGATGGATATAAGTGCATCAAATCATCATATAAATCATGATGTCCACCTTTCAAATGGCGATTCCTGTCTAACAGTATCACCTACACATGAAAGAACTTCATCAATGAATCTTAGTAGAAAACCTTATCAGCATTTAAACGAATCTTTCACTTCAACATCTTCACAGCCCTTAAATCAACAACCTTCATCATTCTCACCTGAAAGTGAAGGAGAAATTTCTCCTAAGCCTCAATCTAAAGTGAAAACAGTTGTCGATTATACAATAATAATTCGTGAACCCACTGGATTAGGTTTTTGCGTCGCTTATGGTAAAGATGAAAAGTCTATAATAATTTCAAGAATAGCTCCGGGTGGAGCCGCTCAGAAAGCGGGTAAACTGAGAGTTGGTGATAGAATCATCAAGATTGAAGGACAAGATATTTCTGGAATGAAGAAAGAACAAGTAGTAGATATGTTAACTAAACCCGAACGATTTGTTCGACTTTGTGTGGAAAGAGACGTGATTGAAGGTGATGATGATTCCTCAAAAGCATCATTTTCCTCCTCCTTCTCTCGGCCTTACACTGGCCTTTCATCGGCATCCTACATGGCTAATAGACCAACATTCACTGGATCTTACAAAAGACCTTCTTTAGGATCATTAAGTAATATAAGCCATGATTCGGGTGGAGTCGGGGGATCAAACTCTTCAAAGCCAACATATTCAGTATTCACCAGATTAACCGGCCTAAAAGGTGATCTGACTGTTTTCAATCCATCCACCACCGTGACACCACCGACAACAACACTGACAACATCCTCGTCCTATTCAACGTTACCCTCCAATTCCACCTTCACCACTTCATCTACGCCATTTAACAACAGTGCCTCTCAAACCTTGAAGTCAAGTGCCTCTATTAGTGCATTAAATCAAACAGGTAATTAACAAATGTCAATATTATGTGAAGAAAGTATTTTACCTGGTAGGGAAGATGAGATCTCTCTTTCTCTCTCTATTTGTTCAATCGGCCTCAAGTAATTCTTGATTTTCATCTCCTTTTTCATGGAAATTTATTAGGTGCCAATCAGCAACTAAACGAAACAACGACACATTCTAGCTTCTCGAAACCCCCTGTAGTTGTAAGGATAGAGAAACACCAAGTTCTTAAACCTCATGAAACTCTGGAAGCTGAATTGCCACCACCACCATCGATGGCCGGTTTATATACTGAAGTTTTGACTAAAACAACTTTCACCGAAACAACAACCACCCGAGTTACCAACAATATCCTCAAGGATTCAACCGGTTCCATTGTAACAGAATCAACTGTAGCAACGGAAACTCGGTCAGGATGAGGGAATTAATTCAAATCTAAATTTCATGGTCTCTCTTTTTCTCCTAAACTAACTATTACAATTAAGACAAAGCTCCATCCTATCGGCTTTTTTTCTTCTTCTGTCATTCTTTCTGTCTATCTTATATACTAATCAAATTAATTAGAGGCTAATTTAATTTAAATCATTACAAAGAATCGTACACACCAGTAAAAAGGATAAAATGATTTATCTTTTTTACTTTCATCGACAACACACCAACTTCATTTTCACTTTATGCCTCTCAAAATTCACATTTTCTTGTGATCATCATGTCTCATTAAAATGACTCTATTTCAATGATTGTTAACATAAAAACCTAATCGATTGTTGGTGAATCGTTACAATTAATTTTAATGACAAATTCATCATCTTGTGTAAGTTATGAATAAAAAAAATCTCAATTTTAAGGAAACAATTACAATCTAAATAATCCCCTTTACTAATTACTATTAATTGTTATCAGCTCTTTTCTCCTACGTGTTATCTTTTTCCACATTGAATCTAATTACATTTAAACCAATTTCCTTCTCGCCGAATTAAATCATTTGCAATAATTACAATTAAATCTAATCATCAAATTTTGATGTTTACGCGGCTTTTTTTTTCGTGTAATCAACTGTCATTCATAAACGAAAACAAAGAAACTGATTAACTTATTCAACGATTTAAATGATGAAACATTTTATTTCTACAAAATATTCACAATTATGAAATTCACTAAATCACTTAATCTAATCAAGAATAATCAAATTTAATTTTCGTTTGGTGTTAAATTTGTAGTCACAATTACCAATCCATTTAAGTTAATTGTTTATTATCTTTTTTCACTCTGAATTCAAGTTATTAAAACAATTAACAAGAAGCTGTTGTCCTTTTTAGAAGCCTTAATTTTTATCTCTCAAGATGATTTACAATTTAATTTCGTAACAAATTAAATTAATTTAATCAAATGATCAAACATTGACTCGATTCCAGAATTGAGTTGTCCTAAATTGTTCATAAATCAGGCTGGTTTATGGGTGACTTTGTCTATCTAAAAACTTTGAATATTTTAATGAATTAGATCAAAGAAAATATTAAATGGGTGACAATTAATTAAAATAATCTAAAGCAATTAAGTTAATCATCTCGCAAACAAAATCAAAATACGATCAAGTCGCCATCTAGTGAGGTAGAAATTTATCAAAAAAACTTGAGATCAATCAATTAAATAAATTAAATAATGAATTTGATTAACGATTGAATGATTTAATAGAAAAATTTACAAATGTTGTTCATATCAAGGTCTAACCGTTGATGTAAATGGTTTCATTGAGGCGATAAAAGTTGGTCCATCAGAGACAAGAATGAAAAAAGATCCTCTGTCGATAATCATTGTGTCGTTGAATGTTAATTTACGTTGATTGTCATCATCGATTGTTAATTTTGCATAAGAACCAAGATGCCAAATGAACAGTTCAGTATCGACGGAGATAACAATATGTTTACCTGGACCATAAAATCCAATCCTCGACTCGACTGATTGAGGATAAAGGAAAGAAAATCCTTCACAAATTGATAAGTAATTAAACTTAAACCAATCGAGTAAATAAATGGGCGATTGTAGTTTAATTGTCCGATCATCTGGATGAGGTGTCAATGAATTATCGTAAAATTGAGTTGGACGACCAGTCGCACATTCAATGGACGATTTGAATGATTCAATGATTGGCTTGAGATCGGTGTCCAAATTAACCAAATGAAACCATTTCTCGAATAAAACTTGATTACAATTAGAATCGATGTAATAACGAAGACAATCTAGTTCATGATCTAATCGCTTTCGCTCAATCACCATTCCAAGGGTATCGGCAAATCGTTGAGGACTATGAGGTACCCGACTTGGTAGTACAAAAATTTCACCTAATTGTTGATTGATTGATAGATAAATGAGAAAACAATTTAATCTTTTTGCTTGATTATTGTTTCTTCCTTACAATTGTATTCATTTGTTTCAAAATGTTCATGACAAGATGATAATATGATTTTATCAATTCTGATAAATCACGAAAAACACAATAAACATGATTGAAGACAATTAAGATTGTTGGTAATTAACTTAATTCTACTAACTTACCTTCTCTAATTGTTAAAGCCTTCGAGTGTCCTTGCTCGATAATGTTCAGTATCATGTCACCTTTAAGCATTATGAATATTTCTTCACCATTTTCAACGTGATAATCATTTCGTTGATTAGGTCCACCAACAAGGAAGATCTTTAATTGTCCATTGAAAACTAATTTATTGCAAATTGGTGGTTTAAGGTAAACACCATTTTCCTCAACCCATTGATCAATATTGATCACTTTTGATTGAAAATCTTTCATTTTAAATTGTCACAAATTGTTGAACGATCACAATTGGAGCCATTAAGGTGTAACTATTATCTTGTCAATCAAATTTGATTCACTTTGATTATATCAATTGACAAGGGATATCAAAGGCACTACCAGTTGAATACTAGTCAATTTAATTGTACAATTAAAAGTTGATTTGATTAAGAAATGGAAGCCAAAAACAACAGATAATCAAATTGACTTTAGATGTAAACTAATCAAAATGTTGATTTAGACTAAAAAAGTTGCCAATGATTAATTATTTACTAATTACTTTGATAAAAACATAACATTAAAAGTCCTTGTCAATGTCTTATCATATCACCAGATAATTAGATTTGATTAGTGTTAATCTGTTTGACTTTAGATCATAACAATTAGAGAGATTTTGATTCAATTAAGGTTATTCATTTGATTTGTTTACGCATTTAACTTTTCAATGGTTTGATTGTCACTAAGATTTAATTAATTGTCTATTTTACTTAACAATCAATGCATTTAGTTAACCAAATAGGTTGTAATTAACTTAAATCAACCAGAAGTATTTGATTCAAATAATTATCAAAATTATTCCAATGAATTAATTACTAATTATTGAACATTGCTCGATATTTAATCAAAGATTAATTATATTGGTATTGAGTAAATTGCGCTTAATTATACAACGAATTAAGCATAGTATAACGATCGATAGAAAGTGATAATTAATTAATTGCGAATCTATTTCTAACTCTGTTAAATTAAGCCAATTGTGTTTCCACTCAATCTATTACTTTTTGATTAGATTATTTAGTATGACAATTAAGCACATAAGAGGACACATCAGAAGTGAATGAAATTAATTAATATGAAAAGTGAATTAAACAGAAGAAGATCAAAATTAGGAAAATTGAGTAAAAGTTAATTGTCCTGAATCAGAACAATTAGTTTGATTTGCATATTCATTTGATAGATTGAGTGGATCAATTTCTTTGCTCAATCAACTGATTAATTTTAATCTATGAATAAAATAGTTTTACTGAAAAAGTCAATGGAAATTCAATCATCCAACTAAATGATTTAATTGTTTCTCTCCTTCAGGTAACAATTTGAATTAATTTCTTGAGACGATAAAGCAGCCAAGTTATAAGCCGATCTGATTTTTCTTTGATTTAATTGTTTAATTGTGACTCAATAAACGTAAATCACTAACTTGTGATTATCAAAGTTAAAATTATAATTGTGATTAATTTCAATTTCGCCCGTTAAATTGACAACACAAACATAAACGAGTAGTTGAGGCGCTTCGGTCTTTCTGCTGACCAACTCCATTTGCTTGTTTGTTTGTTTCTTGTTTCTTTCATCTAAACTTTGGTACTTATTTTTCAATTGATTCACAACTAAATTGTTAACACTCAAATGGTTGGACCAATAAATTATCACAATCAACTAACCAAACTACCTTGTTAATCTGTGATATGAAAAGTCCTTCATGTTTTCATTAGAATCCAGTGAATTATATAAACATTGAACTTCAGTTATAAGATTTTTCTTTGGTTCTTAAGACCTTTTGTTGACAAACATCATGTTTTCGAAGCTAAGTAGACCTTCTATTGGTTTCGGACTTCGTTTCTTGGAACAAGTAAACACCAACAATTCGAATAAAATGTCGTTTCTCTCCTTTAAGTGTCATCTTAGCCTATGGAATGTTATTGGAAGGAGCGACTGGTAGAACTGAAGATCAGATCAAAGAGGTTCTCCAATTATCTTCTATTGGTGATCAAAATTCTGACGTTTCTCAAGCCGCGAAAAAGGTGATTATTAATATTTTGATTAATCTATTGATTATTTTGTTTATCAACAATACGATTCATTTCTTTGATTACTGATCAATATTTGGTTTCTTTTTTTATATTTTAGCTTCTTGATGAATATAAATCGATTGCTGAAGGTTCGAGTGATCGCAACTTCTCATTGGTTTTAGGTAATTTGGCGATAGCCAATAGAGCTTATCCATTAAAAGAAGCGTTTGTCCAAAGCTTATCGACTAATTATTTCGCTCAAGCGACAAATGAAGATTTTCTTAAAGGAGTTGAAGTCATGAATAAGCTAAACTCGTGGGTCTCTGAAAAGACTTTTGGCAAAATCGATGAAATCTTACCCGAACCTCCGACTCCACAAACGATATTAATGCTGATAAACACCGTTTATTTCAAAGGAAAATGGGTCGAACCATTTAATAAAGGAACTACATTTGATGAGACTTTCAATAATTCTGATGGAACTACGAGTAAAATCAGAATGATGTCAATTCGAAATAAAAATCGTAATTACCTTCACAATTCCGTAGATAAATTCAAGGTAAATTGAACCCTTAAGTTTATAATCATTTTTACATCAAAAGCAAACAATTTACTTAATCATCTTTTTCCATGTAATTTATTTTATCTAAATTTTAGATTGTTGAGCTTCCATACATCGGAGATGTTAGTATGATCTTCATTCTACCCACCGAATCCAACACTTTACCCGATTTACTTCGTACATTGAATTCAATTGGATTAGAAAATCTATTGGGTTCTATGAAATCAACAAAGCTTCGTACTCTTAATATTCCAAAATTCAAGCTTGAAGATACCCACAAGTTACATGAGATTCTTCCTCGTATGGGAATGGACTTGCCGTTTAGTGGACATGCAGAATTTCAGAATATCACCGAAGAATCTAAACTACTAATATCCAAATCAATTCAAAAGGCTCTGATCGAAGTCGATGAAGAGGGAACTGTCGCTGCAGCGGTGACGGCCATTATAACGATGAAATCCGCTAGGAAATCTTCACAAGTAGAAGAAGATTTCATTCTTGATCGACCTTTCATCTTCATGATTCGGGACAATTTAACCGGAGTCAATCTCTTCCTTGGTCAAATAAACAAAATGTCCAGTCTAAAGTGACCCATTCCTTATATCCTATGTACACTCTATAACAAATTTTTTCCTTCATCAACTAATTGCGGTTCAAGTTTTACATACACTCGATTTCTAATAATTGCTAATTGTTGATTGCTCTCAATAAACTTTCAATCGTAATATCAATTTTTCATATTGGAAACAATTAACGGTAAACTTGAAGCAATTCGAGTTAGAGAGAATGAAGAAAGAAAGAAAGAGAGAGGTGATAATTGATAGAAAGTGATGTTTAATTAATTGCGAATCTATTTTTACTCTGTTAATTAAGCCAATTGTGTTTCCACTCAAATCTACTTGTTGGTTAATTTATTTAGTATGACAATCAAACACACGAATCGTTATAAATATGAAAAGCTAATTCAAACTGATTAAAGTTGTAATCAATTGTTGTAATTATTTGCTACTTGAAGATTAACCTTAAAAGCTATCACTTAATCAATACAATCAATTCTGAGAAAAACAGTAATTTTAATTGATCAATAATTCTTGCTAAATGATTAAAAGTTTGCCAAGATCAAAAATCCTCCCAATCAGCTAATTGTGTAAAAAATTGTGTTTATTTTTAAACATTTAAATTGCATGAATATGTGATTGTTGACAAGAATTAAACAATTATCATGAGTGTGAATACAAAATGCAAGCTTATTATCAATTGTTATGATCAAAGATGCAACAATTAAGACTTAACATTGTATTGAAACCAATGTCATTATTTTGTTGTCAGTAAATTGTTTACCAATCGATGACAATTGAATTTGTGACTATACAAAAACTTCAGTCAAATAAAGTAATAAGTGATTAAGGATGGTAACTAATTGATTAAGTTGACAATTGAAAGGTTAAAAATTAATCATTCAATAAAAATGATTGTGATTACCAATCACTATTGAAACAATTGACTCTCATTTCCTTGATGTTAATCAATTACAAACTCACAAGGTTGTCTGGTAACAATTTAATTCTCATGTTGTCATGTGAAAGTAATTAGAAAGAAATTCACACTTAATCATGATTAACGGTCAATTAATCACTCGAATTTCATCTTAAATTTATTAATATGAAAATGTGAATTTAGCTAAAGAAGATTAAAATTAACAGAGTTGAGTAAAGGTTAATTGTTCTGAATCAGAACAATTAGTTTGATTTGCATATTCATTTGATTGAGTGGATCAATTTCTTTGCTCAATCAACTGATTAATGATAATCTATGAATAAAATAGTTTTTACTGAAGCAAAAGTCAATGGAAATTCAATCATCCAACTAAATGATTTAATAGTTTCTCTCCTTCAGGTAACAATTTGTATTAATTTCTTGCGACAATGAAGCAGCCAAGTTATAAGCCGATTAGAGTTTCTTGATTAGCCAGTTAATTTGTGGCTCAAGTAATTAACGTAAATCAACTCCCTAACTTGTCAGCTGATTGTTGCCTTTCATTGGAAGGCTTAATTGTTTTTTCCTCTCGGTTTCAACTGCGCTTTGAATTCTTGTCATTTGATTATTGCCTCATCGAAAGTAAATCCTATTCCAATTACATGTAATTCACAACCAAACTGCTCAAACTGAAATGCTTACACCCCGATGAATTATCACAATAAACAAACCGAATTATCTTTTTAATCTGTGAAATCCTTTTTTGCTTTTCATTAGAATCTATTGAGTTATAAACACTGAGATTCAGTTGCTCAGTCATCAGATTTTTTTCAACATCTAGAGTTTTACAAACATCATGTTGTCGACATTAAGTGGGCCTTCAATTGGTTTCGGACTTCGTTTCTTGGAACAATTAAACACCAACAATTCGAATAAGAATGTCGTTTTCTCCTTTAAGTGTCATCTTAGCCTATGGAATGTTATTGGAAGGAGCGACTGGTAGAACTGGAGAACAGATCAAAGAGGTTCTCCAATTATCTTCTATTGGTGATCAAAATTCTGAAATTTCTCAAGCCGCGAAAAAGGTAGTTATTAATACTTTGATTAATCTATTGATTATTTTGTTTATCAACAATACGATTCATTTCTTTGATTACTGATCAATATTTGGTTTCTTTTTTTATATTTTAGCTTCTTGATGAATATAAATCGATTGCTGAAGGTTCGAGTGATCGCAACTTCTCATTGGTTTTAGGTAATTTGGCGATGGCCAATAGAGCTTATCCATTAAAAGAAGCGTTTGTCCAAAGCTTATCGACTAATTATTTCGCTCAAGCGACAAATGAAGATTTTCTAAAAGGAGTCGAAGTCATGAATAAGCTTAACTCGTGGGTCTCTGAAAAGACTTTTGGCAAAATCGATGAAATCTTATCCGAACCTCCGACTCCACAAACGATATTAATGCTGATAAACACCGTTTATTTCAAAGGAAAATGGGTCGAACCATTTAATAAAGGAACTACATTTGATGAGACTTTCAATAATTCTGATGGAACTACGAGTAAAATCAGAATGATGTCAATTCGAAATAAAAATCGTAATTACCTCCACAATTCCGAAGATAAATTCAAGGTAAATTGAACCCTTAAGTTTATAATCATTTTTACATGAAAAACAAACAATTTACTTAATCATCTTTTTCCATGTAATTTATTTTATCTAAATTCTAGATTGTTGAGCTTCCATACATCGGAGATGTTAGTATGATCTTCATTCTACCCACCGAATCCAACACTTTACCCGATTTACTTCCTACATTGAATTCAATTGGATTAGAAAATCTTTTGGGTTCTATGAAATCAACAAAACTTCGTACTCTTAATATTCCAAAATTCAAGCTTGAAGATACCCACAAGTTACATGAGATTCTTCCTCGTATGGGAATGGACTTGCCGTTTAGTGGACATGCAGAATTTCAGAATATCACCGAAGAATCTAAACTACTAATATCCGAATCAATTCAAAAGGCTCTGATCGAAGTCGATGAAGAGGGAACTGTCGCTGCAGCGGTGACTTCTATCAGGATGATGAGATGCTGTATGATCA
The DNA here is from genome assembly GCF_014898815.1 of Panonychus citri. NCBI lineage: Eukaryota > Metazoa > Arthropoda > Arachnida > Trombidiformes > Tetranychidae > Panonychus > Panonychus citri. Next base: position 742,075 of record NW_026515548.1, on the reverse strand, counting down.
CTCCAAAAGAAGAAGAAGTAGATTTCATTCTTGATCGACCTTTCATCTTCATGATTCGGGACAAATTGTCGGGAATTAACTTGTTCATCGGTCAAATGAATAAGATGCCAGATCTTAACTAATCTCTTTCATGTATATCATTCAACACTTTAATAAGAATAAAAAATTTCAATAATCATCTGATTACGTGTTAAATAATAAACTGAAGATTATTTCCAATGCTTTCACAACTCGATTGCATTAACTTTGATTACCTGGTTTCTATCTTTTAATTAATCAATTGTCAACCTATCAAGTTGTTCCTTATTAATTCTTTCATGAATAATTATTCATGAAAGAAAAGTTGGAACAAGAAAAATTATCACAATCGTTTAATTAGATTTGAGATTTGGTTCGAGAAGAGATCAATTCGATGGACGATTCAATTCGGAAACAAGATGAACAATTTACCAAGAGTCAAGCAACAATCAACGACGATATGAATCAAACCAAATCAATGGTTCCAAAATTAGATATTTCCTTGACTAACTTGAGAAATGGATACAAAATCCGTAACAGTAGCAACAACAATTACCCATATCACAATTAACCTAAACGATTTAATCAAAGTGTCCACCGTTCAATCCGACTACTTTTTTCCATCTATCAACGAGTTTTCAATCCCACGAAATTCAATCGATTTAATTTAATTTGTTGTGTGCTTTTGGCTGTTTTCATATTTACTTTTCTGACCCTTTACCATGAATCGAACCTTTGGAGAACATGAATTCAAATTGATTTGACTGTAATTTCATTAAAAGAAATGGGAGATTTTCGTTGTTTTGAATAGTCAACAATTATCGGAAATCTTTCGCTGATTAAGATCGTTGCGAATTTTAGTTAATTTCAATTTGGCCCTTTAAGTTGTAAAAATCTACACTAGTAATTAAAGCGCTTCAGTCTTTCTAATCACCAATCAACACTAATTGTTTTTCCCTCTCATAACAAGTTTACATTTTCGACCTTTAGATTTTACTGCAAATTGTGAATTTTCACATTAATTTGATGATCAAAATTGTAGTAAACGTAAGTGTAGTAGTGATTCTGTTGTCAATTCATCATATTTTTTCAATAATCTAGAAACTACCTAGTTAAGAAAAACCATGTTGTCGGATTTGAGTGGACCTACTAACAGTTTCGGACTTCGTTTCTTGGAACAATTCAACGCCAAAAATTCGAATAAAAATGTCGTTTTCTCTCCTTTAAGTGTCATCTTAGCCTATGGAATGTTATTGGAAGGAGCGACTGGTAGGACTAGAGAACAGATCAAAGAGGTTCTCCAATTATCTTCTATTGGTGATCAAAATTCTGACGTTTCTCAAGCCGCGAAAAAGGTAGTTATTAAGACTTTGATTGACTCAGTGATGTTTTATTGATCGAAATTCCAATTCTCTTTTCAGCTTCTGTCTAGATACAGAGCGTTGATAGCAAGATCGAAATTTCAAGATTTCTTAGTGGTTTTAGGTAATTTGGTTATGGTTGACAAAGGTTACCCATTGAGAGAATCTTTTGTTCAAAGCTTAAAAAGAAATTATTTCGCTCAAGTGACAAATGAAGATTTTCAGAATGGAAAGGCAATTATGGATAAGCTAAACTCGTGGGTCTCTGAAAAAACCTGTGGAAAAATCGATAAAATCTTATCCAGATCCCCGAATCCAGACATGTTATTATTGGTCATTAACACCGTTTATTTCAAAGGAAAATGGGCCAAACCTTTCAATAAAAAGTACACATTTGATGAAACTTTCGCTAATTCTGATGGAACTAAGAGTAAAATTAAAATGATGTCCCTTCGAGATACGAATTTTAAATATCTTCACAATCGCTTAGCCAAATTCAAGGTAAGTAAAGAGAATTCAATCCTTGTCAATGTAATTAAATAATATCAACCAATATTTCCAACTCTAGATTGTTGAGCTTCCGTATATTGGAAAAGTCAGTATGATCTTCATTCTACCAACCCAAACCAATACTTTGGCCAATTTCATTCCTACATTGAATTCTACGAAATTAGAAAATCTTTTGAGTTCTTTACACTCGACAGGCCTCAAGGTTGTTAATATTCCTAAATTTAAACTCCAAGATTTTCACGATCTAAGTATGATTCTTTCGCGAATGGGAATGGAATTACCATTCACTGAACAAGCGGAATTTAAAAATATCACTGAAGAATCTGATTTACTATTCGTATCTGAATCCATTCAAAAGGCTCTGATCGAAGTAGATGAAGAGGGAACTGTCGCTGTAGCGGTGACGTGCATTAAGTCAACGGGAGGTGCTCCTCCAGAACCTAAAGAAGAATTCATTCTCGACCGGCCGTTCATCTTTATTATTCGTGACAATTTAACTAGAGTCAATCTCTTTGTCGGTCAAATGAACAAAATGCAGAATCTAAATTAGTCCCTTCCATGTCTCACCCTGAACACTTCTTACAAATCAACTAATAACTACCAAGATTAATTTCATGTATAAAGATTATCCGTTCTTGAAGACATTAATGTGACTCAAAAAAAATCAATTTTATGTACTAATTTTCAGGACAAATTGAAATGTTTTTTAATTATTCAGTAAACTTTTAATTAAAAACTTTACAAACATTCAATGTTTCATCTTATCGACAGCATTGCACTCTTGAAAATTGTGTTCGTTGTAATCTAATACTGTAACTAAATTACAGTATTTTATTACTGTATTTGATATTTGATGCTCTACTAGATTTTATCTCTTTGCCAATTGCATGCGATCAACAATTATAAAACAGAAATAGTCGAGTTTACAATGCAAAACTAATCCCAAACTCAAGCGAGATTTTAGAAATATTGGTTTGATCAGCTCATACAATTCTTGTTTAACGAATTTTATAAATTTCAAGATTGACGATAATAACAAATTAGAAAAGAAATTAACTAAATATTACTAATTGAATTTTGATGTAACATAAAGCATTAAAGTTTCACAAGTCAAGCTAATTTGAAAATTTTAAATTCCAGGCCCCAAAGTGACCTGCACCGATTATCCCGAGACCTTTATATGGCCTATCAATATTCTTAACATTAGTTTCTAATCAATGCTTTTGGTTTTATCTTGTTTCGAACACAATCGGACATGTAGTCCGCGATCGTTGAATACTAATCTCAGGTCAATGAAACTTTTTATAACATACTCTTATATAGGTACACAATGCTTTGGCATATTTCCGATATCTATCATATTATAGAAAAGTCTTGGTAAGTCTAGTTAACGGTCGGAGCCAATGATTATTCAACATACTTATCGCTAGTGTCCGTCAACTCAAATAGAGAAAATAAGTTGAATTTTTGGGTTGCTTATGTGCAAGAAAACCCTTAAATTTGTTGATGAAGACTTGATCAAATCTAATTAATTAACTTTATTGAATAAGTGATTAATAATAACAAGTGATACATAGATAATAAAATAAATTAGCTTGCGAAACATTTGAAAAAACATATGAATTGATATTGTAAAGATGATGTTGATGATGAAAACAGTTGAAATCAAATTAATACAAAACTTTACTTTCTTGGAAACTTAAATATGAAAATCAATTACAAATTCACTTTTCACTTTGATGATAATAACGGACACAAACCAATTTAAGTATAAACTTAGGATCAAAAACTCAATGCCGAGACAGCTTGTTATTCAACTCTATTCATATAAAAATTCCCTCTCTTTCTATTTTCTCTGTCGAAGATTCGTATTACTATGACTTTTACCTTCATTATCACCTTGATCTTTATTTATTTTTCTCGTAACAATTTCGTAATTAAAGATGATTTTGGACTGAAAAATGAGTTTAGAGATCCTTGTTGTCACAGATCTTGAGATATTACAGTTTGATTGAGTAAATGTTGAAAATCTTCTATGCGGTAAATTTATCCTAACGTGCATTGCAAAGCTCATAGAAACCTCAAAACTTGTCAGTAGTATCTCTGAATATCCTTCTTCGCTGAATTACCTTCAGATGACCTGTAAACGTGTTATTTTACCTATGACCTGAATGACCTTGATCTTTTGATATGACAATTAAATATCGCTCAAACTCATACCGCTTAAGTCTCGTGTCTCTCTGACTCTTAGTCGCTGAGAAAAGCGCAAAAAAACATCGGTAAAAATAGCCCTGTAGTTTGAGGTCAGGCCTTGTCGAGTTCCTTCCATATCCCAACTATTTGAGATTTTTGATCTTTGTTGGTCATTAAGTTATAAGAGGGGAGAACTTGAATAACACCAAATCGTGCTTTAATTGATAACCATCCAGTTGTGGTCAACAGTGTTTTCCTTTTTCTATTAATATTTGGTTTATTTGAATTGAATTTCGTTCCATCGATTTTTCTTCCCATTTGATCTTCATTGATTTTCTTTTGTTCATCCGAAGGTTCGTTGAAAACTTTGAGTTTACTAAGGTGTGCAGGTCTTACTTTACCTGCACTATCTTTTATCTTGTAAGCTGCATTATTTTTTCTTTTTCTAACAATAGAAGGTCGTCGAAAATTTGGAGAAAATTTACTCTCTTTCAACTCGGTTTTAAGAATAACCTTTTCTCCATCCTCTAGATTTTTAAAGTTGGATTCTTTATCATGTTGAAGTGTTTGTGAATCTTTAGCAGCATCTGAAAAATTACGACCATTGCTCTTATATTTGGCCACTCATTTTCGAGAAATGGCACGTAACTGTTGAGAGTGTGAGGCTCTCTTTTGAGCCCAATTGAAAAATCAACAGGTAACGTTGGCTCTCATCCGTAAACTAGATAAAAAGAAGAGGCTCTGGTACTCGAATTATTAGCACTTGTAATGAAATGTCAAAGAGATAGAGGGAGAGATTAAACTAATCACTTAATTACCTTGTTTTTCTTCTTCTCTCTATCTCTTACCTGAAAGTCACCTTGTTTTCCTTGATTATTTAAGAAAACTAATTGTAAAAAATAGAGTAGATTAACCCGTTGATCAGTGAAGATCGAATGGAAAAGAAATCAATTAAACCAGTTAATAATCATTTGATTGTGAATTTAACTAAAGTTTAACTAAATAAGTTACGACAGCACTATTGTAAGCGAAGGTGACCATCGGTAGGACCAGGTCCCATTTATTTGGCCGCTGAACATAGTGAGTAATCATTCGACACAAGGTGTGATTGGTTTTCTCAGTTAAACCATTAGTCTGTGGGTGATAAGGCAAAGTTAAATAAAGGTAAAGTTCGTTCCTTGATCACTGATTATAATCTTCGGGCATCCATGTCTGGACATGATTTCCTCGATTAAGAATCGAGCAATAGTCGAAGCAAATTGACTGTTTACGGCTCGTGTTTCTGCCTATCGAGTGAAATAATCTGTTGCTACGATTATATATTCTCGTCGATTAGAACAAGGCAATAGACCAACCATATCTATTCCAATTTTTTCGAAACGTCTTGCTGCAGCAGAAGAGGAGCCTGAATAGGCGCTGATCCTTTATTATTTTATTGACAAACAGCATAGCGTCGATCATTAATATGATTTACCATTTTCTTCCAATAGTATTTTGCCGTAATCTTTTCATACGTTCGTTGAAAACCAATGTGACCAGATACAATATCGTCGTGATTAGCACGAATAATTTGAGTTCGTAATTTCTCAGGCACGACAATGTTTCGTATGGTTTCTTAACAATTCTGAACGATATTCCTTCATTTATTCTATATTTATCCAGAACCTTCCTGTTCATTGAAATTCAGCTCTCAATTTCAGTTTTTAATCGCCTGATGTGTGGATTTGATTATCTGCTTCATTCGATTGATTATTCAAAAAACCGAATAATCTTTCATCATCATCAAGTTTATTTTCAACTATATCTAATTCATTCGGATACCTTGAGAGAGCATCGCAATCTTGATGATGTTTTCCTGATTTATAGATGATTTTAAAATCAAATTCTTGTAGAAGTAATAAGTATCTAAGCAATCTTGGCGGTAACTTTTTCTTGGAGGTGAGAAAACACAAACTGCAATGATCGGTCACTACTTCAAATTTAATTCCCTCTAAATAAGGATTAAATTTCTCAATCGCATAGACGATTGCACAACATTGAGTAAGGCTGAGAAAGAGTGGGGAAAAAATAAGGTTAATGGTGTGTGGAGGAGAGAGAGAAAATAAATAGTCTTGAAAGTTCATTTAAAAAATAGTAATTTATGTTGGGGAAAAAAAGGGGAAAGAAATTTGGAAAGAAAGAGAAAGAGTGTTATGAGTTTGAGCGATACTCAATTGTCATCAAGATCAAGGTCATTCAGGTCATCGGTAAGATAATACCCTTCAAGGTCATCTGAAGGTAATTCAACAAAAAGTAGTATACAGAGATACTACTGACAAGTTTTTAGGTTTCTATTAGCTTTGCTATACTCGTTAAGATAAATTTATTATATAAAAGATTTTCAACAGTTATTCAATTAAACTGTAATATCTCAAGATCTGTGACAACAGCGGTCTCTAAACTCATTTTCCGGAGTTGAAAAATGTGGAAAATAACAGTACAACCTTCAGATGACCTTGAAACGATAGTCTCTTTGTTTATATTTTAGCTTCTTGATGAATATAAGTCGGTTGATGAAGGTTCGAGTGCTCGCAACTTCTCATTAATTTTAAACAGTTTGATAATGGTTCATAAAATTTATACTTTAAGAGAAGCGTTTGTCCAAAGCTTATTGAAAAATTATTTCGCTTGAGCGACGAATGGAGATTTTCAAAAAGGAGTCGAAGTCATGAATAAGGTGAACTTGTGGGTCTTGAGAAGACCTTTGGAAGAATCGATAAAATTTGTGATTAGTTAGACGAGTTGATAGGTAGAATCTCTTTTTACATATTGTACATTGTTGACTCTTTTTTCTTGTTCTTGAAATTGGTCGTTGTATTTTTGTAGTGGTGAAGTCCGACTTTCTACAATTATCGATGCATGGACAATCATGTGATAAGTAAACTCCTGAATTAATGTTGGTATAATTACATTGGCATTTGAAATCCTAAGATTACTAAATTTCAATTAAATCAAATCTTAAATGCTCATCATTCGACTTACCATTCTAAAGCCTATCTCCAATCGGGACTGGCAAGGTTTTCAACGCAACAACCGTTTATATATCTCAAAGAAAAAATGACGCATGCGTAAAGAAAAAAAATTTAATGGTCATGCGTACTCAAGGGTGATGCGAATGATTATTTATTCTTTTTTCCCAAAATTCACCAGTTTGATATCTATAATGAATATAGTCAAAATATTTTTTGGCCTCATCGTATTGATCAGTACTTATTTCCACTCCATCCCGAACAATCATTTCCATCCATGGCCAACGTTGTGGACCTTCGGTATTATAGTTGACCCGTCCAGATTAACTATCGGGAAAATCAACCTCTTGACGAGTAGCACAATTCATTCGCTTAGTTTTTTCGTTTGGTCCCCGCCAAAGTTCACTATTGACCCAACATGTTCAGCCACCTGTCTAGCTTTTTCTTTAAGTTGAAAGCAGTAGAGGCAACGATACATTATCGGATTTGCATTGATAATGCGTCTTTGATCTTCCTCCATTTTCACAATTTCTTGTACTTCATTACGACCAGCAACAATCCAGAAGTTTTCCTTGGTTACTTTATCTCTTCTGGACCAGAGAAGTTTATCAATAGTTCACCTGGCACGATCGTTTTGTCCCACCTCAGCATTGAAGTGACCAAACTATCCTCTTCATACCACATTTCGAGATCTGAAGGCCATTCATTCATCACCTCACTCACTCGCACTTGCAAAATAGGAGGTTCATCGGGAGTTCGTTCATTCGAATCGCAGTATTGGATGTACCGTCCATTCGAGAAGAAAGTCTAGTAATACGTTGATTATTGATTGTCGAAGTTGATGGTTGGGGTTGATCAATAGCTGAGGTTGAAGTTGAGGGTCAACGTTGGATGGAGAAGAGTGTTGAGTTTGAGGTCGATTGATATTGAGCTCATGAATAGATCAAAATCTATTCATTTACATGGAGAAAATTCCAACCCATTTACTCACTTAAGAATTGATGGAACAAAAACGCATGCAAAACGCGTCATTCTCATGTCAAGAAGAAAGGATAAAAGTGAATGATTGAAATTGAATGAATAGATCAAAAGCTATTTATTAACATGAAGAAAATGATGAACTAATGAATAAAGATTAGAATTGATCGAAAAATGTAAGTTATAGTAATCTATATAATGGTTAATAACGTTCAAATATGTTCAACGCTATAATCATACACAAGATCGAAAAAAGAACAATTAACAATTCCCAATGTTGTTCTAAATAACATAGAAATTTCATTCAGTCTCAGAACAGTTAACAAATTTTATGGTTTAAACTTTGAACAAGAGCAGAGTGTAAGTCGTAATGTGCGTCGGAAGTTCAAATACTTGATCTAATTAAAGATATAAATGGACGAAGAAGCTAAGTATTTTCTTCATTGATTAGTAATTTGTGTTTAGATTGTATCAAAAAAGATGTAAACCTTAAGGTGATTTGACATAAACTACCGATTAGAATTTTATTTGAGGTATATTGAAATTTCAGTAAACAAAACTCTACTTACTTCTTTAAAGAGAGTACAATTTCTTTTTTAATGCAGGGGATGAAGAGTTTTATCGACTGGAGGATATTTAATCGAATGAACAACACGAAGGTGATATCAATGAAACAAACTTTACGAACACACAAAACTTTGTTGATGGAACAAAACTTTTGTGATGAAATAAAACTCCAGAAAAGAACAATACTTATAAAACAGAACGTTTATAATAGTAAAATTTAAAATCAAACTTTTGAAATTACACTTTAAGATGGAGTATTACGCACAAAAGACTGAAACTGAAAAGAAACTTATTTTGATTTTGACTGATTGAATGAAAAAGATAAACTAATCTTTTCATAGTTCAACTTTCATACTTTTACAAAAGAGCATAATCTTAAAGATCATTAAGATGTTGGCTATTTCTCACGACGCATTAACTAACATTGTGTAGGTAAGAATGAGGTTAATGATCGTTTCAAATTTTTAAATTACCCTGAGCAAGGCTGAGAAAGAGGTGGGAAAAATAAGGTTAATGGTGTGTGGAGAGAGAGAGAAAATAAATAAACTTGTTTTAAAATTTAAAGTTCATTTAAAAACAGTAATTTATGTTGGAGAAAAAGGAGGCAGAAGAGAAAAGTAGAAAAGAAAGGCTAAAAAGGGGAGGACACAAAGAGAAAATGTGTCAGAGTGGTATGCTTTGCCTTTTCTCTATTCAACTATTTTTACCGATGTTTTTTTGCGATTTTCTCAGCAACTAAGAGTCTAAGAGACACGAAACTTGACTGTTATGAGTTTGAGCGATACTCAATTGTCATATCAAAAGATCAAGGTCATTCAGGTCATCGTTAAGATAACACCTTTCAAGGTCATCTGAAGGTAATTCAACAAAAATTTTTTAAACTGTTCCTGATTTTGGTCATGCCATTTTTGAACAAATTGACTTCATTTTGAATAATGTTAATACTGTAAAGTCTTCAAATATGTATCATTATCAAGCTTATTTAGAAAATCTATTATTTAAACATCCCTCCGTCATCGATATTGGTTCAGAAGGTATAAATAGAAGAGATGAAAAAGAAATGTATTTCAATCTTCACGTACCGATTTGTCAACAGGATCGATTATTGATTAATGGTGTACCTATTCAAATCTGTTTCACTCGATCAAAAAATGGATTTCCATTAGTTGTTGGTGATAAAACAACATTAACAGTGAAAATTACTAAATTATCGGTTCATATCAAGAGAATTAAACTCTTTCCTGGCGCTCAAGCTGGTGTTTTAACTACACTAGAAAAAATTCCGGCTAAATATTTTATTGTTAGAAATGAACTTAAAGAATTTGCTCTGAATCCTGGTTCAAAAGATTACAGTTTTGAAAATGTGCACAATGGAATTTTCCCAAGGAGAATGATTATCGGAATTGTTAATTCAAAGGCTTTTTCGGGTGAAATTGAATTTAATCAATTCAAATTTGAGCATTATAAATGTAATCATTGAGCAATTAGGTTATTAAGCAATTTTATCTTGTTGATACATGTAAATGTCATGGTTGGTTGATCCTAACCTTCGATTTGTCACAACTTGAGTATCTTCTTCAGATAAACATCGTTTATAGTCATCAAACGATAACTTGTTAGCGACAACTTGTCTTTGCACGCCTTTCGCTCTTTTTCTCACCGGATGTACTTTTACATAAAGTTTCGATTTGATTGCTACAACCTCGTGTATTTCTTCCCCAGCCATTTCATCTTTTAGAAAGCCAAGCTCTTTTTTATGCTCATCCGAGTGTAAAGGATGGTCTTCAGGTAAATCACTGAAATCCAACACATGTTCGAGCTTGAACATATTCTCGTTCAAATCATTAGATTTTAATGCAATTAGTAGAGAATCGGTATCAGAATAAATTAAACGACATCTATCACCAAACTCAGATTTGAAATGTCATAATAAATAGTGTAAACATGAAGCTTTGATAATTCAAGCACGGTAAATCAAACTACAATTGGCCTGTCCATAGTATCAACATCCTTTTTAAGTTGAAACATTACTTTGTTTTCATCAATTATGTAATGATATTAGATAAATAGTTGATTACATAGATAATTGTTGCTAACTAAGTTAGTCTAGAAAAACAAAATACTTATGATTATCGGTTACTATATCAACCGATAATCTTTCATGCAATTAACTTTAATTATATAAAATAAAAGTTATTAACGGTGTTACCGCAACCTGAATAAGGTTAAATTTAGTTCTAATTATTACCAAAGGTGTTTAGTCGTGAACCGACCTGAAAATTACCCAACAAGTGGTTGCCTTTGTGTGAGGGCTTTTTGTGAATTGTTTAAACTTGGTAAATTTTCCACCTTGGTTAATAAATACCATCAAATAGTAATATTGTGTTTCGTATTGAAAAAAAGACAATACCAGTGGTTTTTGGCTATCTTGGCTCAAACAACAATCCGAATTGGTTTCATTCATCAATAAAATTTTCTTTTCTTTTCCAATTTTCATTTAAATAAAATTGACTTACTAATTAAACAGGTAAAGCGAATAGGAGACGAGGATTGGTGAAAAAAAAGTAAGTGCTATTTTAAATTTGGTGACACCCTGTTATACCTTTGAACTGAATCGAGTCAGTGAAGACTCATTCAGTCCACGTTCATTACACCATAACTTCCAAAGAAAAGTCAGTGAAGACTATTCGTTGGCTCGTCATTAACTACTTCGTTAAGAATAATAGAATTCAAATTACTATCGTAGTCTGTGAAAGATCAATTAGTCATCCTATTAGGTTAATCATTTCCTCCTCGTAAACAGAAATAGTGTAACTCTGATCATGATCTTATATCAATCCAATTGTTCATTCTTACACCCGAATCAAAAATTTTAGAGGTAAATAAAAGGTTCTAATCTATTGTGACTGTTGATTTAGATCAGCTTAGGAGAAAGGATTACCATTGTTATAAGAGTCAGTGAAGACTCGCCGATTGCAGTCAGTGAAGACACAATCACCCGTAACTTTAATCCGAGTCAGTGAAGACTTGAATCAGGTCAACTTTCTCAATTTTCTCAAATTCTTTTCTTTATTAACCTTTAATTGACTTTGAAATTTGTGTCGCCTATTCGTACCAATCATTCTGCTATCATATTGATCCTTAATTACTCTCAAGCAGTGGCTTTATCAGTTCATGAATCAGTTGCTTCAACAGTTAATCTAGATAACTAGTAAGTGTTTATTCTCCTGATTAATTAGCAGATTAATTTTGCTCTCATCTCTCAATTACAATGACTTCTAGACCTGAACCTTTGGATTCTGAGTCCAATGATAATCAGTTTAGTCAATCAGATCAATCAAATCAATCAAATCAATCAAATCAATCAAATCAATCAAATCAATCAAATCAATCAAATCAATCAAATCAATCAAATCAAGTTAATCCATCAATAATGAGTGTCAATCTTTCGAACCTATTGAAAAATCATGTGACTATTGAACCTTTAAAGGTGACAATGAAGATGTAATTGACTGGTTGTTACAATTTGAATTAGCATCTCGAGCTTTAGGGTTAAACGCTGAAGAAATGTTTAAGATTATCCCCTTTTACCTTCAGGGTTCAGCTCGTCGCTGGTACAACCTTACCTTCAGCTCTTATGGTGCCAGTGTCAAACCTCAAACTTACGAAGAGTTAAGGGAAAAAATGATTTTAGGTCTTTGCCCAGCTGATTATCGAACTCACCTCTCTCAGCAACTTCATAATAGTAAACAGAGACCAGGTCAACCAACCACTAGCTTCATCTACGAGATACAAGAACTTTGCTTCAGGATGAATAGCCAAATGCCCGAAAACTTGATGATTAGTTTCATTTCTGAGAGATTCTTACCCCAAATTAAATTCGTTATTACATTACAAAATCCAAAAACATTAGATGAACTCATCTCAGCTGCTAAGTTAGCCGATAAAGCCATTACCAGTGGTGAGGTCAAAATTAACCATGTACTTAGTCTTGAAGCTAATCAATCGAACTCAATTGAAAAGAAATTATTAACAACACTCGACCAGTTACAATCAAAGTTCGATCAATTAGAAAATAAGCTAAATGCTCTCACCGCCAGAAATCACAATCCAAACAGAATTAGCTGTAACTTTTGTGGTCATCGAGGTCATAGTGAAGAGAACTGTAGGTTTAGAATTGCAGCTCTTCAGACTAATAGCTTTCAGCCAGTCAACAGCCAACTCACTCAACCTTCGCAATCCAATCAACAAAATTTGACAGAGCACCCGACTGTTAGTCAATCGAATTATGTAGCTCAGCCGACAGTAAATCAACAACCTCTTTCGCCTCAAACTAACAATAACCAATCAATGACCAATCAATCGAATTTCCCATCTCAATCTGATCAACAACCATTTTACAATCAAAGAAGAAGAGGCAATAGAAATTACCATCGTTCAAACAATGACCAAAATTGGAGAGAGCGAAATCAAAATAAACAAAGAGAAAATCAAAATCAATCAGAGTCAGTTACCCAAAGTAATCAAGGTCCTCACATCAGAGCAATTACCAAAGGTGATTACGATGCTGAAGATGATGATTATAGTAGTGATGAGGGACCTCCGATTTCAGCCGTTTGCTCAATATTCAAGAAAAAACTTATTCATCAACAGATTAAAGTTGATAATTTGAAAGTCGAGGCAATGTCTGACACAGGCTCAGATATGACCTTAATTACTAAAGATTTAGTTAATCAACTAAATTTAACTTTACAACCTTACAAAGGTCCGATTCCTTTAGCTGCTAATGATAAGCCAATTCAGATCCTAGGTCAAGTTGACATCACAATTAAGATTAGCGACAACAATTCAGCTCTATTGATTGTAACAACAGTCCAAGTAATTGATCGATTACCAAAACAATTCAGTGTCCTGGTTGGTCAAGATGTCATGTCAAAAGCTAACATTAAAATTGACTGCTCAGCCGGTAGAGTTCATATAAATAGTCAACCAACAATACAAATTGATACCGAAGCAACTGATTTAAGTGAATCTGAGACTATGAATGAAAGTGAATTTGATTCTGTTGATGTTGACAATATAAGTAAATCATTGAACCTCGAAATTGACAGTGAAGTCAACGACGAGGATAAAAATAAATTATATGAATTAGCTAGTGAATTCAGAGATGTGTTTGCAACGACCCAAAAAGAAATAGGGCGATCCAATTTATTCACTCACTCTATTGACACCGACAATCATCCTCCCATCGCCTGTGCACCTTACACCCAAGGCTCAACTAAGAGAGAGATAACAAAATCACTAATCGATGAAATGCTACAAGATGACCTCATCGTTGAGTCATTCTCACCTTGGTCCTCACCTGTTGTCTTGGTCAGTAAAAAGACCAAGGACTGGAGACTCTGTGTCGATTACCGGAAATTAAACGCGATAACGAAAAAGGATCGTTACCCAATACCAGATATCAACACCTCATTGGACTGTTTACAAGGTGCACGATATTTCAGTTTACTCGACCTTCGAAGTGGTTACCATCAAGTGGAAGTTAATCCTCCTGATCGAATCAAAACTGCTTCCGTCACTACATTTGGAATGTATGAATATAAAGTGATGCCGTTTGGACTTTGTAATGCCCCTGCCACATTCCAACGCTTGATGGACGTTTGCCTCGCTGGTCTAAAGTACAATTCATGTTTGGTCTACATCGACGACATCATCATCTTTAGTAAACAATTGATGAACATTTAAATAGACTCAGATTAGTCTTCAATAGATTGAGAACCGCTGGTCTCACCCTAAAACCTGAAAAATGTACCTTCTTCAAGAAAAAGATCCTTTACCTTGGTTACATCGTCAGTGAAGACGGCCAAGAGCCTGATCCAGAGAAAATCAGAACAATTAAGGATTATCCAATTCCTCTAACGATCCGTGATGTTAGAGCCTTCGTTGCCCTTTGCTCATATTATCGCAAGTTCATCAGAGACTTCGCCAAGATCGCCCGACCTTTAACTCAGTTAACTCGAAAAGAAGCACCATTCAGTTGGGGATCGGATGAACACTCATCATTCGAAAAGCTTAAACAGTTACTTTGCTCAACTAACGTCCTAGAAAATTTTGATCCGAATCGCCAAATCCAACTACGAACCGATGCCTCTGATTTTGGCTTAGGTGCGATTCTCCTTCAACGACATGACAATAAATGGAAACCAATCGCCTATGCCAGTCGACAGCTACAAGGTGCTGAAATAAGTTATCCAATATCAGATAAAGAATGCCTAGCGATCATCTATGCTGTTGAGAAATTTCGTCACTACCTCGAGGGGTCAAAATTCGAAATTGTAACCGATCATTGTGCTTTGTGCTTCCTCAGATCAAAAACAAAACTTCCTCCGAGATTAATGAGATACTCTATCACCTTACAATCATTTGATTTTACAATAATTTACAAATCGGGAAAAATTCATGCCGATTGCCTCAGCCGTTACCCGACTCATGATCCTCAATTCAACGATAAAATAGAACAGTTCGAGCAAGGTGATGATATTTTCACCCTCTTAGTTCAAGAAAATTCAAAGGAGATGAGTAAATTAATGAATGAGCAACAGAGTGACCCATTTATTCAATCGAAACTTAATCAATTATCAAATTTTAATTCATTGGATAAAACAACAAAACAAAATTAATTAATAATCATCGTCTTCGAAATGGTGTTCTTGAAAAAAAATTATCACTGAATATGGAAGTCGATGGGTCCAAGTCGTTCCTGAGACTCTAATTGATGAATTGTTAAAATCTTACCATGATGATCCGACTGGTGGTCACTGTGGAATTTACCAGACTTACAACAGAGTCAGACAACGCTATTATTGGCCAAAAATGCATCAAGTAATTGCAAATTACATAAAAAATTGTCGTGATTGTCAATTTAATAAACAAATTAAACATGATGCTTACATGAAATCGATTCACGTTGGACGACCATTTGAGAAACTCGGCATCGATATTGTTGGCCCATTGCCCTTCTCATCTGGAAAAAAGTATATCATTTTGGCCACTGACTATTTTACTCGGTGGGTGGAGACCAAGGCGCTCACTCACAAGACCGCCTCGGTAACTGCAAAATTTTTGATCGAAAATATCCTCTCTCGTCATGGCTGCCCCTCCTCCATATTGTCTGACCAAGGTACCAATTTCACTTCATCAATCATCCAAAAATTAAGTGAATTCATGACATCAAAATGGCAATTTTCAACTGCTTATCATCCTCAAACCAACGGATTAACTGAAAGAGTAAACCGAACACTCTGTCAAATGTTAATTCATTATTGCTCGGAAAACAAATCCAAGTGGACACAAATGTTACCTCTCATCACTTTCGCTTACAACACCGCAACAAATAGCAGCACTAAATCTTCCCCATTTTATCTGATCTATGGACGAGAACCAAATTTCCCTATTGACATCCAATTATCACCACAAAATGATCAAATGAACATCGATGAATACACTGGATTCATCATCAATGAATGGAAAAAGATTCGTGATAAATCGAAAATTTTCTCTCTCGAAGCGAAAGAAAAACAAACAATTTATCATGATTCAAAATCAAAATTAATTACCTTTGA
The DNA here is from genome assembly GCF_014898815.1 of Panonychus citri. Classification (NCBI taxonomy): domain Eukaryota; kingdom Metazoa; phylum Arthropoda; class Arachnida; order Trombidiformes; family Tetranychidae; genus Panonychus; species Panonychus citri. Next base: position 725,815 of record NW_026515548.1, on the reverse strand, counting down.
TGTTGGTGATCAAGTTTAATACACTAAAACTCTTCGAAGTGATAAATTAGACACAAAGAAGGAAGGCCCATTCACTGTCATCAGCAAGATAGGTGAGACAACATATCGAATTAAAAACGACTCGAGCACACTAGAATTCCAAGCCCATGGCTCTCAACTGTCGAAATTCAACCCTAGAGAACCAACCAGATCACGTTCTCTATCACCATCTCATCTTGGTCGAAATTTTACAATGATGATGATCTTATTCTTGTTAAGTCTTGTAGCTGGTACTGAGTATGGTGCCGATGTAGTTTGGAGAGTCACTAAGCACAAGATAATAACTGGCTGTCGAAATATAAATTACACAATAATTATACAGAATCCTTGCTTACAAATAAAACCACCAGTTCACGTGGAAATAAGAACCACAAATTATCCATGTGATATGAAACATGGTCCTGGACTAGTAAACAAATTCACTTGTCTTGAACGTGTCAGACAAGCGGCACCGCATTGTGAAAAGCATTTGAAGCCGTATTGTGATCGTCTACCCTACAATAAAGAAGATGTATTCGAATTAGCACGGAAACACTGTGAAAATTATGTTGACCTACACATGACACGTTCCATTTTTGGATCTAATGCAGTCCAGGTGAAAAAAGAAAAATGTGAACTTACCACAACTCTTTTAATTGGATCCTTAGCCGTTATTGGATTTGGAAAAATTAAGGACTGGATTTATAAATCAAAAGACGATAATCTATTATCTCAGTCAACAAATCTCACTCTCGAAGTTCTTAACATACATCAAGAAAGTTTAAAAAAAATTGCAGACCAAGTTCAATCCACTCGCGCTCGTTTAGATGATCTGGAAGAGATGATCCCTGTTACTGCTCTACAATCAGCTACAGTTGTTTATCAAACACAGAGAATAAATGAGATACTAAGAGAAACTCGAGTAGAAATGGAAAAAGGAAATAAAATACCAGAGAGTTTGATCAAATTTTTCCAAGTCGAATTACCTTGTGGAGATAATTGTCCGTTAAACACAATGGAAAATTGTCAGGTCAGCTTCAAACAGGTTAATAAAACCTTTCTCCTTGAGCTTCTATTCCGAGTTGATATCTATGCGAACCATCTATTGATCCATAAAGCCGATCCATTCACACTGGTTGAAGAGAAGAATGGAACCGAAATCTGTGTCAAAAATTATGTTGGTCCAAAGTTCATCCTAACCAATGAAACATCACAACCCCCAGAAATATGTGAAGTTGATCAAGAAGACTTCGAGTCCAAGAAATTGAACTTCAATACTGGCCAATTCTGTCGTAAGGTCCCTGAGACGGGACTATGGAAACTTTCTGATTGCATGGAAATTTCACCAAATAACTATAAATTAAGAAAACCACAAACTAAAGTGGTAAATGAAGATTTTTATGTTTATTGTCGCGGTCACAATCTCACGATATTGAATATAACAAGACCATGTCCGAACCAGGTTCTGAAAATTTCGAGATCGATGTTCTTTCGAATTGGTGACACTTCCTACACCCCCACAGAATTAACTCTAATCGATGAAAAGGATGTGACCTCTTGGTCAACCTCAATCAATTGGCAATTATCTCCTTATGATTATGAACATATAAACTTGGAACCAGAAAAATTAGAAATGCTAGAAAAAGCCGTTAGAAAAGTTCAAGAACAAAGTAATGAACCTTGGTTCATTTCCTTGAAGAGAGAACTTTTCAACCTTTTCCTCGGATTAATCGCCTTTTCAATTCTCATCATGTTGTTTCTCAAGATCATCAAGATGATCCTCAGTCAAAATCCAACTGTTTATTCAATGTCAACTGAACCAGTTACTCTGAAAAATGATGAAGGAAAAGTCAAGAAAGAAAAACAAAATTCTGAAACGGATTATGTTCCACTCAACCAATTATTCTAACCAAAATTTTATATTTTATTCTTTATTTCTCCCTCTCCTATTAGATGCCTGGTGATAGTCCCCCATTTACATTTATAATAAATTTACTTATACTAACTCGATATCTCCGTCGGATCTTCAACTCTTATGGTGTTCCAATCTCACCCAGCGATAGAAATAACCAACGATTCAGATTTCAATGCACCCAATTAGACCGTCGAGTGTATGCTAAGGTTACCATCTCTGCCACTGATGATAATTTAAAACTAGGATATCTACAATTGATGAAACTCTTAAACAATTGTCCAGTGAAGGGCAGGGTAAGAGAAAATCGTTGTAGCATCTGCTTCAGACATAGTCACTCCGAACAAAACTGTAACTTCTACGCCGCTTGTCTCGAAGGTGACCACCTAATAGGTACTTGCCCTTGGCTCAAGAAAGATTGCACTGATCAACCAAGAGTCAACTTGGTAATCTCTGGCAAAAAACGTCAAGATTATCGACAAAGAGGCAGAAAAGATCATCTGATCTTCTGGAAAAGTATTGGTGTTCTCGATTTCAATGTTTTGGATAAGCTTAACCCTATTGGACCAATAGATGATCAAAAGAAGACCTTGTCCATTGATACTGAAGGTCTCTCCAAGGATGGAAAAGCTCAATTAGTTGTCCTCGCTGCTTGTTTCTCCAGTGCTTCCTTAGGTGCTCAAGTTATAGATAGTGATTTCGTTAAAACGATGACGTCAATTACCTTACCATTCCAATATCAAGTGTCCAAGCTCAACAAATAAAAAATGGTAGACCTCTGGACGAGATAAAAAAGAATATTCTACTCGTATGCGTTGATAAAAGGGTGTTAATCTTCGATTCACATGATAAGGAACTATTAAAAATTGGAATCACATCAACCGATTTAAAGGAATGGAAGATTGACGTGGTAAATGTCCAACACCTGTTTGGAGGTTCAGCGCTAATGAAATTGGTCAAGTTCTATTTTCCATCTTCACAAGGATTAAAAAGAGATAGTGATAATCCAATGAATGGTCACAACCCTGCTCTTGATGCCTGTTTCACGATTAAATTATATCGAAAGTACTTCAAGAAAGAAAATGAATAAATTCCTGAACCCGACGAAGTTTCTTCATTCGTAAAGAGAAATAAAAGCTTTGAAGATGGGCAGGAAGAAAACAAGTTTCGACAATTACTGACTCAACCATGTTCATCATCATCGTCCTGGTCTTCTCAAGATCAAGATCCGTCATCTTCTTCTACAATAGGCTTTACATTAAGTACCAGTCAAGTTAAAACAAAACCGAGATTCATTGATCAAGTTGGTTCAAGAAAGAGAAAAAGGAAATCCAATAAAGGATTTAAATTACCTCCCATGAAAGCACCGACTGAAGGTGATTGGAATGCTCCTTTACCATTCGTAGGGTCTACTCAAAAATAATCCGACGGAAGTGTAATGATATTAGATAAATAGTTGATTACATAGATAATTGTTGCTAACTAAGTTAGTCTAGAAAAACAAAATACTTATGATTATCGGTTACTATATCAACCGATAATCTTTCATGCAATTAACTTTAATTATATAAAATAAAAGTTATTAACGGTGTTACCGCAACCTGAATAAGGTTAAATTTAGTTCTAATTATTACCAAAGGTGTTTAGTCGTGAACCGACCTGAAAATTACCCAACAAATTATTTTGAATCTTTTAAGGAGATGCTTTCTTAATCGTCTTCCAGCCATTGGTGCCGATGTTGTTACATCTACTTTCACATGTTTCCTCTTGTCTTCCATCAATTTACCATAAATACCGTTGACAAACAACTTATAAAGTGATGATGTAAATGGATCCTTAGCTTGTTGACATTTAGTTGTACAGAAATCAACATAATCTTGAAGCCAGTTTTGAGATGAAAACTTGAGAATTCGATGAATTTTGGTAACCTTCAATCCTTTTTCTATGTAAAAATTGAGATTAGGACCAAAAACAACATATTTTTCTCTCTTGAGAAATGTTGCTACCAACTTCTCACTGGACACCGATCGATGACCTTTATCTTGTAATTTGTCAACGATTCGTTTTGCATATGGACTTAACATATTATTTTGAGTTTATGAGGAGCTAGAGGATAGTCATCATGTTCATCATGTAACTCTGGAGGATACTCCAAATTAACCAGGAATAGTAAGCATGAGGAAGACGAGAAGACATGGCATAACCATACAAATTGTTTTCATCAAGGTAAAGGAGGTGGGTTTGTTCACCACCGGTGGGACTTTCGGATTATTGGCTTTGACATGACGACGAACGACAGTTGTTAGTCCTCCTCTAATTCCTTTTTCAATCATCATTAACTTGTCAATGTCACAGAAAAGTTCAACGTCAATTCTCAACCGTCGAAACGCTGCAGCGCAGGAGAGACCTGGACCTGTCATATAATGTGGAGGATCGATTTCAAAGTCTTTTATCGCTGTTTCTCTGAAATTTTCAAACGATGCGGCTAACATGTAAACGTCAACCTTTAAATAAATATCGATTAAATCACCCAGAACTTCACAATTGAATTGTCTCCAAATATTTTCCAATCGTGTGTACATTTCGTCTGAAATATTTGAGTCAGTTAAAGATGAATAAAATTCATCTTTCGATGGTAAACGATCATCGTAAAACTTATCGATTGATGAAATACATGTATATTCATAAGGTAAAGTTGCTTTTTTCAAAACTTCCGATAAATAGGCCATTCTTGTCTCAGGAAAAGAAGTTTATAATAACTTGATAAATTACTACTTAGAGCGTCAAGACTCGCTGGTAAAAAATCCAATGAATCCAAGGAAAGCGAATCTACCAATAAAAAACCCAATATACTTTTCAAGAGATGATGGAGTTATAGTTAATCTACTGTTGAAAATATTTTCAACAACATTTTTAATAATAATATGACCATCACAGTTTTTGAGGTTGTGAAAAAAAAACGGAATTCGAGAAGGTAATGCTCGCTGAAGATTACAGTCAAAATGAGTAGCACCTCTGTAAACTCCTGTTAGATGACAATGATCACGAACTTTTGTTTGTTGATCTAAATAATCATTACAGATAATACAGTAGTTTGAAGTTAGAAAATCATTTTCATCCTCAGGTGACATGTTTAATGGTTTTATATTTTCTTTCAAATAATTATCGAGTGGGTCCGCTAGATCAAGAATCTCACGTAGAAAATCACCAACTATATCTGTCCCATGAGAAAAGTTTTTGAAAAGTACATTTTTTCCCAGTCGATAACAACATAACCATAACTACATGGCTCATGTTTAAATGATTTTGTTGGATCATCAGTAGGTATTGACAAGCACTCAGCGGTTATGACAAAAGGATGTTTTTCTTCCTTTTTATGTGATTTTTTCATTATGAATGATGGAAATCCTGATCTTTTTGGCATGATTATTCTTTGTGTTTCATATTGGTATTTTAACTCTACGATGTTCGGTTCGGCTGCTATTAAATTTTCCGCACCAAAAAAAATTGGGTTAACATACGAACGTTCATGTAAATTTTAAGAGAACCAAGAGTCGCATCGGATCACAATCTGACAACGGATAAATGCTCAGGACAATGAGACCGTTCGATTGATGAATAGAAATTGCTATTGAAAGTCAGCTTCGAGAAAAAGTTACTCATTGACCAAGTGACTCACTGACCTCTTCTTCACGAAAACTGATCAAACATCTTTGACAATAATGTCTTTGATAAGCTGATTTCGAAGATAAGAGACGTTGAAATGATGACATTGGATAATAATGTTCATTATGTAAAAATAATTTGACATGTTTGTCTAATTGATATTTAGTTATCCGAATTGGAAAAACATATCTATCATCAATGTTATATGAATAAACATTAACTGAAACATGATTAACTTTTTCAAATTGATCAACTTGTTTGAGATCAACAATTCCTCGACAGAATGAAAAATCATAAAGATTGATAAATGAATCATAACTTCTGATTCTTTGTGGATTTTTGTTGACGGGATGTGCACAAGCAAGAACTGAGAACATGAAGCAATCCGTATCAGTTTTCAAATCTATTAAACATTTTTTGATTTTAATTTTGATGGAAGAGTATGAGATGAACACCCGCCCTTGTAAGGTCGATATCTTCCAACACTAAGTTCAATATATTGAATTGATTCTATCCAGAATCCGCTTCTTTTTTCAGTGAACTGATCACAAATTTCACGAATCTCGTTGAAACATTGATTCATCTCATTAGATAAATCATCACCTTGATAAAGTGGTTTATTTGTTGAATGTAAATCAGCGACAATAGTATCAACTTGTTGAATCGATAATTTACTCATTTGTGTATGTAAATTAATATCATTGGGAAGGAGCATAGGGGTGGTATTCAATAAATTTGTCAGTTAATTCTTTAATTTTTTCTTGGCTTGGTCTTGCGCCTGATCTTATTTTAAAGGTAATAAACGGGACTTTTTTTGGATGAGGTAAGCTAGCAGCTTTCATGGTTGATCCGCAATTCGACTCTTTTCGCCTACCGGGACAATCAACTCGGATCTGATTCTGCTTTTTAGATTTATTAACTTTGAGTCCAACATGATATAAAATTTTGTCAAAGTTGATCATCTTCTCGTCACAATATCCGCATTTATATTCCATGGGATGTTTTTCTAAGTCTTCGGCAGCTTTAATTTCCATTTCAGAGACTGTTTGAATTTTATTTTTCTTTATAAAATCGTCGAAATAATTAGCGGATACCCATCTTCCTTTCCTGCGATCAAAATCAAGACAATCCTGAACAACATCAACCACATTCATGTCATAGGCGACCACAGCTCTCAATTTACCGTTTTTCCGGTTGATTATCACATTTTCATTATTAAAATTCATTTATTAAAAACAAAATAGTCAATGTCCACAATCTAGAAAACTTATTTAGGTAAATTTATTATTATATTTAAGATTATTAAAATAAAAGAGACTACAATTACATTGAATTGGACACCATCAAGGTGCCAACTCAACTGCCATCAAAATGGCGGAGAGAAAAGATGAAGAGAGAGAAAGGGGAAACATTGTAGGGGAAGACAAGGTGATCTGGCCAGGTACTAAACCAGTTTTAGTACCTGGCCAAAGTTGTTATTACAAGAGAAAGAGAGAGAGAGAGTAAGAGAAAGAGACTGCTGAGATATTATGAAAGATTGAGTAATCAGAGATAGAGATAGAAAGAGAGCAACTGAAGAGAGAGAGTAACTAAGAGAGAGTAATCAGAGAGAGAGAGAGAGACAAAGACAGATTAAGTAGAGGGAGATGCTGAGAGAGACTAAGAGAAAGTAATCGAACAGAGAGACTAATGAATAACTGGAGAGACTTAGAGACTAAGAGAAAAACAGAGAGATTAAACAAATCGAGAAAGAGAGAGAAAGAGTAAGCATGGATAGAGAGTGAGTGGAGAAAGAGACTAAGAGAGAGAAAGCAAAGAGAGAGAAAGAAAGAGAGAGAGAGATAGAGTAAGAGACAGAGATAAAAACAAAATAATCTTACTGATGTTGTGTGTTCTTTAATTTAATAAAACAAATTCTTAAAACAATGTACAAATACACTTAACAAAATGCACAAAAAATATTAATGCACAATGCAAAAACACTTATATTGATGTTTATTTAAAATAAATCAAATATATAAACAATATATAAAGAAATTTTCTTTAAGAAATAAACTTGATGAGTATACAACAAAAATGTTTTGTTTACCAAATCAACAGTGAATGTTGTTTGGTAAAGAGAAAACATTTTTGTTTTTATACTCATCAAGTTTATTTCTTTCTCTCTCTTTGATAATTAAAAAAATTTGTTAACCATGAAGAGGGAAGATAATTATTTTATAAACAATCATTAAATATAATTATCCATATGATGAACAGAATTTTAAATGATTAAAGAGAGAGAAAGATAATTATGCTTAAAATAAAACAATTACACTCCTGTTCTCGTTTAACGCAATTGTGTTTTCACCGTCGCCATCTATTGGCTTGAAGTTTTTTCTATGTAAAAAATGAAAAAAACTAGAAAACACTAGATGGCGACTCTGTTGATTGCGTAAAACGAGCACATTAAAAATTGCGTTAAACGAGAACAGGAGTGTAATGGGAAAGAGAGAGGAAAATGAGGTTGGGTAAGAGAGAGAGAGAGAGAGAGAGAAATAATTGAAAATAAGGTTGGGATGGAAAGAGAAGAAAAATGAGGTTGGGTGAGAGAGAGGGAAAAATAATTCAAACAAGGTTGAGAGAGAGAGAGAGAAAATCAACAAAATTAAGAAAAGGGGGAAGAGAATAGGTGAGATGAGGGAAAGAAAGAGAAAGAAAGGTAAAAGGGGGGAACAATATGATTTGGGCCAGAGGCGGATGCTTTGCCCCTACTTAAAGTAAATTGAACTGAAATTAATAGTTCATGTCTACGGCTTGAGTTAACATTCATTAGGATAAAAACAATAACAAATCACTTGCTCGTCTTTCTTCATTTTCAGGTTATTGAGCTTCGGTATACTTGAATATATAGGTGAACTTGTGGGTCGATATAAAGACGTTCAGTGGACGTGCAGAATTTAAAAACATCACCGAAGAATCTGATTTATTCGTATCCGAATCAATTCAAAAAGCTTTTATCGAAGTCAATGAAAAGGGAACTGTCGCTGCAGCGGTGACACACATCACTTGCGGAAAGGGTGGCAGGAGTACTTCTCGAGCGAAAGAAGATTTCATCCATTCTCGATCGACCTTTTATATTCATGATTCACGACAAACGAACAGGAATTAATTGTAACTGTTGAAAATCATGGATCATTTTGTTGAACAATTAATCAATTGGATCTTATTTAATTCAACATTTAATCATTTAATTTAGTTTCATTAAGATTTAGAATCCATTATCAATTACTAAATTGTCATTCATATTAATCCTTTAATTTAACTTACTTATTAATCATTGTTGTTTAATTGTGATTAATATTCTAGTTAACTAATTAACTAATTTACTGATTTACTAATTGAGGATTTTACAATTAGTCACCTTAATTGTTACAATTTACTATTTAAATTACAATTCTTTTTATATTAAATTAATTAATGTTTAAACTCTGATCGAGTAGCTTAAATATTATTTCACATTTTACAATAGTAACAATAAGAACAATAATTCTAGGTAATAATTTTATCAAAATATCATCTCGATCAAGAAACATGGTGGGTGTTCAAAAAATTTTGTCGCATTTTTTTTCTAGAATTCCATTAAATTCTAACACTGGTTTTCAGACTCAATTTTTTCTTTTCAAACTTATTAATTCTTTTATAAATGACGAATTAAGATAGTAAAATAACATATACAGTGGTCGTTACACTTATCGCAATTACACTTATCGCAATTACACTTATCGCAATTACACTTATCGCAAGATCAGTGTGTTAATTAGACAAAGAGCTTAATGTTAACCCTTTACTCATCTCTAATTAGCACACCAACTGTAAGAGATTTATCCAATTAACTAAAAAACATTTCAAAAAAAATTGCGATAAGTGTAACGACCACTGTATTCCGTTTCTTTTCTCATTCATAATCAAAAAGATGGTGTTCAAAAAATTTTGTCCACCACCATATTTGAATTCATCCATTTATCGCTTAAATACAATCAATTGTTGAAAAACAATAATGTTGATTGATCAATAATTCTCGATGGAAAGCTTGTCAAGAATATCAATCGTTACAATGAGCTATTTAGAAAGCGCCTTAGGGCTGCTCATCGCTCTTTGATTCGAAATACAAATTAAAATTTTGTAAATATTTGTAATTAAAAACTCGCAAAATTTTCATATCGCATTTAAATTTCCCACATCAAATTGTAAAATCTAATGAAGCGCTTCAGTCTTTCTAATCACCAATCAAAAGTTTTGATCCAAAACTAATTCTGTAACAGAATTTCTGTTTCCCTCTCTTAAAACATTTACATCTTCGACCTTTTGATTCACAAAAGTCTGTACATTGTATTGAAGTGACTATTGAGCCTGATTTTATCGATATTTCATAGCACAATTCAATCAAAAGTTTAAACCGTTAACGGACATCATGTTGTCAGAATTAAGTGGACCAACTAATAGTTTTGGACTTCGTTTCTTGGAACAATTAAACACCAGTGATCCGAATAAAAATGTCGTTTTCTCTCCTTTAAGTGTCATCTTAGCCTATGGAATGTTATTGGAAGGAGCGACTGGTACAACTAGAGAACAGATCAAAGAGGTTCTCCAATTATCTTCTGAAGTTTCTCAAGCCGCGAAAAAGGTAACTACATTGATATTAATAAATCTAATCAATTCTTTTGTTTATCAATAATTTGGTTTATTTCTTTTTTTTACTGATCAATGTTTTTATTTTAGCTTCTTTATGAATATAAATCGATTGCCGATGGTAAAAGTGATCGTAGCTTCTCGTTGTTTTATGGCAATTTGTTGATGGTCAATAAAGATTATCCATTAAAAGAAGCGTTTGTTCAAAGCTTAACGACTAATTATTTCGCTCAAGTGACAAATGAAGATTTTCAGAATGGAAAGGCAATTATGGATAAGCTAAATTCGTGGGTCTCTGAAAAAACCTGTGGGAAAATCGGTGAAGTCTTATCCAGATCCCCGAATCCAGAAATGTTATTATTGGTCATTAACACTCTTTATTTCAAAGGAAAATGGGCCAAACCTTTCAATAAAAAGTACACATTTGATGAGACTTTCGCTAATTCTGATGGAACTAAGAGTAAAATTAAAATGATGTCACTTCCTAATACATATCGTAATTATCTTCACAATCGCTCAGCCAAATTCAAGGTAAGTAAAGAGAATCAACTCTTGTCAATTCAATTCAATAATGTCGACCAATTTTCTAATTCTAGATTGTTGAGCTCCCATACAACGGGGATGTTAGTATGATCTTCATTCTGCCCACCAAATCCAATACTGTGTCCAATTTGATCTCTACTTTACATCCTACGGAATTAGAAAATCTTCTGAATTCTATGTGTCTGACATATCTCAAGTTGGTTAATATTCCTAAATTTAAGCTTCAAGATTTTCACGATTTAGATAATATTCTTTCACGAATGGGAATGGAACTGCCATTTACTGAACAAGCAGAATTTAAAAATATCACTGAAGAATCTGATTTACTTTTTGTATCCGAATCCCTTCAAACTGCTCTCATAGAAGTAGATGAAGAGGGAACTGTCGCTGTAGCGAACACTCGTATGAAGATGACGGGTGGAGCTGGTCCAAAGTTTTATGAAGATTTCATTCTCGACAGACCTTTCATCTTCATGATTCGTGACAATCTAACTGGAGTCAATCTCTTTCTCGGTCAAATGAACAATATGCGCGATCTAAATTAGTCCCTTCCATGTCTCACCCTGAACACTTCTTACCAATCAACTAATAACTACCAAGATTAATTTCATGTATAAAGATCATCCGTTCATTAGGATCATTGATGAACTGAACTCAAGAACCAAGAAGCTATTCAATTTATATTCTCTGTACTCATTTGTCACAAATTGAATAATTAGCTAGATTACTAATGATTCAATAAAACTATTGCTAATTTTTGATCAACTATTATTAATAATATTCGAACTCACCCATTTATTGCTTGAATAATTGAAAGTTTAATTCTCATTTTGACTTAAGACAGTAAACATCGCCTCTTGTTAATAGAAATTGAAGATTTTTGTAATATAAATAATAAGCAAATTATCGAGATTTTTTTCCTATTTCACAATTTCGCCCTTGAAGTGAAAATCACCACTAGTAATTAAAGCACTTTAGTTTTTCTAATACCCAAGCAACATGAATTGTGTCTACCATAAGAAGATTACATTTTCGATCTTTTGTTTTCACTTTAAACTGAGAATTGAATTTTCACATAAAGTTGCTGTAAATTTCGAACAAAATTGTATTAGACTGATGATTCGAGATTTGGTTCGTAAAGAGATCAATTCGATGGACAAATCAATTAGGAAACAAGATGAACAATTTACCAAAAGTCAAGCAACAATCAACGACGATATGAATCAAACCAAATCAGTTTTACACTATTTAACTAAAGAATTGGATTCAATCAAACAATCAATCGATGAGAAGAAAATTATTGAAGGTAAAGAAAGTGAATTAACTGCATCCAATGCTGCCATAGAAGAGAAACTTAATCAATTGGAGAGCAATTTAACAACAATTAACGGTAAACTTGAAGCAATTCGAGTTTCGAGAGAAAGATGAGAATGAGATCAAGTAATCACAATTACAATCGATCGAGAAAATTAATCTCGAGTTGCTCATCTTACGAAAATAGTTCATCATCTTCAGAAGATGAAAGAAATCGTGATAAATCAACTTCTAAGACTCGAAACAAACACCAACCTCATCATCCTCATCACAATGGATCATCTTCCCAACATCATCAATCTAAGATCGGCTTTGATTCTGGGCTGAATCGACATCGTGATTACATCAAATACTCGCCTCTTCATTTCTCGCCGATATTAATATCTAGCCAGCCGATGGAAAAACCTCATCGCATGAAAAGTTCGTCTTCGTCTTTATTGGCTATGGTCCGTCGAACTAGTAGATTATTACAAGACGAAGCTTCCGATCTCGATGGTCTTGGTAATTATCGATTTGTCTCCGACATTTCCAATGGCCTCATGTCCCGAAATGACTTGGATGCCGATGAAAGTGCCATTAGGATACTCAAGCAAATTCGATGTGATATCGATGAGAAATTAAAAAGGCTCAATGCTTTGGTCAATTCAACTAATGGCGAAGATAAAGAAATGACAAAATTCAATCGCCGATCAAGTTAAATACTAAAAATGATTCTCAATCTCTATCAATAACCATTTTGAGTGTTTATTTACACTTTACAATGTAAAGTTTACATTGTATAAATGGACCAACAGTCAAGTACCTAAAATTTTCCACTTTTTGTGCGGGTTATTCGTACGGCGGTTGATTTGAAATGGGTGTAAATTAATCAACTTCAGTGCACGGGAGTAGTTAAAAAAAGGCTTCACTGGCACAGAAAGAGAAGAAAGAGAAGAAAGAGAAAAAGAAAGAGAAAGAGTAAGAGAAAATAAAAAGTAAGAGAAAAGAAAGAGAAAAAGAAAGAGAACGGGGGAAACGTCTTTTGACCTAGATTTGACCTTAAACTGTGTAATATAAAGGTGAAATGTCTATGAATAATAATGATAAAACTTTAAAATGACTTATACCGATTTTTTAACACATGTTGAAACTGTAGACGGTGTTGTCTATACAATTTCATTAAGAGGAAAGTATAAATATAATAATCATTTTTTCTTTACTGTGTACGTAAGTTATATTTTAAATGGAGTGGAGGTGATATCGAAAATACCTTTCTATGAATTTGATGAGATACGATTATCTATTATTGGTGGTAAATCCAACTATGTTCACATAAATAAACTTGTATCGTATACAACTTTAAGTGATGGTGGACTCCAACTTCGAGTAAAATCAAAGGATTACTATTGGCCATTTGAGTTGGTGAAAATAATTAAAGAAGGAAAATTTGTTGAAAACATTGGAAAGATAAGTCGTAAATGTGGACAAGGATACGCAAATAAACATGCTCCTAAGGTAATTGGATGGAAAGATACTAGTGACATTGAACCTAATACACCTGGTATCCAAACTCACATATTCAATTTGGGAAAATATTATTTGAAAAACGGTAACCATTATTCAATTGATATTGTCGCTAAAACAACAGAAACACTCGAGAGATGGTACCCAAGAATCATGATTCGATATGATAACGAAAAATCAGAGAAACAATTGGATTTGAAGATCATTGATTTGTTTGCGTTGAGAAACTACTTGATTCAATTTGACCAAACTGGTGATTATCAGGATTTATACCTTGGAAAGGCTAAACCGACAGTAGTTGCAGAAGGTGATCCAATAAACAAGTTGGTGTTAACCCTGGATGATATTTCGATGGGACTGGATATAGGTTTCATTTCGTATATTATCAGAGGAAAATTTCTCGACTATATGGTTAAGCTATTGCGAGCTCTAAATTATGAGGCGGAGCCAATGTCATACATTCGATACTGGTTTTTTAAGGGAGTCATGATATTGGATGATGGAGTGAGTCGACTATAAAAACCCATGTAAGAGCTCACTGAGCTCAGTTTAACAATAAATGTTTGACCTAATTGTCGTTTACTTTATTGATCGTGTAAAATGTCCTATAAGTGTACACATTGTCGACGAAAGTTTAAAATTTTAACAAAGTTTAAACAACATGTAGAAAAATGTGAGAAAGAAGAGATGAATGACTTAGTACAACATCCAAAGTTTAATTTATCAAAAAGTGCTTTCAATAATACTTTTGGAGTTTACTCTATGCGTGATGTAGACACTAATGATGTTGATACACTATTTTCTAATGAAAATTCATCTTTAACAAGTCTTCTAGAAGATTTAGTGACTAAATTGGAATGTATAAAACTTACAATTGGTGTTTGGTTTGTTTTAGAGAGACCAAGTAAGGATGATGGTGAAGATGAGAAAAAAACTGTTTACATCAATTCATCAAAAAAAGTTTTGTGTAATGATGATTATATTCATCATTTTCTCGGTGAATGCTCACAAGAAATCGATGCTAAATTGGATGTGTTTACTCAAGAAGGAAGTGGTTGGAGTGTTCACTCAATTAAGGATGTGGAGGTACATTTAGTTAAATATGAACCACATCAAGGAGGATGTAAAACTTGTCAATTACCGAAACACATTACGGATAAAAAAGCTATCATCAATATGGATTGTACAACGGACTGTTTCATGTACTGTGTTTTGGCAGCTTTACATCCAGTTGACAAAAATCGACAAAGAGTGTTTCAATATGATCTACAGAGTTGGAGGTATGATTTCTCAAGTTGTCGTGGTGAAGTGAAAATCAACCAACTCAACAAATTTGAAAAGACAAACAACATCTCAGTGAATGTTTACACTTTATCTTTAAATGAGAAAAACATTTTGCCATTTAGGATAACAAGTGACTTGAAAGATAAACATGTGAATCTACTTTTACACGACAACCATTATTTTCTTATTTCAAACTTTGATCGTTTGTTAAATTTTCATGGAAAACATGGAGAAAAACATTGTTTGAATTGTCTTCATGGATTTCGTTCATCAGAAAAATTAATTAATCATCAACAAAATTGTTTTAAAAGATCACCACAACAAGTTGAGTTACCAGAAAAAGGAGCAACAATTAAGTTTAAAGATTATAAAAAAATGTTCAAATATCCTTTCATCATTTATTCAGATTTTGAAACATTAGCGACAAAGTTACCACATGAAAACAAAAACTCTTTTGCTTATCAAGAACATAAACCTTGTTCATATGGTTTTGTGGTAGTTGATTATAAAGGTGATGTTATTTTAAAAGATTTCTATCGTGGATTGGATGCTGACTCAATGTTTATGAAAACACTTATAGCTGTACAAATGGAATTGTATCGTTTGTATGATAAACTTCAAAAACCATTATACTTGACATTGGAAGAAGAAGCAAGATTCTACATTGAAGATAAATGTCATATTTGTGGTTATGGTTTTGATCATGATAGTGAAAAAGTGAGAGATCATGATCATATGACTGGTGAATTTAGAGGACCAGCCCATAATGCATGTAATTTACAATGGAAATGGGATTATAAAATACCAGTTGTATTTCATAATTTAAAAAATTTTGATGGTCATTTATTAATACAAGCTGTTGATAACGATTTATTCACAAAGATTGATTGTATACCACAAACAATCGACAAATATTTGTCAATACAAATGGACTCATTTATTTTTATCGACTCACTCGCTTTTTTACCATCAAGTCTCGATAATTTAGCCAAGAACCTGGATAGAGGGGATAAAATTAAAATACTTGAACAAATATTCACGGATGGAAACATTGAAATGTTATTGGGTAAAGCTTGCTTACCTTATGAATATTTGGATTGTATATCCCGATTTGATGAACCATCTTTACCACCAATAGATGCATTCTTCTCATCATTAACTAACAGTGGGATTAGTGTTGAAGTATATGAGCGAATGAATAAGATCTTTAAAGAGTTTAACTGTTCAACACTTGGTGAATTTCACGATATATATTTGAAAGTGGATGTTTGTTTATTAGCTGCTGTATTTGAAAACTTTAGAAAAATGAGTTTAAGTGAATTTGGATTAGACCCAGCCAACTTCTTTTCGACACCTGGATTAACTTGGATGGCAGCACTTAAGATGACTAAAGTTCGATTGGATCATATAACTGATATTGATATGTTGATGATGATTGAGAATGGTATTCGTGGTGGTGTATCATCAGCAATGACACGACATGCTAAAGCAAATAATCCAAGTTGTCCTAATTATAATTCAAATGAACCAAAAAGTTTTATTACTTACTTGGACGTGAATAACCTTTACGGGTACGCACTCAAACAAAAACTTCCATATGGTAAATTCAAAATGGAAAAAGAAGAAAACTTTTCATCAATAATGGAAGAAATAAAAAGTGGTAAACAAGAAAAAGGATATATATTAGAAGTGGATTTAGATTATCCGAAAGATCTTCATGATTGGCATGATGATTATCCTTTGGCAGTTGAACAAATGACAATTGAAAAAGAAAATTTGAGTCCTTACCAAACATCATTAATTGAAAAACTGGAATTGATGGGTAAAAAAAGAGTTGCTGGTAAAAAGTTGACACCAAATTTGTTGAAAAAGGAAAAATATGTTATTCATTATCGTAATTTAAAATATTACATGGACAAAGGATTAATATTGGAAAAAATTCATAGAATAATTAGTTTCGAAGAAGTTGCATGGTTACAACCATATATCGACTTGTGTACAAGTAAACGACAACAATCCAAGACGAATTTTGAGAAAGATTTTTGGAAATTAATGGTCAATTCACTTTATGGAAAAAGTATTGAAAATAAGAGAAAACATTCAAAGGTTATATTTTTAACAAACCAGAAACAGATAAACAAAGTGGTAAACAAACCTTTGTTTGATCAGTTTTCAATAATAAATGAAAACTTTGTGATAGCAAAGCTTCGAAGACCAAAAGTATATCTGGATAAACCAATAGCTGTTGGATTTAGTGTACTGGAATTTGCCAAGTTACATATGTATCAATTACATTATGATACATTCAAATCACATTATGGAAACAATATCAAACTTTTGTACACAGACACGGACAGTTTTATTTATCACATGAAGACGGAAGATTTACATGTAGATTTGGGAAGGTTCAAGGACATTATGGACTTTTGTGATTACCCAGAAGAACATTGGCTTCACAATACACAAAATAAAAAGAAACTTGGATATTTAAAGGATGAAATGAATGGATCACAAATATATGAAGTAATTGCATTAAAATCTAAAATGTATGTTATTGTATCCGATGAAGGAGAAAAGAAAAGATCAAAAGGAACACAAAGATGTATAGTTGAAAAACAATTGACAAGAGACCAGTATTATAATTGTTTGTATAATGAAGAAATATTTTATAATGTTAATCATAGACTAGAAAGTAAGGAACACAAGATCAGAGCAATTCAAGTTAAAAAGATTTCACTGAGTCCACTTGATGATAAGCGATGGGCCATAGACAATGTAAACACACATGCCTTTGGACACTATTCAACAATTAAAGAATAAAATGTACTTACATTAATTGTTTCTAATTGTAATAATAAAGATGATTGGAATGAGAAGTAATATGATGACCAATAAATAATCCAAATCATTTGAACAATTGTTGATACATATGTTGAATTCACTAATCACATAAAGATCCGAATGGTTAACTTCACAATAATCCAATTGGTTCAAAACACAGTAATCCGAGTGGTTGTTATATATTAAAGATGAATTTTCACATTTATTGTTAAAACTATATGATGAACAATTTTTAAAACATTTGTTAAGTTGACTGTTTAAAATGTAACTAATGATAAAAATAACTAAGTAGTTTATAAATTTAAACATTGTAAAAAAGAACTTTACTCTAAGAAAGTTTAGAAGAAAATGAAAACTAAATCTAAAAAGTTTAGAAATTATAAGAAGAACTATACTAATTCAAACTCAAGATAGAAGTGATAGAAAGATAGAAATATACTAAAGTTAAAAAAAGAAAAGTTAATTCTAAGAAAGTTTAAAGTTAAATAAAGTTAACAACATAAACTTGAAAATTTTGTTTTGAGTGAGCATTAACAAAGTTAGGAAGATAAAATAGGTGGAGAGTAAAATTTTGTTGACGCGCTATAGGTCGATCCTCTGTAAGGCGTTGCTGCGCGTTAGGGAGCAAACGTCTAACAGACATAGGCGAGGGAGCTAAATGAAAATTAACTTGGTTTAGTTTAGTTTGTTAACAATTTTTTTCATTTAACATCTCTCTTTCGTTTAGATTAGATGTAAAATTTCTTTTCTCAATCTTTTAACTTTAATCTTTTTTAACAATATATAGTTTAGGTTAGACTTTTATATCATCACTTTAGTTTCTGACTTCATCGAGTAAACATCAATATAACAATTGTGTAGTCTTCAATTACAAACAGTGTTCATCTATATTTCAATCATCAACAAGGAAACAACTTTAAACTTTTACCATTTGGATTTATTGTGTTTATACCATTTTGGATTATTGTGTTTTTACCATTTTGGATTATTTCATATTCATCATTTGGTACACTTGGAAAAACAAGGTAAGACAAACTTTTGTAATCAAGTGAATTCTTTGGTGATATATTTCTCTTAACTTTTTTTTCCAATTGATTTTTTTCCCATTGATTTTTTTCCAATTGATTTTTTTCCTTTGATCTTTCATCATGCCATTTGGATTGTGTTTTGTTTATACATTTTATTTATTTACTGATTTTCTTTTTTGGTGTTTACACTATTTGTGTTTTAACTAATCTTTTTTTTTTGTTAATCTTTTTTTTTGTTAATCTTTTTTTTGTTAATCTTTTTTTTGTTAATCTTTTTTCGTTAACCTTTTTTTCAATATTCTTTTTTAATTTCTTTTTGGATTATTGTTCCTAATTTGTATTTACGTTTTGTTCTATATTTAAGAACCCTGGCTTGTGTCAATTCAAAAAGTGTTAACTTGGATAAAACTGTAAACTACGTTGACATTGTTTTTAAACTCGAAGAGTTTGTTCAAATATTCCCCGAGATTGTATTAAGTGAACATAACTATTCTATTCCTGTGAAATCTTTCAAACCATTAAAAAAGAAAAGGTCTGTTTGGTCTGTCAAGTCTTTACTCAAAACTTCAATTAAACCATCGAGATATTGGAATCATAGTGACAGTGAAATTGAATCTTCTTTTTTTCGACAACTATCTGAACTTTCTTTTTAAACCTGGCTCTTTATTCATTTAACAACGACACTAATAGCTTTATTATTTACTCAACTCCAGTATCATCTCCAATTAATATACGTTATATTGTCCCATCTGGTATTTTTCGTGAATTTAATTTAATAACAATCAACAATCCTGATCCAAGAGAACTTTTACCTCCAGGTAGTTATTCTTCTGATTCTGAATCATCAAGTGAACTTGAACAGTTATCACCTTGTTCATCAATTTCATCTGTATCATCAAACTTTTCAACTTGCAGTACTACAACTGTAGAGTCAACATATTCTTTATTAAACTCTGAAAGTGAAACTGAAAGTGAACCTGAGTTTATTCCAATACGTTGGACAGAAGCCGATTTTCAAGGTTACAGAGAAGCATTGTCTGAATCTACTGGTTCTGGAAGATCATCAACATCATTATTACTTTGGTCTTACCACCCTTCTCGTGAATCATCTCCTGTTCCATCAACAATTTCCAGTTGGTCTGAACCAAATTCATCAATCACCAATTCATCTAATCCATCACCTGAACCAACTGATTAAGGTATGTCTCTCGAAAACTCTTCATCATTTGATCACAAGACAGAATGTAACTGTTCACGGTTAGCTTTAGCTCTTGAGGTGATAAGTAGAGAGGTTGGATGTAAAAATAATAGATTGGAACATGTAAATAGAGAGATGTATCGAGGTTATGAATCAATTGTTAAAAAACTCTCTGACGAAAAGAAAGACAATGCTGAACTTAGACTCAGATTGGCTATGCAGTCGGTAATAATTAAAGAATACAAAGACCACAGAGAAAGATTTGCTCCAACATACTCAATGGTAGAAGGTCTTTATAAATACATAGCGATTTTGGAAGATTTCATTCATGTCAACACAGTACCTGATAAAACGAAGAAAAGAAAACTTGAATAAATGTATTTATTTTTCCACCAGATCCATTTGAAAGGAACTATTAGTCGAGTTAACATAATGTCACTTGAAGAAGATGCAATTTATTGGACAAATTGTTCAAAATGTCGTGATGATTGTAAATGTTCACGATTAGGATTAGCTCTCGAAGTAGTTCACCGTGAAGTGGCTATAAAAAACTCTAAATTGGTTGAACGAAACTCCAAACTTGAGAGACTTTGTGAAATTATGATTAAAAAGGTTGATGAATTACGATCTTATAATCAGACATTACGAGATCAACTTGCTGTTAAAGATGCATCAATAAGGAACTCACTAATAACAGATCATCTAATCCTCTCGACAAAGGTTTATTCAATTATATTTCTATACTTGAAAGTTTCATTCACAAGACTCATGGTCCACATGATATTGTTTTTGATTCTGGATTTGAGGGTGTTCAAGTTATCAAACGTATTTAATCGTTTGTAACACAACAATTCTGAAACTTTTCAAACATATTTAATCAATTTATAATCATTTGTATCACATCAATTTTGAAACTTTTCAAACATATTTAATCAATTTATAATCATTTGTATCAGAACAATTTTGAAATTTATCAAAAAACAATGTAACCTTTGGACAATATTTAAGAAACATTATACAATAAAATCCACATAACGTACTTAAATCACCTTGTAATTTATTTTCCGTGTAATACCATCCATTAGGGCTATTTCTTTCGATAAAAGTTTCAATATCTGGTGTTGGTGGTCTTCCAAATGAGTCAAAATAGACTGTCGATCCATTCTTTTGAGAATAAATAGAAACCCAATGACTTCCATCTTTCCATGATTCATCCAAATTGACAATAATTTTGAAAGGTTTAGGTAATAAGACAAAAGGTAAACGATTCTGTGGAAATACACCATAAAAATCTTTATCCTTTTTCATTAAATGGATTAAATCCAAAGTAGTCAACATGATTACCAATCAATTGTTACATTACGATATTTATCAATTTGAATGAGATTATCAAATTGAGCAAATACAATCATATGTATTGGTGATTTCAATGGTTCTGCAAATCTTGTTTCAATTTTTAAGGTTCCTCTTTTCAATAAACTTAACGTCCCAGATTCTGAACCAATAGTACCATCTTGAGTATAATCAAAAGCGAACAGTGTATTCCCTTCTTTATATTGATCATACTTTAGTTTCAACATTGATAATCCATGGAATTGATTAGTGTTACGATACAAATCAACAAATTCTCTCAGATATAAATCATTTTTGAAATTGGGTTCATAAGGTTGTGAAGGAATATTTACACCATTTACTTGTGATCCAATTGAATTTAGTTCAAAGTTTTGAAATTTAAATGGTGATTCAGTTTCTTTTCCATTGAATGAATCATTACTTACAAATCCAACAATGATCCTTCTAGGTATTACACCAGAGAAAACATTTTCAAATATTGCTGTTGTATTTGAAGCTGGAATAGTAAAGGTTTTTACCAAATTCTTGTAATAAAATAATTAGTCGGAGCCTTTTGTAAACCTTCTTGAATTCCAATGTCAGCATCAGGGAATAGTTTAACTCTTCGGAGATGAACACTTAGGTCAGTAATATTGATTGTAAACTTTTTAGTCTGATTACCAATCAAACCAAATGTATTTTTGTTTCTAGAAAATTTAAGTTGAAGTGGTAGATTATTAAGCAATAAATTATTTTGAGAAGCTAAAGGCGAATGTAATTTGAAATAGAGTTCAAATGGTTTTGTTATTCTTGATTTCCTATTTGTATCTTCATCCCATAGAGTTCCAGCAGCATCAGCTTTACCAATATGTTTGAATATTAAATCTTCAATGTGAGCAATGTAATGATATCTACCATTAGCTTGAGTTGTATTAACTGAACCAACATATAAATCAACTTGATCAAATAAACAAGTTCCAAAACCATTTATCACATTGATATCATCAGTTGTAGCTGGATATTTCTTGTCAGCATTTTTAATGTCCAATTTAACATGAATCATTGTTTCTGACAAGTCAGTAAAATCTTCTGTTGGTGGGATGGTAATATCATAAGTTGTTGCATTATCTAAGGTTGAAGTCGGTCGAAAAGTCACATCATAAACAGACTCAATAGCAAGTTGCGTAGGAGGTACAGAAAAAACTTCCAAATTTGATAAAGTTGCAGGAATAGATTTATGATGTAAGTAATCCATCATCTGAAAATATCTCTAATTATTCTTCGTTTTACTTTCTTCTTAATTGTTTTTTTAACTTTCTTTCGAGGTTTTGACTTGCTTCTTCGCTTACGCTTTCGCGCTTTATATAGTCTTCCTGTTCCAATTTGATCTACAGCATTGGATAATTTTTCAAGACCCTCTTTAGCAGCAGTCTTTGATCCTTCTTTAAATCTATTTTTAACAGATGATTTAAAATTTTGATTAGCTAAGACATCGGCACCTACAGCCATACCAGTTGATAATAAATGTTTTCCTAAAAACTTAAGTAATGGAATCCCGAATTTACCTAATATTGTACCAAAACCAAATCCACCAGTTTGATAAGGATACCCGCGATAGATTTTAATATCGCTTAGTCCCCCACCGGCTTGATTGATATAATAAGCACGTAAATTACAATCACTAGGACAATATTTTCGTTTTGAAGACATGATTTTACTTTATTAAAATACATTTAGGCTTTATATAGAGCTTCTTCGGGGTCTAAAATGTAATGTAAGATAAACAGTACCATAATCAAATGCAATCGAACTTCCAGTTTCATCACGTAACATTACAGATACACTAGAAATCCTTTGATGACGTACAGGGAAATAGATTGGTTTAATAAATGTATGTCCAAGAATTCTCGGTTCATTTTCTTTCCAGAGAGCAACAACTCTAAGTGAGTTGGCCATTACATCTCCAACATGATGCTCGGAAATTATGTCACAATAAATGAACATTAAATTATTAGTAAGATGTTTGTCATGATAATATTTAGCTCTTATCATTGTATTGAAATCTTTTGATTCTTCCAAATAGTCTACGGGTTCGAATCCCAACAGTCGAAGAAAATTATGATCCTTGAAAACAATGTTTAAACGAGCAGTCATGTTTTCACCAGCCAATGTCTCATAATCAACTGATCCTGGGTAAATTGTTACAATTTTCCTATTATCAATTGGTTGTTGACTTAAACTTACAGAAGGTAAATTCAATTTAGATGTTTTTCCAAAATCCTCAATAGCTTTTGAAACACCTTCATGTGTTTTTACTACCTTGTTCAATACATCACAAATGTCAGATAAAGTATCTTCTTGTTTATAAACAAACTCGATATCTTCCCACATTGGAGATCCATTCAATAGTATATCAAATGAACTTTTCTTTGTTTGTTTATTGAAAACCAAGGTAGGATGGAAAAGTTCGATAATGGCACATTCATATTCACGATCCAATTCAATAGGAACCAATAATTCATTTGTAAAAGAACCAAGATAATTTTGAGGATGAATTTGTACTGAAGCATTTGAGATTAAATCAATAGTAAACTCAGTCATCTTCAGCCGGATTATATGGTGATGTTGTACTAGGTTTTGTTTCTCGGGGGGGTTCTAGTTTCTTGTTCAAAGGCTCAGACGTCAACTGTTCTGTTTTAACTGGAACATCCAAAGTCTTTGATTGAATTAAAGTTCTATTAATAGATTGGAGAGTATCCAATAGTTCAAAATTTGTCTTTGGTTTTGTTTCCAATATATTTCTAGCAATATTTTGTAGATTTTGAAGTAATTGATAATCAGCTTTTGGTGCTGTTATATTTGTAGATATTGTTTTGAGAACCTCCAATAACTGAGAATCAGTATGTTGAATACTTTGAACGGGTTTATATTGTCTTGTTATTATCAGTGTTATCGCAAGGTCCATACGACGGAAATTTCTCAATCTTGTAAATGTAGTATTTGTTACTTTAAAGACAATAGAATCAAATGATTTTTTAGTTACTGGTACATTATACGTTCCATCAAATTGAATATAATCTTTTGAACTTGGTAATACACAAAGAGGTTTAGCAGCAATATCTGCAGAAAGAATAAAAGCTGAAGGATCAAGTTCATAAGGTGCATGTGTATAATATTTATCATCAAATGTTGCCGTCACTATGAACTCATTTAATCCAAATAAATCGAAACCAATATCACTTAGAAAAGAATTGTTAGATGTAGAAAAGGTGAATCTCTTTCCAATGAAATTTCCATTAGTATCATTAGTATGGTTGACCAAACCACAATAAAGATAACCGTTTATATAGTCAAAAGTAGGTAATACATGAGTTTTTCTCTTTGCACCCAGTATAACGTAAATTGAAATATTTATATTATTTACCAACTTTTTCGGTTCATGATCATCTAAAAATCGTATTGTAGTAGGTTTATCATCACCATCAAAAGTGAATGAAATTGATTGCATTTGTTTATATTTTGATCCATATGAACATGATGATACGTGAACATTGTAG
The DNA here is from genome assembly GCF_014898815.1 of Panonychus citri. NCBI lineage: Eukaryota > Metazoa > Arthropoda > Arachnida > Trombidiformes > Tetranychidae > Panonychus > Panonychus citri. The sequence goes on along the minus strand of NW_026515548.1, from coordinate 700,948 downwards.
TCAATATTTTCATCCAAATTGATCTTTTCATCTAATGTAACTTGATAATCACTATACGAGTTTGTATTACAAATTAACGTTAATTTATTCATTTATCCAAAAGTCGTATTTTTCAGGGTATCCAATATAATGAACGAGGTATTTCTTTCTACCATTTGATTGAATATACTCAGTTACTCTTGCTTTATATTGTTTTGGTTCATCAACAGCAACAAGTTCTTCTGGGTAAAATATTGATGTAATTGGTTCATTATCTAAATCTTTAAGTCGATAAACATACTTGTGTGGAGTCTTTTTCCTTTGAACAATTTTGAATATCTCTTCATTAAAATTTTCAGTAGTTCCTTTTTCAAATGCACCCTTCTCACGGGACATTCGAACATATTCTTCGTTGGCCAATTTATCCACAACTTTTTTAGCAGGTTTCACTTTAAGATTTTTAATTACAGTTGCTTCATTATCTTTTGTTACTTCTTCTGGGGTCATTTTTATACTTCGGTGATAAGATCGATTATATCCAGTTAATATTGAAGGTAAAACATCAATAAATCTTTTTGTGTTGTTGTGATATAAATATCGATATATTCTACTTCTTAATGTCCTATTAAACCTTTCTGCAATAGCACATTTGATCACACCGTCAGTTGTTGTGAAGAAATTGATTCCATATTTTACCATTAAATCTTTGAAAATTTTGTTTTTAAATTCTTTTCCTTGATCTGTTTGAATTTTCTTTGGGACTCTACCACTATCGAAAATTGATTCCATAGCATCCGCTGTTGTTTTTCCAGATTTATCTTTTTGTGGAATAGCCCATGCATATCTACTCATCACGTCAACAACAACTAGAATATATCGATATCCATCATTATACTTGGCAAACCAAGTCATATCTAATAAATCAGCTTGCCATTGATGATCAATTTTGATAGCTAAAATTGGTAATCTTTTAAATTTTGTTTTTATTTGTTTGAAAAGAGAATATGTATTTTGTTTCTTAAGCCAATTTTTGACGTTATTAATTGATAATTCAGGTAAAATCTTCTTAGCTTCATAGTAAAGTTTGTAACCACCTCCGAAAGACGCTGGATGAGCTGGATCATAGTAAATTTCACTTAAAACTTTTTCAATTCGTTCCATGTAATTTTTCCACCACCTTTTTGTAACTTTTGCAAGTGTCTCTTAACCTCTTTATTCTTTATATCGACTTTAGTCTTCTTTGATGTCAATTCATTAATCACTTCTTCATATCCTAGTGGTTTACGTCTTTTTCGTTGTTCAGAGTTGTTGAAATATTTTAATAAATCATTTATGTTACTTTGTGGAATCGGATCCTTTTTATCGTCTAAAATTTCACCTTTATCATTGATAATATCTTTCAACTCTTGACGTATTGATGGTTCAGGTTGTGATTCCAAAGCATCTTCAAATTCATCTTCAGGTTCTTCTTTTTTAACAATTGTTGGATGATTAGAATTGATCAAGTCAATCATATTTTCACTTGGTTTATTGAGAATCTTTGCTAATGAAGCTTGTTTAACTAAATTGGAAGAGGGTTGTTTCAATGCAATTGTAATTGCGTCACTTTTTTGAGATTTCAATTGAAGATATTCGTTTTCTGGAATCAGAACCATCTTTGTAAATGCATTCATTTTTAGGTGTTAAAAACGATAATGCTGGATTCAAAGCTGTATGTAATTTATCACTAGTTTTGTATAATAATAACCTACGTCTTTTCAATGTTGTTGACTTTTTACTTAGTTCACGTAGTGAATCTTTATATTGGTTCAATTTATTCCGATGTTTAGGTTTAATTGGGATATTACCGAGTAAAATGTTACGTATAATTTCACAAATGGCATAAATTACTCTTTTCGAACACTTTAATAATATCTTTTCAAAGTCAGGAATATTTCTCAATTGTAAAAGTTTTTCAAGTAGTGGTAAACACTCGATACATCCTTTAAGACCCATTTTTATTTTGACAAATCAATCAAAAATACTTTATATAGAATAAACAGTTATCGGTGAAGTCCAAATGTTTGACATTAATCGTATTTCCTCTGGGGTATCTGGTTTACAATCCACAAATAAATATGAATATGGAGCAATCGTTGCATCGTTGAATATCTTTTGAAACATTTTTGTCTTGTTAGGATACATTTGACATCCAATATTACTTGCTAAACTCTTATCTCTAGGGTTTTTAAACATGACAATATAATGTGAATTTAGTGTTATGTTTCTCATTTCTTTACCTTTAGCAAAAAAGTTTTGAACAAGTAAAATCACTGATAAATTACGATGATGACTTTTGTAAATAAATTTGCAATCAGTTGACTGTTTGTTGATTCATTCATCAAATCATCTATTATAATCCAAGTTGGTTCATTTGTTCCTCCCAATTTACTTATATGATCCTCTGGTAATCCTTGAATGAAATTGACATTTTCCAACTCTGAGAAAATTGCTTGATATTCCCCATAGAAGTAATGTATCTTTTTAGGTGGTGGACTACTTGTTGTTTTAGATGAATTTATCATTTGTTTAACCCACATTGTTTTTCCACTTCCCGTTGGTCCTGAAATGACCATTGTGAATGGATGTTTCAAATAAACGGAATACATTTTGTTGATTACTAATTTCTTTTTATCAACTTTATATTGAAGATGATCAAAATCAAATTACTTTCTGATAGAGCCAGAATCCCAAAAAGAGATTCACCACAAGCTGTTGGTCTTATTCTTCACGCTGCTAAATCAAAAACAATTAAACCTCGAGATAAAGTTGTTGTTCCTACAGATTTACAAATTGAAATTCCAACGGGTTGTTATGGTCGAATTACTCAAAGACCTGGATTAGAATATAATCGCTCAATTGCTGTTGGTACAAGTATTATTGATTCTGATTACCGAGAAAATGTTGGTGTTGTAGTTTTCAACTTTAGTAATGACTATTACAGGATAAATCATGGATCTCGAATCGCTCAGTTGATTTGTGAAAAAATAATAATTCCTGAAGTAGTTGTAGTTAAGTAAAAAAGTTTATTGGGACAATAAGAAATTTAACAATTACAAAATTTCTTTTAAATTGATCACTTTTACATTTAAGATGATACATTATATTGTGATCAAAATTTTCCAAATGAATAATTATAAAATTGGTTACACATTTTCTTAAAACATTTCTCAAAGTAGCACGAAATTCTCCAAAAGTTTCGTTTACTCTTATGAAAACAAACTCTTCACGATACGGATGTTTAATTACTTTCATTTTAAATCGTCCAAAAAATCTTTGTATAAAGCTCCAAGATCCTTTATCTTCTTAACACCAGTGATTATAACTTTTTTTGACCGGAAAAATATAACAACTGGTCCTTTTCCACTTTTTCTCCAATATATCCCAGGAAATAATTCAGGTTCCCAAGAGAAACGTTTATTATAAAAAATCTTGTTAAAGTCAAAATCAAATCCAATTGTACTTGATCCAGTGATATTTAAAATCTTTCTTTTGATGATTTTTCCTTGACCAACAATATCATCAGCTATTTTCTTGGACTCCTTTAAACTTTTTGTTCCAGTTACTGTGAATTTTTTACTTGAAAAAACCAAAGCTTTACCATTCGAATATTTAACGATTGCTCCACTAAATCGTTTTGGATTATAATCAGGGTACTTTGTTGGGTCAAGTTTTACTGACGCTTCATATGAAACTACAATGTTTACGATCCTCATGTTGAATAACAACTGATGTTTTATACAATCCTCCTCCTTCTCACTCTCATCTTGGTCTTGATAGGATCTTACTTGCTCACTCAACTTGATCTCCCGAAAATCCTAGGTGTCGCTTAAGTCGAAGTGACTATATAAGGAGAGACGATTGTTAGTTTTGTTCATTCTCAAAGTTCTCTTCAACCTTTAAACTTGTGAAACAGTTACATTTTTTCCTCAATACTAACCATTCTCAACTATTATTTTCTACAGTGAAAAATGGCTTCATATAAATCCGGTAAACGACAAGTTGAAAACGTTACAACAGACTCTGACTCTGAAATTGAAGTGACCAAAAAACGTAAACGGGTCGATTTTAACGAACTTTTCTCCATCAAGTTATCTCCATACCATAAATATCATTGTGCTATTACCAATGGAAAAGCTGAAAAGGATAATATTCTTTTTGTCAATATTCGTGATGGATATTCTGTTTATGGTGCTGGTAAAGGATTGGTTCTTGGATATCAAGAGATTGTCCACATTGAACAACATCTCAACTATACAGAACCTCTTCCAAAATACAAAGCTACTGGCTTGCGTCTCACCGGTAAACCAAAAAATGGTAAATATGAATTTACTCGTCAAAAAGGTGATAAGAAAACTATTCTCAACCTCCCGATAACTGTTATTGCCGGTCTCCATCGTATCATTCCATCAATACGATTCATTATGGAAACTATCATTAAACTTGGAGATGAGAAACAATCACAAATTGATGAGTTTGTTCGAAAAGTCCAAAAGGCAGTAATGGTTTACATCAAGGATCTTGAAGATAACAACGGAGACTTCACTAAAGCTGATCTTCGTAAAATGTGCTGGATTTACACTGGACTTATTGCCTACTTCAATATTCCAGTCTTTGACAATCCTTACGAACCATCAAAACTCGGAGATATCTACGGAGTCAAAGTCGATGATGAGATGCAGACTCGAATTACTGAAGTCATCGACTATGTCATCATCAAGGTTTTCATTTAATCTTTCTTACTCATCACTTATTAACCTGATGATGTAATACTTTTCAATTATAACCATTGAGATACAACTGTATGTATCAACATAACCTTTTTCCAAGAATACAATCATATCACTTTAATTATAACCTTTTTCCAAGATACAACTGTATGTATCATTTTAATTAATCAATTAAATACATTTTGTAACCATTAATTACATTGATTACAATTATTTTGGTAATATTATGGACATTCTATACACTATAAACAATTCTGAACCTTCGAAAACCTGTTTAAGGTCAAATCTAGGTCAAAAGACGTTTCCCTGTTCTCTTTCTTTTTCTCTTTCTTTTCTCTTACTTTTTATTTTCTCTTACTCTTTCTCTTTCTTTTTCTCTTTCTTCTCTTTCTTCTCTTTCTGTGCCAGTGAAGCCTTTTTTTAACTACTCACGGGAGTCGAAATTCTAGTTTCAAATATGATTGTAAAATAATTATTTATATAAAAAATATACTGGAAAATGTGGTTAATGAGCAAACTAAAGGGTGTTAAGTTTATAACTCGAAAGTAAAAGTTTAATTTCAATTTCGACATTTAGGAGAAAAAAGCTTCACAAGTTGAGGCGCTTCGGTCTTTCTAAAGGCCAAATTGCTTTGTTTTTCTTTGTCTCAGATGATTTGAGTCTTGGTATTGACCCGAAGATATTTACGTTGTTCTGAAGATCAACTAGTCAAGCAACACCATGTTGTCGGATTTGAGTGGACCTACTAATGGTTTTGGACTTCGTTTCTTGGAACAATTAAACACCAGTGATTCGAATAAAAATGTCGTTTTCTCTCCTTTAAGTGTCATATTAGCCTATGGAATGTTATTGGAAGGAGCGACTGGTAGAACTAGAGAACAGATCAAAGAGGTTCTCCAATTATCTTCTATTGGTGATCAAAATTCTGAAATTTCTCAAGCCGCGAAAAAGGTAAACACTTTGATTAACTCATTTACTCTTTTACTGATCGCAAATACGATTCATTTCTTTGTTTTATTTTAGCTTCTCGGTGAATATAAGTCAATTTCAAAGAGTTATGCTGACCGTCTCTTCTCATTGATTTTGGGCAATTTGCTGTTAGTCAACAAAGATTATTCATTAAAAGAAGCGTTTGTCAAAAGCTTATCGAGAAATTATTTCGCTAAAGCGGCAAATGAAGATTTTCAAAAAGGAGTCGAAGTCATGAATAAGGTGAACTTGTGGGTCGATATAAAGACCTTTGGAAAAATCGATAAAATCTTAACCGAGCCCCCGGGTCCTGACACCGTGTGCATTATTATAAACACCGTTTATTTTAAAGGGAAATGGCGCAAACCGTTTGAAGGAAGTGATACATTTGATGAAACTTTCACTAATTCTGATGGAACTAAAAGTAAGATTAAAATGATGTCCCTTGTCGGTATGAAATTTAAATATCTGCACAATTCCATAGCCAAATTTAAGGTAAAGTAAATTTAACTTTCAACCGAATGATCCATTTTATTATCAATTATTGATAGTTCATAGTTCATGTCTACGGCTTGAGTTAACATTCATTAGGATAAAAACAATAACAAGTCACTTGCTCGTCTTTCTTCAATTTCAGGTTATTGAGCTTCGGTATATTGGAAAGGTCAGTATGATCTTCATTCTACCCACTGAATCCAACACTTTGTCCAATTTAATTCCTACTTTAGACCAAACGGAATTAGAAAGGCTTTTGAATTCTATGATCCGAACGAAGCTTCGTGCTATTTATATTCCGAAATTTAAACTTGAAGATACCCACAAGTTACATGAGATTCTCCCTCGAATGGGAATGGGATTGCCGTTCAGTGGACACGCAGAATTTAAAAACATCACTGAAAAATCTGATTTATTCGTATCCGAATCAATTCAAAAGGCTTTTATCGAAGTCAATGAAAAGGGAACTGTCGCTGCAGCGGTGACACGTATTACTGGCACATTGGGCGGTAGGAGTAATAGAGCGAAAGAAGATTTCATTCTCGATCGACCTTTTATATTCATGATTCGCGACAAACAAACAGGAGTTAATCTTTTTCTCGGTCAGATAAATCAAATGCCTGATCTTAATTAATCTTTGTGCGAATCATTTATATCACTTTGGTTGGAATAAATTTTTTATCTATCAACTAATTCGAAGAGAAAACTATTAACTCGATAAAATCAGACCAAAAGAAACAACAAATGGAAAACAATTTAATCACCACTAATCGTCATGGATCCGATTGTACAACTGAGATTAACAAGATCAGACAAGAAGTTAATTCAGTGAACAGTAAAGTGGATCAAGTTATGGAAGATTGTAAGCAATTGGTGAACAAAGAAAGTGACCTGGTGAAGAAAAACTTGAGCGATATTGAAGATGAGTTCGAAATGACCATGGAACAGTTCAGAGATTTCAAAAAGGAAATCAAATTCTAAGACTCTAAATAAACACCAACCTCATCATAATGGAACATTATCAATCTAAGATCAGCTTTGATTCCGGACTAAATCGACATCGCAATTACATAAGCCAGCCGATGGAAAAACCTCATCGCATGGCAAGTTCGTCTGCGTCTTTATTGGCTATGATCCGTCGAACTAGTAGATTATTACAAGACGAAGCTTCCGATCTCGATGGTCTTGGTAATTATCGATTTGTCTCCGACATTTCCAATGGCCTCATGTCCCGAAACGACTTGGATGCCGATGAAAGTGCCATTAGGATACTCAAGCAAATTCGATGTGATATCGATGAGAAATTAAAAAGGCTCAATGCTTTGGTCAATTCAACTAATGGCGAAGATAAAGAAATGACAGCGAAAAATTAAATCGCCGATCAAGTTAATACTAAAAATGATTTTCAATCTCTATCAAAAACCATTTTGAGTGTTTATTTACACTTCACATTGTGTAAATGGACCAACAGTCAAGTACCTGAAAATTTCCACTTTTTGTGCTCGACATTCGTAGGGTGGTTGATTTGAAACGGATGTAAATTAATCAACTAGAGTGTACGTGAGTCGAAATTCTAGTTTCAAATATGATTGTAAAATATTTATTTGTATAAAAAAATACTGGAAAATGTGATTAATGAGCAAACTAAAGGGTTTTAAGTTTATAATTTGAAAGTAAAAAGTTTAATTTCAATTTCGACATTTAGGAGAAAAAAGCTTCACTAGTTGAGGCGCTTCGGTCTTTCAAAAGGTCAAATTGCTTTGTTTTTCTTTGTCTCAGATGATTTGAGTCTTGGTATTGACCTGGAGATATTGTCGTTGTTCTGAAGATCAACTAGTTAAGAAACATCATGTTGTCGGATTTGAGTGGACCAACTAATGGTTTTGGACTTCGTTTCTTGGAAAAATTACACACCAGTGATTCGAATAGAAATGTCGTGGATCATCTATCAACTAATAACAACCAAGATGAATTCAACGAATTGATTGATTTGATTGGACAGCAAGCTAAGGGGCACACCAAAATCTGCCCATGGCGAAAAAAATTTTTTGTGAATTTTTTCTGAGACAACTTTTTATGTTGATTTCAAAAATGTTAAAATTTTTCTGATCAGACATCAAATACAAAAAATACACTGAAAAATGTAATTAAGCGTAACTAGTGATGATTGTCAATTGCAAAAGTTAAAAGCTGGATTTTTGTTGAAAATAATAAACAATTATTTTTTTAATGGGTTGTAAAGTACAATATTTACATAAAAGACTATTGATAGTCATTTGAGAAGTTCCTCCTCCGCATTTAAAGGCTGGGAAATTACTTTTTCAGCCATTGATTCAGCTACAGTTGCACTTTCTTGGGCTTTAGAAGAAGCATTTATAGCTTTCTCTTTAGCCTCTCGTGCCTCCCCCGTTTCTTTATTATGATTAGCGGTTGCTTCTGAAACCATCTCTATGGGTTTAGCCTTATCTCTTGTGGCTCGGTTTTTCTCCTTCCTGGCCTTTTTCGCCGCTTTTTTTGCTATATATGGATCAACTAATCCTTTCTCTTTCATTTTCGCTGCGACTTCGGCTGTTCGAAGTTTTGCTCTCTGTCTAGCATTTTTGCGCCACTGCTTAGCCATTGTAAAATGAAGAAATCGATATTGTTATTTCTGAGAAAAGAAATAACTAATTTGCGAGATGAATTGTTTACAGTTATCAATCGTAAATCAGATGATTTAGCCAAAAAGACGGTTGAAAGATTGGATGGAGTGGAAAGGAGATTATCTCAGTCTGAGAAAACTATTAACTCGATACAATCAGACCAAAAGAAACAGCAAATGGAAAACAATTTAATCACCACTAATCGTCATGGATCCGATTGTACAACTGAGATTAACAAGATTAGACAAGAAGTTAATTCGGTGAACAGTAAAGTGGATCAAGTTATGGAAGATTGTAAACAATTGGTGAACAAAGAAAGTGACCTGGTGAAGAAAAACTTGAGCGATATTAAAGATGATGAAGATCAAGATGCCTTGAGAAGTGAATTGAAACACTTGATGATGAAAGAAAAGTTGGAACAAGAGAAATTATCACAATCGATCGATGAGATTAGAGATTTGGTTCGTAAAGATGGACAAATCAATTCGGAAACAAGATGAACAATTTACCAAGAGTCAAGCAACAATCAACGACGATATGAATCAAACCAAATCAGTTTTACACTATTTAACTAAAGAATTGGATTCAATCAAACAATCAATCGATGAGAAGAAAATTATTGAAGGTAAAGAAAGTGAATTAACTGCATCCAATGCTACCAATCACAGTAGATAAACTTAATCAACTAAAGCAATTTCATTAATCACAATTCGTTAAATGATCTTTCGGTTAATTGCTTCTCTTCGCCATCTATTGGTGCTTTTCACAACTAAATTCGTTTTACTGAGTTTGCGCAAACCGAATTTTCTTTGAGTAAAGTCACGTGATCCGAAATCTATCAGAAAACATTTTCATTGATGAGAATCTTAATTTTGTACTAATTGTCAAGAAAGCGTGTTAATCATTGTCTCCTAATTTCAGTTTTCCATCTCAATTGTAACCTGTGCTCTATAGTTAATTTTCCTCGACTGTGAACTATCATTTAGGCAAAAATGGCAAGAGGACAACAGAAAATTCAATCTCAACAAAAAGCTGCTGCCAGAGCCCAAGCAGCGAAACGTCAACAAGGACATGACCAGAAAAGTGCTGCTGCCAAAGCGCTTGTATTTACATGTACAGTTTGTAAGGTAATTTCTGATTGATTGCAGCTAATTTGCCGATGGTCGATCGATTCTTTAGTCGAGTTAATTTCAGGTGACATTTTGCTCTCATGTATTATTTGGAACAAGTTTCTCAGGATCATAGAGCTTATTCATTTTCATGTGGTCTCTTCTGTTCCCATGGTTTTGTTTTTATTTACTGTTTAGATAATTTTCAGAGAAAAGTCATGATTATAATTCTTGGTTTCGATTAATTTTGTTCCATCTTTGTTGACTTCTGATATTGTTTACCTCAAATTTTCAAGGTTACATTGTCTTTCAATCGCACTCGTTGTTATGATGAAGCTGTTATTCACTCCTACCAATCAATCAATCCAACTTTATGTTCGATTGTTATTAGCTGATTTTATCACAAGTAATTCTAATTGATTTATTTGGAAAATCAATGGATAGAATCTCAACTTAAATAACAAAAATTCTAACATTTCTAAAATTTAACAATTCTAAAATTCTAACAAAAATTCATCTCCGTTTAAGGAAAAGCTTTTTAGCTTATATTTACACTTCCGTCAGGTCTCAGCTGAGATAATTTCACTCTTTTTGTTTAATTCAACTGTTTAATTAAAGCTAAATTAGTGTCTTGTCATAGCTTCAACAAAGCAAATAGGTTATGAAACGAAATAGATCAACTTTTATAAATAACTTGTTCTTTTTACCTTTAAATCCTTGACATTATTTCAAATCAATACTTGAGGTTATGTGTTAACCTGTAAACTGGTTAAAGGTTTAGTTTTATCCGGAATTTAAAAATAATCAACTAATTGTGTAACCATTTCTATCTCCCAATAGGCACAAATGCCCGATCCTAAGACTTACAAGCAACACTTTGAAAATAAGCATCCAAAATCACCAATGCCTGCGGAACTTCAAGACGTCGCAAGTTAACCGAGTCCTCGAACTTTTAATTTCCGGTCAACCTCAAAAGGAATCTTTCCAAACTGATGGGCCATTTATTGTATAAGCTTGTTTAAAATTGAAACGATTATTACCCAAAATTTCCCGATAACAAAAAACTGTTCAATTAGAAAAATTGTTCTGCTGAGACTATTCAATTACAACTAAAAACGAATTTAATAAATTCAATTGAATCTTAAAAAAAGGAAAAAAAATCCACTACTGTTTCTATCAATACGACTATTTGACTTACGAATTTGGTTTCCAGGAGAAAAAGAAAATTACTTAAATTCTATTGACTTGAAATTGAGTCGAATCTTAATTATTATCAGTCCATCTTAATTCTTAATTTCATTATTTCATTTCCATCATCACAAAGAGACTTCATGTTAATGATTTAGATGAACAATCAACAGCAATAACCGTAAGTTCAAAGTTGTTATTCTTTGAATATATTTTATTGTGCCGATTCTTATTTGGAGATAATCTCTTCAAGAATTTAAATATTGAATATTCACGATGTTAAAATTTCGTTGAACAATCTAAGAACTGATCTTACAATTCTTATTTGTTTCTTTTTCTAGTCCAACTCATTACGTTTCTCTTATTGATTTTTCTTCTCTTCTTATCAGATTCTTATTCTCATAGCGAAAAACTTGATGGTCGAATCGTTGATTATAAAATCTGGTCAATTGGCTCCTTCAAATTTCATTCCAATTACAATTTTAAGGTCACAAATACAATTCATAGGATTCGACAACTTTTGAGAGTTTCTATCTCTTCATGGATTAAACTCTCTCTCACTGTTTTCACCATAGATTTTGATTTCAACATTCATTATATCGCTCTTGAATTGTCCGTTTCTTGGATATTAACAAATTGACCTTCCCGAATTAACGATCATTGATTAAACAATCAGATCACTTTGAAACTTATACAAGTCATTTGAATATTTCGACGCGGAAACTGGAACATATATCAATAAACTATAAATAAGCATTTTATTATTATCATTTAGGCTTCTAATGTCTACTAATTTCTGTTACAATTTAATTTATTGGTGTCGTGTGATTTACGAGGAAACAAATTTATAAGCAAATCCTTTACCCAACAATTGGTTGGTTTTTGATTTGATCAAATAAATTTTACCAGAATCGGGTTCAGATTGAGATTGAGATGATGTTACGTATATTTTATCGAGGTTTGGCCCACCAAAGGTCAATGAAGTTACTTTGCTGGCTGGAACTCTAATCGATGATTCAACTCTGGACGTTTTCGGGTTAATCTTGACCAATCGACCTCCGCCATAAAGAGCAGTCCAAATGTAGTCATTGGCATCGACCATCAGACCATCAGGATATTCATTGGACACAAAATCAGTGTGATTTTTAAGATCAACGAAAATCCTTTTATTGGTCAATGTTCCTGATTCTGAATTGTAATCAAAGATATAAATCTTCTGGTCTTCGGAGTCATTAAAGTAAAAACTTGTTCCATTGACTGACCAGTCCATTCCGTTGGAAAGTGTAAAACCTGAGGCCACTTTGATCAAGCGATTACCATCGAGTCGATAAATTGACCCACCACCTTTAACCAATGGCGATGCTGCATCAGTAGATTCAACCACTGAGCCGATAAACAGTCGACCCGCTGAATCGCATGCACCATCATTGAATCTCTCATCTCCAGCAGGGTGAACACCCAAAGATGATAAGGTCTGGACATTTCTGGTCTTCCAATTATACTTGGCGACTGACGATCTCACCGTTACAATGAAACTCGACTCATCTTCTGAAAATGGAATCACCAAAGAAACGAGTTTATTTCCAAGAACATGAACATCTTCCGGTGTTCCATTCAGAGGTGAATGGACTATCGTTCCTTTGAATGCATCAACATAATAAAGAGAGTCACTGGTTGGTTCATAAAAAGGTCCTTCGCCTAAATCATTAATCCGATTAGAAACAATTGAAACATTGTAATCACTTTGATCGTTCATTTGGATCGATTTACATTGAAAGTATTGAAAACATAAGAAAAAAATAACAATGGAAATAAAATTAACTTTCATCAAGAACATTTTTCTCTCAGTAATTATTAATTATTAAATTTATCAGATGCAAAACTATGATAATTAACCGAATTGATTAGATATCGATTTCTCTCTTTATCAACTTCACCGTCAAGAGGAATTTGAAAACTAATCATTTGGATTTTATTATTTTATGAGATTCACTGAACTTTAATCAAGTTTCAAACTGGACACAAGTCAATGACCGATCAACCGATTACACTTTTCATCTCAACATGATATCGGTAAAGCTCAAGATATGAGCGTAAGCTCAACTTTTCTACTTTTAGCTGACTTTTTTGGCTTACGATTCGCGGCTTTTTAGGAAAATGATTTAATTTAATTGATTAACAATTAATTCGACAATCAAAAATTTGACTCCTCGAGAGCACATGTTAGTCCACATTCAACAATGAAATAAAAGTAAACGGGGCTGATTAGCTGTCGAAAGCTAACATTACATTAATTGTCTCAATTAAAAGAGTTTATTTATTTTTCCTAAATCAAACAATCAAACAAAACCAAGCCAATTATATTCACTTTCATCGGGTATAAGTTATCCGAGTGAATAGATTGGAGAGTAGAAAGTAAATGAATGAATATTAGAAATCTTCTTCTGCTTTTAAAACCCTCTTTTCGACGAAATATTTGAACTTCTCCGCTAAATCATCCACTTTTATCTCACCACGAACGACATTATCTCTTGTACGAACGTTCACTGAATCGTTTTCCTTTTCTTTTTCTCCAACAACCAAGATGAAATTGAATCTGTCGAGTTGAGCATTTCGAATTTTCTTATTTAAACTCAGTCCAGGATCAGCTCCAATTTCAACTTCGAAACCTGCTGCATACAATTTAGAGCGAACTGCCTCAGCATATTCAATGAAAGGTTCGGCTACAGGAATGAGAATAGCTTGTTTAGGAGATAACCAGAAAGGCCATTTACCACCGAAATTCTCGGCTAAGATTGCTAAGAAGCGTTCAACAGATCCAAAGATGGCTCGATGAATAATGACCGGCTTATGTTTTTCACCATCCGGTCCAATGTAACTCAAATTGAATCGAATTGGTAACTGAAAATCTAACTGGATTGTGGCGCATTGATATGATCTTTTAAGAGCATCTTTCACAGTTATATCGATTTTAGGTCCATAGAAAGCACCATCGCCGGGATTGAGGCCCCATTTGTGTCCACTAGCATTCAAAGCATTTGTTAAAGCTTCTTCGGCACTATTCCAAATTTCAATCTCACCGATGTAGGAATCTGGTCGAGTGGACAGAACCATTTCGAAAGTGAACCCAAGAGTAGTGTAAACATCTTGCATGAATTGTAAAGCTTTCACAATCTCTTCTTCAATTTGATTATGAGAACAGAAGATGTGAGCATCATCTTGTTGGAATCGACGGACTCGCGTTAACCCGGAAAGAGCACCAGAGACTTCATTTCGATGGAGAACACCGAAATCAGCGAATTTGATTGGTAATTCTTTCCAAGATCGGGTACGCGAATCGAAGATGAGACAATGACCTGGACAATTCATTGGTTTAAGAGCATATTTTTCTTCGTCAAGGTCGAAAACAAACATATTATCTTTGTAATGTTGCCAATGGCCCGAAGTCTCCCAGAGTTTAGTGTTATAAATATTTGGTGAAATAACTTCTTTGAATCCTCTTCCACGATACTCTTTTCGAATGAAATTTATAAGTGTATTGTAAATATGAGCACCATAGGGTGAGAAGAAAGCTGTTCCTCTGCTGAATTCATGGAAGAAGAATAAATCTTGATCTTTTCCAATTTTTCTATGGTCACGTTTAGCTGCTTCTTCTTGAAATCTTTCCCATTCTTTCATTTGCTTGGTATCTGGAAAGATATACCATAGACCCTTTCAATGGCTCTGAAACATCACCTTCCCAATGAGTGGATGAACTCTAAGGACAAACGATAAAATAGAATCGATAGAGATCATAAGTTTCCTGGAAGAAAGATCTAAAAATACTCACTTTGGTTACTTTAAGAGCCTTAATGAGACCAGTGTGTTTGATATGTGGACAAACACAAATCGATCAAAGACACATCGATAAACTGATGTTCGATCTTCTTTCACTTTTCATTTAGAATTCGCTTTGAATTGATTATAAGAGAACATTTCTAAAAGCTGATCCTTCGTTAGTTCGAGTCTTTCAAACGGTTGTTTCTCATTACAAATGGTTTCATTAGATTCTCAATCTGAGGGAAATGATGAAGAGAAACAGTAGACAGATTATCATCTGAGGTTTTAGTTTCTGCGTCACCAGAGTTTCCACACGAAGTACATGATTTGTGCATCATGTACATATCGTAATAAAAACCATTCTCAATGGGTGGACCATAACATGACTTCGTACAGTCTCTCCAACGCTTCTCCCAAAACATGAGCCGTCGAATGCCAGAAAACCGCTCTACCTAAATAGTTGAAAGATTTGATAACACGTTCCCTATTTAGCAACAAGTATTCTGATTACATACCTTGATCGTCATCAAATTTCACCAATTCAATAGAACAATCATTTTCAATGGCCTTTCAAGATCCCACAATTTACCATTTACCTTTGAGATGATTATACTTTCAACCCATGATTTAGATCCAATTTTTTGCGACATCCATTACAGTGGTTTCCAACTCTCCAAATCATCCAATTGTTTAACTTTTCCATCTTTATCGGTAACAGAGATTTTGATTGGCTTCGGTTCTTTGGTGGCCAATTCAGCTTCATAATCGGCTTTAAACTTATCCCACAATTTAATTCTATGGTCAAGAAATTCCGGTAACGGTGATAACTCCTTCAATGGAGATTTAACCTGAGTGGCACCCGAAGCATCACCAACAGTCATCTTGTTAATTAGATAAGACGAAGAAACAGAATAAGTTGATTTCAATCGATTGAGAATTAATTTAACTACAACTATTTTCACATTTAACCGGATCTTGTTCATCCCATTGAACAATCATGGCCGATTCTCCATGTTGTCCGAACGAACTGTCATCTGGTGGCCAATCGAGCAAAGAGAAGAAAAGAATCAAAGTCGCGCTTCAAGTGGAAGAACATAAGAAGAAACCAAATAATCTGGTAGGTGGAGTTACAAGTGGCAACGATTCGGTCACTTGGAAGCTTCAACTGAGAAAGGTTTCATGATAAATTCATTGGTGTTTTCAATTGTTCTCAATATTTGTTACATTAAATTACTAATTTATTATTGATTTATTCCTGTGAACAAGTTGAGATAATAATTCTCTTTGTTTGTGTTGACCATTAGATTGAAGGAGAAGATTAAAAAGAAAACAGATTGTCCATTTTCCAATTTGTTTTTCTTTAAGTGGACCTTCATCTTCATCTTCATCTTCAAAACCTTTGTTTCATCTTCTCCTCAATTTCTGTTTTCATCTTTATTCTCGCTATTTCATCGACATCACATCTACCCAAGCCCACCATCATCAAAATGTATTCAATTAACTTGTTGATAGTTACCTTGTGTTACCAATTGTGGCTGAAGAATGTTAATTTGGCTGATGCAGCCTCATCTTCATCTTCATTAAATCAACAGAATTCAATCAATGGTGTTCCCGAGGTGGTTTTAAGCCATTTCCAACCGATGGTTGCTATGCTTTGTGGTCGTGGTAAATTTCACAATCAATATTTGGATGAAAACAAACGATGGATTTCTGACCCTGATCCCAAAGCGGTTTGTACAAAAGACAAATTGGAAATTTTGGAATATTGTCGCAAGGTTTACCCCAAAAAGGATATTCGGAATATTGTTGAATATAGCAAATACATGGTTGTTGAGAATTGGTGTAAAGTTGGACAAAAGTGCGGTGGTCGTCATTTCATCAAACCTTACCGATGTTTAGAAGGCCCATTTCAAAGTGATGCTCTTCTTGTACCTGCTTATTGTCTCTTTGATCATATTCACAATGGATCGATCTGTCAAAGCTCAGAATATTGGAATCGTACAGCTGCTTCAAGTTGCGCTGAGAAACGTAACATGAAACTCAAATCATTTGGAATGTTACTCCCTTGTGGAGTTGGAATATTTGGTGGTGTCGAATTTGTTTGCTGTCCAGCTTGGTCAACAACTACATCTCCACCAGAACTTGTGACTCTTGGAACCGAAAAGAAACAATTGGGTAAGCGTTTCATCTCAGTCATCTTCTCTTCTCTTTTTTCTCATCTCTTTGCTTTCAATTGAATAACAATTAATGAATCAATTGTATAATATTAGTAAAGAGCAAAGGAAAAGCTTAATAATTATGAAAATGAATCAACAAAGGTGCAAGTTTTATTCCTTTTCCATATTACTTTTTTTCTCATCTCCAATTACTCTTTTTTTGAGCTATTGGAAATGTCTATTGGGAAAACGCATACTCACATTCTCGTTTAACCCCATTTTTAGTATTTAGTATTGGTAATATAACCAATGGTTCCTCTTTGCACTTTTCCTTTCTCTCTCTCTCTCTCTCTTTTCTGGACTCTCTTGAGATTTGATGAAGCAAATTACTAGATTGTTACACGATAATCAGCTATTTTAATGAACTGTATCAAAAAACATTAACAAAGTCTTGTTTCCAAGTTTATCGTCAGTATTTATGTTTTAGCTTTGGGTTAGGTTATTTATTCTTATATTAATAGTTTATCGTGTAAAAAATATAATCTTTGACTCGATCACACGATTCATCTTTGTCTTTCTGATTAGTCTCTAATGAGTTGGTGTCTATTCTCAATATCATCTCCCTCATCGTTGTCTTTAGTTTTCACCATGACCTCTCTCTCTCTCTCTCTCTCTCTCTCTCTCTCTCTCTCTCTCTCTCTCTCTCTCTCTCTCTCTCTCTTCATTCATCTCCTTTTTTATGAAAAATGAACAATAATTCATACTATGTGTTACAAAGTCTATGATTTATTGAATGGAAATCATGCTCATGGAACCTTTTCCACCCCATATCATCCGTATTTTTATATAAAGATGATGGAATAAAATTTTTATGATGAGCCTTTGAAATTCGAGGTGTGCGTGTCTCCCTTTACACCATGAGAATTTTAAAAAATATGTTAATATATGTTCTAGAGTAAATTATTACAATAGAAACTCATCATCTTCTCCTTTTTTAGCTTTCGACTGTCAGTAGATTCGGTCTTTATTTAGCTTGAAACACCAATGAAAATGATCAAAAGCTAATCTGATAATTAAGTATTTTGGTTAACTATCAAAGTTAACAATTACCTCTGAACCTGAAACCCTCGAAAAGATGATAAATAAGATAGCAAATGGAATAAGATTTGTTCACGTTTCCCTGAGTCTTTTTAAAATTTCCATTGTCAAATCTCATCAGTGAATCTTGATTAAAATTAAAATGGTTAACTTGATTCTCTCTCTCTCTCTCTCTCTCTCTCTCTCTCTCTCTCTCTCTCTCTCTCTCTCTCTCTCTCTCTCTCTCTCTCTAAATGTTTAATTATCAGACTCATTTTATTCAACTCTCTTCATTATCATCATCATTTCCATCATCATCTTCATTAAGAGAGATGTTTAATTATTTTTCTTATTTATAATCTTTTCTATTCAAAACTTTGCCACCTTTCAGCTCGTTATTAAATCTCTAAGTGAGCCTATTTAATCGAGAGAGAAAAAAACTCAATGAACTTTCTCTTATGAGATAAATCGTAGTGAAGAATAAGAGACAAGTGGAATATCTTTTCTATAACTTTTTGTATTCTGTCAAACGCATTTTTCTTCATTCTTTTTTCCTCTCTCTCTCCTAATATTTCATAGAAATTTTCCTTTTTCTCATGGTGAATTCTGTTGCTCCCATGATATTATTATCTTTGCTGTTCTCATTGAAATACGATACGCATTATTTACACACAATAGTGGTAACAACTGATAGTCCAATTTTTGGCCTTTGCACGTATTCAAACGGTACACACCCTTCATCTATAATTAAATAAGCAAATATTAACTAGATTAATATGAAATTTGAGTAATAAAATTCAATTGAATTTTGAAGTGATTGAAAATCGAAATATTTTTCGATTTGTTAATTTTCAACGAATTGAAGTTCATTCAATTATTATTAATATTTTTTTCTTTCTCTTAAGAAAAAATTCGAATGCAAATGATTGTCTTCGTTGATTATAATAATTGATTTATTAAATAATTCAAAGGAAAAAAGTGAAAAAAAGTTAAAAGAAATCAAAAATATGAAGTCACCTGACTTCATTTTGCTTCAAAATGGATTCATGGTGAAAGAGATTAAGATGATTATATTACCTTTCTCATTATTATTGCAACTGCGTATTGATAACTATTAATACAATTTAAACGTTACTCATATTACTTGTATGTATTAAATATCATTCACTTGACGATATAATTGCATGACTATTGTCTCTGTGTATTTATAATATAAGAGTTGATAGTACACAAGACTAATTGCAAAAAGTGAAAACAAGATGATGATGAGGGAAGAAAAAATGATGAAAAATAATAGTAAAAAAAGTAGAAATGATGCTTATTACAGTGATCATAATTGTAAGATTATTTGTTCATTTTCATCATGAATATTATACATGTACGTGTATTTCAGTGATTCTGTCTCACTTATAATCAAATGATAATGAAAACAGAGCAAAAGATCATCTCCATTGATCAATTTCTCTTAATCATTTCTTGATTCATTCACCTAACCTCTAATATCTCAATGACCTTATTCAATTGTGACTATATTTTTACTTGACCTACACTTAGCTTCATCTATTTCTCCCCTGATCTTGATCCAAAAAGTAACAAATATTTTCTGATACTTATTAGTAGGAGTTTAATTAGTGAAACAATTTGTTGATTGTTTCCATCTCCTTGTGAAAAAAAGTAAAAATCGTATTTCTTATTCATTATATTTGTATACATACAGTTTTACTTGCTAATTTTGTGTCACCAGTATCATAACTAAAATGACATATAATCTTGTTCACAGTATGAAATCTATCTAATATAATCACAATCTGATTCCATGTAGATTTAATAGCGTAATCAACTATTTTGAACACTAATAAGCCAGTGCGGCTTTAGTATTGATATTATACATGTATTTGCTTTAATTTATTAACTTCACAGTTTGTCCAGTAAATTAACTTAATTCACAACAGATTAGTCTAATTTTACTGAGAACATGAAGTTTAGCCTCACGTAAAAAGAGTTTATTTTGTAACCAGTTTCAATCATTAAGCTTCATCTAATTCGTTACATTCATATTTAATCTTTGTCATTTGTTGAATTTATTTCGCGATCATTTAATGATATTGTAAATCTCTCGTTAATCCACTTTAATTCAGATCTGTACACTAATTCTTTACTCTACCATTTTAATTAGTCCAAATTCTCAACGTTTATATCTTCACTTTCGTAGCGTAAGAAAATTGATAAAGTTACTGATAACTTTAACATTTCATTTCTATTCATTTTATTAATATATTCATCGATTTCACCTGAATTTCCGATAGCAAATTCTCTCAACTGTTCGGCTGATCTACTTGTTGTTTTTTTTCTAAATTCTTGTTTTTCTGATTGTTGCAAACTCCATATCGTGTGATTTATGTTACATTTACTGTTACCTTTTTAAATATTTCAGATTTACTTTCACTGAAATGACAACAGATATAAATCATCATTATGATGACAATGGTATGAGCTTTTCTTCCCAAGTTCTTAAATATGAACATTCCAGTTATTTCCTGTAATGGAAGTGAAAACTTATAGATATTACCTTGAATAACTGTTGCATTTATCTTGTGCACTAATATATTAACACCATTATAATGTTTCCTACGAATTTGAATTTCTCGTTGAGTTACGCGTATGGTGATTACATGTATGGTGGTAAAGATAACATTGATTCATTTTCATCTTGACTATATTAACAAATTCTGGATAGTTTTTTTCTCTCTCAGCTCTTATTGGTGATACATCATAACTGATACATTATTTAAAATTATATTTGTCTTATTTGTGATTGATTGTGAAAGTATTTCAGAAAAAGTTTGAATAAAACAAGAATGAATAAGCATTCGTAGTATTTAATTGAAAACCGTAATGATAAAAAGTTATAAAATATTTGCAAATGATAAAAGAAACTTTTGTAACTTTATTTCATTAAAAAGTAGAATACAAAAGCTAATCATTTTGATGAAAGGAGTAATCATTTGGAGAAAGATGAACAAAGATGAATAAAGATAAAGATAAACAGATGATTTCCATGGAAATAGAAGAAAAGTTAAAAAATATAGTCAGGCAACGCCTTTTGTTGATTGACTAGCATTCAATGAATGATGAAGATGCGAGATGATGAAAGGAAATGGAAGATTTTGTTAAGAATGAAAGGTGAACAATATGAGGGTATTGTACACACTGAGTTGTAGGAGGAGGTTTAAGATGCTGCAGCTAAATATGATTACAATTAAAATTAAATTGAGATAATTCTGATAATTGGGGCTGATGATATAACATCTTGACGATCCTTTTCTCTGTTAGGTTTAAGATTCATCTATCGATTTTATGCTTATCCTTTTACTCATATTAAACCCTTTTCACTTTCATTCTCTTCAGATTCACCAGTTAATCGATCTTCAGAATATCCCTTCTCTCTTATTATTTTCGTCTATTTTTGGCCAGACTTTGTCTTTAACAGAATCTTCGTTGATTTCACTTGTTGATTCTGTTGAAACATCAGATTTTGTTGATTGTTTTATCGGTGTTGTAGCCTTGGGCTCTTCGTTTTCTGGCCACTTTCTGGTTCCTTCTTTTTACCTTATTACCTTTATCATCTTCTTTGTGCTTCTCATCATCTGGTGCTTTTTTCTGTCCATCATCTTTCCTTTGTTCCTTTTGTTCCTCTTTATCTCATCTACCTTTACTCTGGTTTATCTTCTCGCTCTCGACTATTTGCTGTTGTTGATTTTCTTATTGTGGCTCTCGTCATCATCAAAGATGATGATGGTTAGATTAACGATTTTGGAATGTGATTTGGTGTTTGTATTCCGTTGCTCGGTTTTAGATGTTGATTCTTTTTGTCTTAGTTGTAGTAGACTCAGCTTCGGCTTCTTGTCGATCTGATGTATATGGAATCAAATTGGGAGAACTTTACCCAGTTAAAGTTGGTTTAATTGATTTTGTTGTCGTCTCATTCGATTCTTGAGGACTTTGACTTGCTCGTGTTATGAAATCGACTCTTGCGTAGTATTTACTAGTTTTTTCTCTAACACTGTAATATAATCTCTCTTCCATTTTTGCTCGAGAAATTGAGGTTAATGGCAATGGAAAAATTAGAATTGAATGGCAATGATAATATTCAAGCACAAGTATAAGATAAATCAATTCGTTATACTTGATAATTAATTTGAGTTATCGCCTGTTAGTGTTATGGTAAATGTTATTTAAATTCTATTCATTAACATACAGGTAATAATAATGGTTATTAATAGCATTTTATTTTTTAAAGTTTCCTCTTTCTATCATCGGTGAACATAAATTATGTTAGATAATATCATGGATTATCGAGATCAATGCATCACCGATTTCCATTCGCATTTCCTGATGATCAGCTCTATTCCTTTTCTCTGATAAACTTCTTCAACATCTCAATCTCTCTCTCTCTGATAGAATTTTAAAGGTTCTCATAAGTATTTAGTCTACTAAAATTATTCATGCTTCGAGTATTTGGAAATAATTAGTTCACAAATGTTTAGAATTGAAGTTTACTTTCTTTTTCTCTTTCTTCGATGATTTGTAGTTTTTCTCATTGCCTCGATTCTTATTGTTTCCATAGTGAAAACTCACAACTTATTGAAAAGTTGATAATGGAAGAAAAAAGGATCGAACAAAAAAAAACTCGAACAAGGTTGAATTCGTGAACTTTCAAGTGGATTTTATTTTATTTCACAAAAAGCAAATCTATCAATATGAATATTCTCACCACTTTTTTTTTCTTAATTCATTCTCGGTATTATTCTGAGTTACTTGTATTACATTTACTCATTTTCCAACATGTTCTGTTTTACATGAGATAAAAAGTAATTCTCATAATGATGTTTTTCTCTATTCAAGTGATTACTTGTATCATCAATTGTTCTTCAAGCCTAAGATTATTTTACAATTAACTGTACCTGGATGTGTGCAAGTACAGTTAATGATTCAATTATAAATTTCATTCCATTTCATGACAATTGAGACTTGAATCTTTTCCTCAACTGAGCCTTGTGATTACAATTTTTGCAAGTTTAACGCTCGTGCTGATTTATTATATGCCTTCCAATAGATATTGGATATTAGTGTTTACGATGTTTCTATCCAATGATTAACTTTAATGTATTGAATTTTTACCTTCACATTTTGTATACTCTCTAAGGGTTTACATCCATATGTCACAAAGTATTATCATTAATATAACAGTTATTATTTTATTAGACAGTCATATACATGCATATTACACCAAACAAAACAATCAAATAGATGAAATTTGTTACCGATATTAACTAATTTAATGTATCATTGAGAAAAATTCTGATGACCCATTACTTTATTGGTCACTTTATGCAATTCACTGTTATCTTCTTGTTATTACTCATCATGAAAATGGCTCAGATTCGAGTTTTATCCTCACCAAAACTTGTTAATAGTCGTTGTCATAGTTTCTTTCTTATTGTTGTCTCTTGGATAATAATAGTTTCTTTCAATAAGAACCATCATCCTAATATTCATTCTTAACTAAAGATTCTTTTCGTTAATACTTTAATTTACTTAACACTCAGATTAATCAGCCAACTGTTAAATAAAACATTTACCGTATTAATGATAAATTTATTAATGTCATTTATCTTAATAGGCAGTCTTTTTGTTTATTATCAGTAAATCCTTAAGTTAATCTTCATCTTGAACACAATCAAAGATTATTGCATCTCTTGATTAAGAGATTGAGATGATCAAGATTCTTTGATAATATTGATATTGTGTATCGGTTTGCAATCAGTCCTTTTGTTGCGTTAACCTTGACCTCAAGGAAATTCAATACATGGATATGAGAAAAAAGTCCATTCAAACATTATTGGTCCAATTTGACACAACTTCCGGTTCCAATTGATTTTCCTTTTGTATTTTCTCAACTCTTCTATTTTCATTGTAACTATTGTCATTCGCGTCATTATCATCATCTGATAATCAATGAGAATCGTCTGTTAATCCTTCAATCAATATTGATTAACTTTGATTCAATTGTAGTCAGAGACCAGAAAGATTCTCATTTCCATGGTAACTTAGGCTATTTCTTTCGTGATTCTCATTTTATATCATCAAAGTAAATGTTTATGGTGAAAAGGAGGAGCAAATACCAGCTAATCATCATTCTCATCTTCGATTGTCCTCATCTCAATCATTATTTCTTATCGAATCTACATTATCAGAGATTAATGATAACACTTTAAAAAAAAGTTAATTATCACTTTGATTTGTAATCTTTTCTTATGAGCTGATCAATGAGAGCATTTAATAGATTCTTTCTATCGATTTCTAAACTCAATTCAAATGGAAAGGTAAATGTAATAACGATTACTTCATATCCAAACCATTACCTTTACATTTTTTCATTTCACTGTACAACGAACGATAAAGATGATCAACTGAAAAGATAACTTGATGGTTTCCATCTTGTTTGTAATTTCAATTTCCTTTACTTCATCTTCTTGATAAAGTCCTAAACAAGCTCAGAATAGAATTCATTTCATTCATGATGATTAATTGCAAAGATACTCTATAAGTTGAAAAGATGATGATGTTTTGTCTCATAATGAAATTTATCGGTATTCAGGATTATGAAAGTATCGGTTAATCGATTATTTTTATTCCTATAAGTTGAGAAAATTTCAGAATAACATGATGAGTACAATGTTGGAATTAATATTTCAGGAGACACAAAACAATGAAACTGAATTCAACATGTCATGTGAACTGTTAATGAACAATTTTTGTTTCTCTTTTCGGATAACAAAAGTTTAATGGAACAAAGTTGGAATAATATTAAGATTACTAGGACAACGAGCGTGAATTAAGATTAATTTTGCAAACGTGAAGAAATAAAGAATTTATTTCAATGGAGTAAATGAATTTAGTTTCTTATTTCTCTTTGGTTAAAAAGATGTACTTTAATGATGGATATTTATCGAACTCCCGTTAGATGAAGATGAAGTTTAAAGCTCTGAAGAGGATAACAAAGATAACCGCAATGGAAATAGAGTGAAAGAAATCGAAGAGCTCATAGTTATGATGGTGAATAAAACGATGAGGTTGATGGGAATGATGAGCAAATAGTCTCGAGTATTATTAATATGATGACGCGAACTATGTGTCTATGCATATAGTTTATGGATTCTAAGCAAAAACAAAGTATTGTGATGATAACGACATGTTTCTAATCTTCTTTAATCGTTTTCTTCCATTTTACTCATTTTATCTTCATTTCTATCATCTTATCATCCATTTTTCTCCTGCCACTCCCTTGCTCTTTATTTCTTTCATTCTATCTTTTCCCTCATTAGAATCGATTGTCCTTATTCTCATTTTTCTCTATGAAAACTCTGTAAGCTGATGAAAGTAAACGACCAAGAGAAGATGTTAAGTGGTGGTAATTCTTGGTTTCAACTCTCCTTAATACCAATATTCGCATTTTCATTCATATTATTGAGAATTTAGTAAATACCGTTTACATTATTCTCAAAAATTCGAGTAACTACAATAGTAAAGATCCAAAGATGATAGTTTTTCATTCCCTTTGCTTTCAACAGACTCATCGATTATTTTATCTGATTCATTCAAACCTTTTCAATTTCTATCTTTGAGTTCGTATTCATTTCTCAAAATATTCATCGGTGTCATCTTATAATGAATTCAATGTGTTTTTGATGAATTCAATCATCAATCAAACAACTACTATATCAATTATCGGAAAGTCTTATAATAAATTAATTTATATTAACAGTTTAATGTCATAGGAAAGGTTAGCTGGTTATGACTCGTCCTTAATATTTTCCAGTAAGAACCGGGAGAAAGCTCAGTAAATCGAAATTATTAATCAATATATTTCTTGATGACAATTATAACCTTGTCAGTAAATCAATAACATTAGTATTCTAGAGACTCACTGGAATAAATAAATAACCACCAATTCAACATTGCAACTGTCTAAAGATAACTGAGCAATGATTAAGGAGATAATTTGAAATGTACTCCATTTGACTGTTTCAAACAAAAATCAATGATCTTGAGTGAAAACTACATGTGTATCTCATTCATATCTGTATTGAAGTAATATTCAATCCAATGAGAGCATGAAACTATCAACAATGAAAATTTTCAACTTATCACATGGCCTTAGGGCTCAAGAATATTAGTAAATATATATTATCACTGTATTTATACTTTTGTATTCAGAATTCGTTTCAACAATAGTCTTAAAGTGATGAGGGTTTACAAATGATTCCTTTAGAAACTAAGTAAACTATTATATAATATAAATTGTATTTAATATCTTCCGCTTATATAATGTCCGTTTCAAAATTACTTTTGACATGATATTTAAAAATGAGAACAGATTAATTGTAATTTATCCTTGGTGTTTAATGAACAATAATGATGAAAACTCATGATAATGACGATGAACATGATAAATATTACCTACATTGTATTGACAATGGTGAATAATCATTTTCTTCATGATTGAGCCATCATTATATTATTATTGCTTCCTATTCTATTGATTTTCATGGTCTCTCTCCATGAGCATTCAGGCTCCTTAGTGAGTGGGAACACTAAAATAACTATTTTATCTTAACCAACAGAGTTTATTTTGGTTCCACAATTTTGTATTACTAACAGTTAGTAATTGATAATTTTACCTCTTTATGCTAATTGTATTAAGCTAAAATTGATAACACAAGCTGAATATTAATAGTGATTAATTTGAAATATATCAGTATTAACATTGAAACCCATGAAATCATTTTCATTTCTTTCGAGGTTGACTGAGTTAATATAGTCATAAAAGATTCGCAGAATCTTCACTTTTTATCCTGATTATCATTTTGTAACCATCATCATCTCTATCATGAGGTATTCATATTAAAAACAAGTTGAGACGAAAAGATTGTCCATTCATATTCTCCATTGAAAATCTATTTGCATTTAGGTTTCTCTAATCTTGACTTTTCTCTATTTAATCATCATTCTCAAGATTCCAAGCTCAACATTATTCTCCCATGTTTCACTTCATGCATTGCACATTCTTTTTGTCGTTTCCTTACATTGAAATTTCACCGTTAAACTCATTTTGTATTAATTGTAAAGTCTTTTATTGTCATAATTGTTTAATTTCATTGTTTTCTACTTCTTTATGTGTGCCAATCAGAAAATTCTTTACCTGTAATCATTTAGACCTTCTTTGTTGATTAACATAATTCATGACGTGTAATGTATCTGATTTTGTTGAATTGAGTAACAATGATGCATGTTGGTTATTTCAATTGAATTGTAAGGGTTTGACCATCAATCAGAATCAATGAACGCACTTTATTAACATGATTTTGATTCATTATCCTTTTTCTCAGTTTCTAGCTCAATCATTCCGTGTATCAAATTTTCTGTAACCATGTTCTTATTCACTTTATATCCATGCCAGTGCTGCATTTAGAAACTATTATTACTCGATGAGCTCTCATCTCTACATTCTGATTCTATCCTGGTTTTGATTTATTGTTTACTTTCATCTTCTTCTCTTACATTTATACGATTCTTTTTTCTATTCTATCAATAGGTAGGTGACATTTCATCGTTTTCCAATATCAACCTTGAGCTAATTTCATCATAAATATATTTACTTTTATCTCCTAGTCTATTCTACCTTCTTATCACTTGAATCTTAATAACATTCACAAGCAAAATGCTGATGATCCTTTATTGAGCTATAGTGAGTCTCTTTCATGATCAATAGTTTACCGATTTTGCTTGCTTAATGCATTATCATCATTCTTGTCATCATAATCTTGATCAAAAATATTGAATAGGGTAAGAGATGAAGATGCTCAGGCTAGTGTTGATCATCTTTTATCAGTCAAGCTTCATATTCTCTCGATCATCATGGTGATAGGTTTAAAGAACTTCCAAAATTATCATGGAAAGAAACACTTTGGCTCAGAAACTATCGGCGATAATGTATTAATCCGATCGGTATCATCATCTTTCTCAATTTTCCATCATTTTAATGGAACATCTTCTTTTCATCTTTAGAAAATTCATCATCATTATTTAAAAAATCTCTGAGTAAAAATACTTTCCCGTTTTTATCATCAAATATATTCATTGATGATCAACGTCCATCAAAGAGCACAAAATTACCTTTAATGGTGATTTTGATGAACTCTTCCAGTTTCGAAGCTTGAGTTTCTGTCCATTAAGGTCAAATTTAATCATTTCACATGTAAATTACTATTATGATTTTCAATTTAAACTCAATCTTGTGAACATCAAATCTTGATTACTATGAAAACCTAAATCAAATTGTCACTTCATCATTTTCGGTATCATCTTGATGAGCTTCGCATTTGAGGTTTATTGTTGTTGAAAAGTTGTCGTGTTATTATTACATGTACTTCCATTTATTAGGATTTTTCGTTCTCAATAATAGAATTTAAGTTACAATAATTTCACCTTTAATGAACCATAATAACAAATAGATCGAAAAGCAAAAGGATATTGAATTCCTGTAAAATCTAGAATTGAATTTTGTTCCATTGGAAAATTGTTCAGAAAGAATATTTTTACTTGTTTCGTGTAGAATGATAATATTATTGTTCAACTAAATAGCTTTGTGATGATAATGAGTAAGTCAAATGATCTGAACAAATGAATATAATTTGTTCACCACTGAATTCTGAATGAATCTGACAGAGTTTATCATCTCCATCTTTCAGTTTCTTTCATAAATGTTGACAAAACTCTAAAATTAACTGAATACTTTACTATTATCAACTAGTTGTAACTGTTTCCACTATTGTCCTAATGTCAATCGTAATAATAATAAATGGATATTATGCAAATTCTAATAATTATTCGCTATATTAACAAAATTATTAAAGAATCAGAGGAGTGAAAATGAATGTTAATAATTTTTTGGTATGTTAATATTTGCAATTCGTCCCAATGAATCTGAGTTGATAGTTATCATTTTAATGAACACTAACGATGAAAAGGAAAAAGCTACTTTTTGATTTATATTTTTGCGACTCCTTCAACTCCATTTAATGTGCATTAGGTGAGATTTGTGATATTAGAGTTCTCATTATTGTAATTATTATTGCTTCAAGGTTTTCGTCTAATTCTGGAAAATGAACAGAATTGAAGACGAAATAGAAAAATTAGCTCAAATAGTGGTTTTATCGCCTAAAGGGTTTTATCCTTTATTTTCCCTACTTTTCTGTTCTTGTTGTTTATTGATGTTGATTATGTTTGAGTAAAATATATCAGGTGAAAATCAGGATTCCGAATGAGCTGAAATCTGTCTACTTTTTTACTAATCACTTATTAGAATTGCGATGATTTCTAATTTCATATTTTACAACATATTCTACATGTTTTCTTCTCTGTATTTTAATAATCTTTTAGAATTTGAAAAACTATGATTAAAGAAAACATTCATTTTCTAATGTTATTGATAGAAAATTAAAGATTAATGATAAATTTAGTATTTTATCAATTCTATTCCTCGAAACTTTTTCTTTGCTCATTTTCTCAAACTTTTCTTCCATCATACTCATTATTTAATATTCAATGATGATGCTAACTAAACTCATTTGTTTCTCTTTTTCATTTTTATTCAGAAAATCAAATAACCTACAAAGACGCTGAAGATAATGGTAAGTACATTGATTCAATCGATAATAACCTTGACAGAAAATTGGATATTTCAGATCGTCTCTCAATTGTCGAATCAAAAGTTCATGAATGATGACCAAATTACGAAGAAAATGAACTGAAAATAGAAAGAAATTTCTATTGCTGAACTTTTTCATTTTTCTCATTTCAATCAGATTTATCAATTGTCATGAATTTTCGAACTTTAAACTTACAGAGAAAACACGAATAAATGTGATTGGTGGTAGTTCTCATTTTGTTAGCATTCGAACTGCAACTTAATCTTTCTTAATGATCTAATGTCTTCATGAAGATAATCGTTTAAATCGACAATCTTTTTAAAGCTGACCTATTTTTCTCGGAAATTTTTATTCTCTTAAATTTGGAAAATTTAATTGTTACAAATTCTGAGAAATTGATTGTTGTTTCATGATTAATCTTCAATTACTACAATTGAATTACAAGTGGAAAAATAATTGTTACAATACAATAACATTTTCAACAACAATCAAATTATCAACTTGCCATTAATTTTGTGTAAAACAAATGAAGACTCAAGGGAGGAATTTAATTAACTCACCCAATCCTAAATCGATCACATAAGAAGTCATCATGTTTATAGGAAGTCAGAACTTTTCATTTTCCTTTCCACCCACACCTACAAACTTGAACAATCTAATTGTAAACTCCAGTCATCGCTAATTGTAGCACCACTTCATTGAATCTTTTATTCTGATTGATTATTTTAATGTGTAAATATATCGATTGTTGTTAAGTGTTTATTGTATCTAATTATCCTACTGAGTATTTATGAACTTTCATGTTTCCAGAATCATGGTGAATGCTTTACATTTGAGTTCTCTCACCTTCGTAAACTTATTAATAATCGAGCTCGTTTTCTTGATATACAAGACTGATAAATGGACATTAATTTTAATCAAATTACTATTCTCATTGTTGCCAACAGTTAACGTAAATGTTGATTTCACAATTTTATATTCTTTGGTGTTTTAATTATGTTGATCTAATTAAAAAATCAACTATTATAATACATCGATCATGTTTTGTTTTTTTTCTTGATGAAAATTTGTTTCAGTTCATTTGTGTTCTCATCATTTATTATGATTTTCCTGTTTTACTATAAATTATTCCTTCAAACCAAATGCACAAATCAGTCAGGCAATCATTCATTAATTAGCAATTAACGTGAATGGTTACCCTTTCATCGTTGATAATTGTATCACTGGAACTTGCATCATATAAAAATGATCAACATTGAAAAATTTGTTGATAAACTTACAACCCGGAAGTGACTTGAGATTAACCAAATGGTTAATCTCATCTTATCCCCACTCTTTAAGTTTACATGATAAAACATCATCTTGATCGACAATCTTATTAAAGTAGGTGGTCATATCGTCGTATACCTGTTAACCCAGTGAAGATAAAGATAGATTAGATTCTTCAACTAATACTTGTGATAACCGAACCTTTTTTTCTTAATGCTCATGATCATCACAATCATTGAACTTACATCAATGATTAGTATGAGAACTGAAAAAAAAAGTTCAGAATCTGAAGATACATGTAATTCATTCCTCTTTTTTACTTCTCTTTTATGTTTTGATATTTTAACTAATTGGGTTTAGTTTCGTTGCTGTTATCATGACAAACGCACCTCTGGCCCTTGAGGCTACTCTCTCATTTAAACATTGAAATGAAATTGAATAAGTTCATTATTATCCATTCATTGATGAAATTAATTGTTGGTAATTAGGAAGAATCTTTTATAATTCAATTCATCTTGAGAGTGAATCAACTAATTGTTGACCCATTGTCTCATAGGTAAAAATTATCACCATTCTGATAATTTATTATCTGAAAAATAATTTCCATACATAATTAGACCAGAGTTATTATCAAACTTTACATAATTGAAAGGTTAGTTGATTGTGACAGAAGATTATCAATTGATATTAACAATCGGATTCGATATCGACTCAATTGCGTCCTGGTGGTCAACATCAATTTCTCTTAAGTTGTCATCATCTTCGATATTATCATTAGTTTGTTGACAAGACTTGAATTTAACTTTGATGTTGAGAAGAAAATACTAAACCATGTTAAGAATTAGATGAAAAAAACTTGTCGCTAATTCTGATGGCTGATTTTTCTGTTGAAACTGATTAGCTGTTGAATTTATTGTAGTCGAAATTAACTTCTCATCAACTATCTGAAAAAGATTTCCATTGACTTTTCGAGTAAAAGAAATTCAAGTTTATTATTTTCTCTTTTATCAATTTATTCTTATTTGAGATTATAATGATAGTTTTACCTTTATTTTCTCCTGATGCATAATTGACTTTAACGAGAAAATATTTCAACAACTTGAATGAAAACAGTCAAGTATTAAGATGATGATGAGAAGCTTGTTAGTAATAAATGATATTCCATTGAGTGTTTGTCTAAGGTGCAACTTTCATTCAGTATCGCAACTTGGAACCATGAAAAAATTATAACAGAAAAGGTGAGAAATTGAATAATTTCTGGATGAACGATCGACTATGAACTTTCATTAGTATTTAGCCATTCGCAATATAATCAAATGTTAATCAGCTTTTCACCGAATTACAGTGTTGCATATGAATAGTAAACTCTATTGATAATATAAAATAGATTTGCATCATAGATTATCTATTGATCGTGATTAATTGTATTGTTTTGAACACTTTTTAATTGTCAATTAATTTCTTATGAAGTGAATTCAGTTAATATTTAGCAATACTATGGTTTATTTATTTTATCAAAAGCTTTATAATGTTTACCAGAAACTATAACTGAGTAACCTGATCAATTATATTAAATGTAGTGATTGGTTGATTGGTTGTTGTTAATTACTGTGGTCATGCCACTTTGCTTAATTAATCAACTTGTGATAGGCAATTGTTTCTTACTCTTTGATTATACAATTTAATTATGATTATATCCAAATGAATTTTCTGGTTGTTAAGGTAAAGTCAATCTCTTGTTGCGTTTTTTTTAATTCTATTTACTTTTATGCTTTAACTTTTTACTGTTGATCGTTAATTTTAATAGAATCACTTAATCATACTAAGTCGATCGACTTAGTCAAATACACGTACGAATTTTGATTGAGTAAATTTATGATTATTCAATGTAAAGTATATACAATTAGTTTTACTGATTGTTTAAGTTGATAGCTTACAATTAAGTTTAACACTTGCAGGCAATCAATTAACTTGAGTCAAACAAAACCTAAAGTCAATTTGGTCAAGTAATGTAATTAACCTTGTTGAGTATTTACCTTTTATCCAGTTGATTAATTGTTACAACA
Source organism: Panonychus citri (assembly GCF_014898815.1). Classification (NCBI taxonomy): domain Eukaryota; kingdom Metazoa; phylum Arthropoda; class Arachnida; order Trombidiformes; family Tetranychidae; genus Panonychus; species Panonychus citri. The sequence continues at coordinate 667,635 of NW_026515548.1, read as the reverse complement.
AAAACCATTAGATTATCATTATGGATTAGAACCGAGATTAGATAACAGGCTTAATATCAGCTGAAAAGTTGACACAATTACTTTGATTTCAAATTGTTCTTTCACAATTTAGTAATTATACTGATTTAATTAACATTCTTATTGTAGGAAAAGCTCATCAATAAGATACGATTTTGTGCATCAATTTGCTTTCATCTTATTTACAATTTTTGATTATGATTTGATTCAGAGTAAATTGTATTCTACTCAACACATTTACATCCCCATCATATTAGTGATGTTCATTTTACCTCATCATACTGTAACTCATCTTTGAACATTTCCGGTTATTCTGTTTCCGGTGATACCTTTACCTGCAAGCAAGTATTGTTATTTGATATCATGATTCGTTCTAATTTGAATTTACTCTGGTAATTACTGAGTTACAATTTCTTATTACAACTAGAAAGTAAAGAGATCGACAGGAAGAATTGAGAAGCAAAAGAATTGATAAGATAACGAAAAATATTTTGATTCTGAATTTGAATTGAATAGAACCGGGATAGTCTTAAATAATATCAGTTCTCTGTCGATTTTACAAGCGCAAACTCATTCCTTTTGAAATCTCTCATGTTTAGTAGTATGAAAACCCAATATATGCTAGAATTTATTCCCTCTTCCTTTTAAGATGAGACTTATCATTATATTGGATCCTTTTTGTATTCTCTCTCTCTCTCCCTCTTCTATCTCCACAGTCTCTGTACCTTTCATTTTACTCTCTGATATTGATTTCAGCGATTACAGTTCATTCAATACATAAATCATTGTGTTAAACTCTGTACCTGGCAATGGCCTTTCACCCTCTCAATCAGTAGCCTACACCCATGAACCTCATCCTAATCTTGATCTCATTTCTTTACATGTCTCTCAATCTCTAGAAATCTCAATTTTCATGATGAAATTTCATGTGTTTGTTTATCATTATTTTTTTTCTTAACTATCGATCTTAAAAATGAGGTAAAAATGCTTATGTCATGATAACTGTGGGCGTAATAATGATAGTATTCGATATTATCATGACGATTGAAAAATATAAACTCAACATTACCTTTGTTAGCTGAGTTTTTATTGAACTAAATATACTAAATATATTACTTATAATGACATTAAACTCTATTGGACTTTTGAAAGACTCGATTCTGACAATCAGTTTGTAACCATGGATACAATTCTGGTGAAGAAGATGACGAAAAGCTAAAAAACATTATCATAACTATCATGAAATCTTCTTGATCATCTCAGAAATCTTACAGACTCATTACAATGTGCAATTTTATATCAATGGTTTCAGGCTAATACATAATACATTGTCCTTGCCTCATTCTCCTGAGTTTATATTAAATTATTATCATTACAATCAAAATATAATCAAACTGAATCTATTTATCATCAACTGTTTGCTTCTCATTTCTCTTTCATCTTCCTTTTGCATACCAAAGGATGATCACAATCTCTCTCTCTCTCTCTCTCTCTCTCTGTTTCATTATCATCTATCCTTGTATTCGCCTCACGTTATCATCAACATTTTCTTAGATTGAGTTATCCTTCTTGATTTACTAATGAAACTTATTCATCTACAGCAGAAACTGAATTGAAGACTAGAATCGATTGAACTAGAATTCTGATAGTCACTTCCGTTTTCTCTTTACCATCATCTTTATCATCTCTTTCTCTTATTATGCTCCATTTTTATGGTTCAGCTTTTTCATTACCATTTGACTTGTTTATGTTAATCAAATGAACACAAGAAAAGGATGAATTATATTCTGTGAATGATTAAGATAAAGATGATAATGATGCTCGATAATAAGAAATGATTAACCTATGGGTTGATAATTCTTTCTCTCTTCTTTCTCTTATCCAACATTTGAATAAACCTTGTTGATTAACTTAATCACTCACATTTTCCTTTCCTTTTCATTTCTCTTCCATCCCAATCAAGAGACTTTGTTGAATTTTCTGCCTTCTAATGTTTACCTGGTCAGATTATTTCCTCATTTGAATTGACCATTGGATTATTCATCATTAGTATTATCTTTACCAATCTACTTTCTTGTTTGTCTAAGTCACTTTTCTCTTGATCTCCTAATTCAATGTATTTATTTTTGCCAAAATCATTGTCGTTATTTATCTGTGATTTTTATGATTGCAGCAAAATGTTTGATCAATATTCAGTTAATCACTTTTATAACCGTTTAATTAGCCAAACTGAGGTCACTTAGAGAATCGATTTTCTGTATCGCAAGTAAGGTAAGAAAAATGTTGAGAGATAGAGAGCGAGCAAAATTGAGCTTCATCGTAAACCAATGAATATATTTCATGATAAATCTCATATGTGAACGATTTAAAGGAAAATTGAAAGAGTTATGAATATATTAAATGTCATGTGCGTTTTCTGGTTTCAGTTGGTTTTTCCTCTTCGATTGGTCTTCACTCTTTAAAATGAACTTTTGTTGTTGTCATAAATTATGATGATTTAATTTGCTATTTGACTCCAATGTTCCTTGTTTTCATCTTAATTCAGATTCAGATAGTGACGAAAGCCAAGACGATAAAGATGATCGAAATTATGACGAAGATGATGAGTATTATGACGATGAATATCAAGAAGACGATGAAGAGGATGACGAAGAATCTGCTTTGAAGGCAAAATCAACCAGTACAACAACAACAACTACAACTACAACAACTACTACTACAACCGAGAGACCCATTGATCATTATCTGAGTCACTTTGATTCCAGTCATGAACATGATTCGTACAAAGCTGCTCAGAAATCACTTGAAGAATCTCATCGAGATAAAGTAACCAAGGTAAGATTGAACACAAATATATACAGGGTGTTGTCTAGTTGGAATTGGCTAATGATGGCAGCTTAATGAATATAAAGAAGCTTATTTTGTGACTTTAGTTTACAACTAATTCATATTACCACTTAGTAAATTAATTAGAAAAGTTATTTTATCAGTAAGATGAAAGTTCACCACTAAATTAGAAAAGAGAAGTAAAACAAAAATCAACTAAATAGTTAATCTATTAAGCAGAACAACTCATTTACTATGTTATAATTTAAATACATTGAAATACAGAACTGATGAGTTTAATCCAAAATAGAATAAAATTGAGATTTAATCGTAATTAACAAGTTACGACGAAAGATGAGCTTCTCGTCGCCATTTTATACTCTTTTCTTTTATCTCTATGAGAATAAAGCTTGTTAGGGTTTTCGCCTCAGGTTATACTTACATCAGATCTCGAGAGATTTTTATTCTTTTAGTTAAGTATTTTCACAAAAGTAATTGTATGTTTGATAATTTGCTTATATTGATTATTCTTGTGTTCTTTTGTGCTTTGTGACAGGTTATGAAGGAGTGGAGTGAACTGGAGGAAAGATATCAAGAGATGAAATTAAAAGACCCAAAGGGCGCAGCTGAGTTTAAACGTAAGATGACATCTCGATTCCAGAAGACAGTTGAAGCCCTGGAGGAAGAAGGATCAGCTGAGAGGCGACAATTGATCTCAATGCACCAACAAAGGGTAATGACGGTTATCAACATGAGGAAAAAGGCAGCAATGGATTGTTACACTCAAGCCCTCGACCAAAGTCCATTGAAAACAAAGAGAATCGAAAAGTGTTTGGAGAAATTGTTACGAGCCTTGGAAAAGGACAGAACTCATACTCTTCATCATTTTCGACATCTTCTCACCTCTAATACCAAGCAAGCACTTCGAGAAAAAACAGCCATGTTGGATCATTTAGAGAATCTTCTTCGTATGGGAAATCATTCAATTCTTATGTTGGATCGAGTTCCTTCAATTTCATCTAAAATTCGCCAACGAATAATCGCTTTCTGGCATAATCTTAGAGGAATCGGTGTCGATGAAATTATTTCCAGGGAAACTGAACAATCCATTATGGACCGATACGAAGAGGAAGTTGCACAAAAACAACAAGAACATGAGCGACAAAAGATGTTGGCAGAAGAACGTCAACAACTTAAAGAGTTAGAAGAAGAAAAGAAGGCTAGTGAGGCTTCTGCTTTAAATGATCGATCTTCAATCAATTCAGAGCCCATGGAATCATCTTCTTCGGCTTCGTCCTCTTCATCTTCATTGTTCTCTTCATCACTTTCAACCACCTCAGAGAGCGATGAATCTGAAACCAATCATTCACCATTTGGTGCCTCTACATCTTCACCACCAGTCTCAGGAGGCTCAGGAGGAGTAGTACCAATCACTGAATCGCCGGTCACCTCATTGAACGGAGGTGTTGGTACTCTTCCAGTTCAAGAAGATAATGCTGAGGAGTCTAATGCAGTTCATAAGATTCTGCCAACTCCCAAAATAGCTTATATTCATAATCAAGGTTTTCATCATAATGAGATGGTTAGTTATCCATTGTGATCAGTTTTATAAGAATAAGAAAACAAAACAAAACAAAACAAATGAGTCAGAATCGATTGATTGATCGATTTAACTCATTGAATTAGGGATAAAAGATTCATCACTATGACAAACGATTTTTACTGTTCAAACTTGTTTTCTGGTTCTTAGAACAGAAAGAAAAGTGATCTAACTTTGTCTTCTTATTGAGAATAACTTGAAATATTCCGTAATAATTTCGAGCTAATCAATCAATCATTTTTTCCTTTATTTCAGTCTTATTCAGTGAGAAAAGAGCCTTACCATCCAATTAAATGGAACGGAAGTGTTTACATTACTTTGGCCTTTGCTGGTATCGCTCTTTTAATGGCCACCGTTGTTGGAATTGTTCTACTTCGTAATCATCGACAAAGGTCACCATTAAGTCAAGGATTCGTCGAGGTTGACCAAGCCGCATCACCAGAGGAAAGACATGTTGCCAACATGCAAATTAACGGCTACGAAAATCCAACCTACAAATATTTTGAAACTCAATCTGCTTAAACAATAATCTTATATCAATAATCACCGTTAACACCATTATCAGAATCGTCATCACTACCAAACCACTACAGCTACTCTACTTCAGCGTTAATCTCCTTATAAATAACTTGAGTTATCAAAAGCCACGACGATCTAACATCAGATCAACTACATAATAGAAGCAACAAAAATCGCATCTTCATTTATTAACTTTTATCCAGTTTGTTTTCGGTGTTGCTGATTCACCTTAAAGATTTATCCACTTTCAAATTTTCGCTTTCTCTTATGCATCTTCATCTCATACTTAATGATTTAAATGTAGATGTTTCATCAATTGAGCGGTTGAATTTGTAGAGTAAAAACGTTTAGTATTTTGTGACTCTCGAAACTAAATCATCGCAATATCATATAATGATTAGAATGAGTGGATAAAACTTTAATTTCATCGATTTTAACAAAATCAAGAGCAAACTCTTCACACCCAAAACAAACCAAGTAACTCGATACAAGAATATCGAATCCTTTTGTTGCCATAATAACCTAATCTCTTCTCTCTCCTTCCCTTCACACACTTACCATTGCCTTTCCTCTTCCTCATTTGTTTCCACAACAAAATCTAAATTTTTCAATCAAAAAGCAAATCATTCGCAGTCCCTGTGTAATTTTCACTTAATTGTTTCTGATTTACCTTTTGATTATCATTTCTTTTTCTTTGAATTACTTAACAATTCATTAGTATTATTCCAAGCCCTTGAACCCATTGATCTTTACTTATTGTCAACATCTTCATTTCGATAAATCCTTTGTGTTTCTCTCTTTCTCTCTTGCTCCCTCCATCTTCCTCAATGATAAATATTGAATTAATTGTTAGACTAATAACTGACATTTCCATGACCAAGAAAATAGTAATTCACTAATTTATCATGAGTTTTTTCCTCCTCCTTCTCTATTCTCATCATTTTCATCATCTTCATATTTCATCTTTGCTCTCTACAAATTCAATTTTCTCTTAGCTTTTATCTTGTCTATGTATTAAATGCATTGGAAAACTTTCATCAATTTGAGATTTGGTGTCTTTGTCTGTGTCTTTTTCTAAATGTTTCTAATGTATCAGGACTTAAATTCAAGTATAAACGAATCATCAAAGATATAATACTGATAATTAGAGTTCTGATGATAAACACCCAGATTGATGAAAAGTTAAAATGGAGATAAATATTTAAGATGAAGATGAAACTCTAAAGATGATCAAAATATCAAAATGGTGAAGGACCAACTTAATGATGAATTGAATCATCAAATTAATGAACTTGTTCATTTCTCCCTCTCTCCCCATCATCTCGCATCTCTCTCATCTTATTACTATTACCACCTAATCGTAACTTTTTCTTTCTCTTCAAAATGGTTCTTTTTTATCTGAATAAGATCAAGATTGACCGATTAGCTCGAATTACCTTCTCTACGAAGAAAAAACTAATTAATGTTCTTTATCTTGCCCAATCCTTTAATTCCTTTCATCATTTACCTGTCGCTTGGTAAAAATATAAGTGAATCCATGGTAATCACCTGAATCGAGATTTCTATTCAATATAAAAATGGAAAATACTAAAAAAATGTAACCTTGTTGGTCTTTCAGTTCAACGAGAATTCTGTTATTAGCTGTAATGTTAAGGGTCCACAATTAGACATAAGATTCATCACAATTTGAATAGTACTGATTAACTAGACAAATTAATAATGATGCTGCTTATCGTCGTCATTTGTTTCATCACAATTAGCCGTGTTTATAATTTACCCTAAATGTTTTCTTTCTTTTCCTCAGTAATTACTCAACATGGAAACGTTTTCATGATTTTCTTACCTGACTCAATATCACTTTCGCTTTATTTGATATTAATTCACCGAATCAGTTGAAAGAGTAAATCTAATGACGTTAATCACCAACTTATACTTGTCTCTTTTCCGCTATTTCAATTCAACTAGTTTCATGTTTCTTTTACATTAAGATTGAATTGTAATTCTGATTCTTGGTGATTACCAGATTATTCACTTAAGTTCCTATGACTTTTTTTCATATCATAACCTTTTCTTGTCATATGATTTCAAAATGTTATCCCAATTCATTATTTTCTCATCAATTCAGATCACAATAATTAATTTGATTATCTGCCAATGCCTTTGATTTTGATCATCTCGATGAATTTGAATTCGCTACTTAAATTGTTCATTAGGCTCACAATTTATTTTCTCTTCTTTTGTTTTCCTTATATTTTGCATTCCCTCAAATCAAGTTTAATTAATTATCCGCCTAATTGTAACCATTTAATCACAATTTAACAACCAGAAACCTTGTGTTCAACCATTTAATTGCCATTTATATTATTATTTTATCTCTTGACATCCTCTTTATGATAACCATGATTTAATCAAATGATACTTATATTAGTGTAATTGTCAAACGACTTTTACCTTTTTAATTCGAATATTGATTTACGTCAATCGATAATCATCAATTAACAGTTAATTTAACGATTTGACAACAATAATTCGAGGTATGAGCAAAGTATAATGTCAACAATCAATGAAATTGTTGTAATTTGTTTCCCTTTGCTTTACCAAAAATCAATTTTAACTAATCATTATCATCGCCATCGAAACATTCCCAACTCTTCAAAAGAATCGGTCACAACAATTAATCATGATCATGATTAAAGATGATTATCAAGTCAACAATTAAATCATTCCATTTACCCCTTGTATTACTTTCTTGTCCTGATAATTATTATTTCAACATTTTCTCTTCATCTTCATCATTGTAATTCACAAATTCTAAGTGAATTTATCAACCTCGACCCTCCTCATCACTTCCCTGTGCACTTCGCGCTGGTTTTGAACAATACACGCCAACGAATTCACAGTTATTCTGTCTCTCTCTTTCTCTCTTTCTTTCTTTCTCTCTTATTCCAATGATATTCAATTTCTCCAAAGCCATAAAAATGTAAATCCCTAACTCTCTCTCTCTCTCTCAATATGTTTGCAAAGTCTAAAGGAATCAGATTCAATTGTATCTCTCATGGAACTGAAATGATGTATTTTCAAAATCAGATTTTTCATTGTTCCCTCTTTTCCCCTAATTGTTTTAATTTGCTTTCTTTTTCTAATAATCAAACGAGCCCACAACACGAAAAGGATGTGACGATTACGAAGGTTCAACATTGACAATACCATGAATCCATTAATTACTTTAGCCTTCAACACGAAGCCCATTCACATTGTCTAATCGATCTAAATCTAATTGTCAACAATTAACTTTTTCCCTTTTCATCATGTAACCATTTTAATTCCTTTTAATTTCAATTATTTTCAACTAGAATTGTAAGGAAAACTGTAACCTATTATTAGTATGATTATTACTGATTAATTGCTGCTCTTAATTTGTCACAATTTACCCAATTTGTCAACAATATATAAGAAATAATAACAAAATCATGTTTTTACTTTAAAAAATTAACGAAAAAGTCTCGAAATATTTTTCTTTCTCAACAATTGATCATCTGAATCGCTGATCAATCAATAACCATCAATTTCCAAAATTAATCAACGACCTAATCTCTTTCGATTATAAACTTTTCGGTAAATCTCAAGATGTGCCCGTAAGCTCAACTTTTCTATTACTTTTAGCTGACCTTTTTGACTTATGATTTGCGACTTTTCAGGAAAATGATTCAATTTAATTGATTAAACAATTAATTCGACAATCTGAGATTATTGGACACTTTGAGGGTACATGTTAGTCCACATTCAACAATGAAATAAAAGTAAACGGGGCTGATTAGCTGTCGAAAGCTAACATTACATTAATTGTCTCAATTAAAAGAGTTTATTTATTTTTCCTAAATCAAACAATCAAACAAAACCAAGTCAATTATATTCACTTTCATCGGGTATAAGTTATCCGAGTGAATAGATTGGAGAGTAGAAAGTAAATGAATGAATGATAATTAGTTTTACGATTAGAAATCTTCTTCTGCTTTTAAAACCCTCTTTTCGACGAAATATTTGAACTTCTCCGCTAAATCATCCACTTTAATCTCACCACGAACGACATTATCTCTTGTACGAACGTTCACTGAATCGTTTTCCTTTTCTTTTTCTCCAACAACCAAGATGAAATTGAATCTGTCGAGTTGAGCATTTCGAATTTTCTTATTTAAACTCAGTCCAGGATCAGCTCCAATTTCAACTTCGAAACCCGCTGCATACAATTTAGAACGAACTGCCTCAGCATATTCAATGAAAGGTTCGGCTACAGGAATGAGAATAGCTTGTTTAGGAGATAACCAGAAAGGCCATTTACCACCGAAATTTTCGGCTAAGATTGCTAAGAAACGTTCAACAGATCCGAAGATGGCTCGATGAATAATGACCGGCTTATGTTTTTCACCATCCGGTCCAATGTAACTCAAATTGAATCGAATTGGTAACTGAAAATCCAACTGGATTGTGGCGCATTGATATGATCTTTTAAGAGCATCTTTCACAGTTATATCGATTTTAGGTCCATAGAAAGCACCATCGCCGGGATTGAGTCCCCATTTGTGTCCACTAGCATTCAAAGCGTTCGTTAAAGCTTCTTCGGCACTATTCCAAATTTCAATCTCACCGATGTAGGAATCTGGTCGAGTGGACAGAACCATTTCGAAAGTGAACCCAAGAGTAGTGTAAACATCTTGCATGAATTGTAAAGCTTTCACAATCTCTTCTTCAATTTGATTATGAGAACAGAAGATGTGAGCATCATCTTGTTGGAATCGACGGACTCGCGTTAACCCGGAAAGAGCACCAGAGACTCCATTTCGATGGAGAACACCGAAATCAGCGAACTTGATTGGTAATTCTTTCCAAGATCGGGTACGTGAATCGAAGATGAGACAATGAACCTTTGCAATGGCTCTCGCGAAACATCACCTTCCCAATGAGTGGATGAGCTCTAAGGACAAACAATAGAGATCATAAGTTTCGGTTTAAGAGCATACCATGATAGTGGACCCAAACACAAATCGATCAAAGAGCTACATCGATAAACTGATGTTCGATCTTCTTTCACTTTTTCATTTAGAATTCGGACTTTGAATTGGTTATAAGAGAACATTTAACAGAACTAAAAGCTGATCCTTCGTTAGTTCGAGTCTTTCAAATGGTTGTTTCTCATTAAAAATGTCTAGGAAATCTTTTCGTACAAATTAAAAGCAAAATCGCGAGCTTGAAACTCGATTAGGAACCGACCTGAAATCGATCAACTAAGATTATCAAGTTCGAATATCAACCTTGAGTTATTTCACTGTCGGAAAAATTTGAAGTGTCCAACGATCTAGTTTCTCGTGAAATTGTTTCTCTGTTCAATTGATCTAATTCAATGAGACCAATGAGTCTGTTGTTCAATTTAAAGACGAGAAATTGATCATTTAAATGATCTGTATCAAGCAAATTTCTTTGTTTGAATTAATAAATTGATTTTGAATTTCAAATTTTTAAGAAAAAAGACAAAATTATTTAGTTGATTAGTGTTTTCGTTATTTTATTCCGAAGCAGGATTAAGATTAGGTTTGATTCTTGGTGAGAAATATAAAGTAACCATTCGTGTAAGAAAAAAAAGAAAGCGAAGATGCGAAGCTTTAAGCACGGGCCATTGTACCAGTTCGAGTAACTTCTTACATACTTTGGTCTGGTTTACGAACATCGTCGATTTTCAAAATCATCTTCACCAATTGAGTAGCTAAAGAGATTTGTTGTTTTTTAGAGGTAAGAGTCTCGATCACGTTCTGGACTTTCATATCTAAACAAGTGAATAAATTTAAAAGAGAAAAATCAATAAAACTCAATAGAAAATAATAGAAGAAAAAGAAACGTGTACTCACCATTAGTTCCTTTATTAAGACAATCAATACCCAACCATGGATTCTTTTCAGCTTTTTGACGAGCTTTTAGATCTGTAACAACATCGATTGCAGATAGACCACTGTTTTCAGCTAAAGCTAATGGAATACTGTCCAGGGCATCAGAGAAAGCTCGAAGGGCATATTGTTCAATGGTTGGAACCTTATTAGCTTGTTCTGCGACAGCTAATGAGCACGAGATTTCGGCTGCTCCTCCACCATAGACCACCCTGTTATCACGAACAAGATTTCTTACAACACAAATAGCATCATGAAGAGATCTTTTGGCTTCATCGACAATCATCTTGTTACCACCACGAATAAAAATGGTAACTGCTCGGGTATTTGGACATTTTTCAATGACCAACATTCTATCTTTGGTAGTACCAAAGGTCAATTCTCTTACCAAACCAGCACTTCCAAGTTTATCTGGGGTAAGTTCTTCGAACCGAGGAACGATTCTGCCATTGGTTGCGATGGCGATCAATTCAATCTCAGGACCACCAACCCATCGAATAGCAGGCAATTCTCTTTGGAGAAGTAAATGATTTGCTTCGTCATCGAAACCCCATTGACAGATAACTAGAGTAGCACCACTGTCCTTAACACGTTTTACCATATCATCGAATTTTTCTTGCTCATATTTTCTTAAAGCTCTATAATCTTCAACAGATTTAACGTCCAACTTATGTTTGGTCTTTGGTTTTGGGGGCTCAAAGGGACAGGTAAGAATCGCCAATTTAACATCTTTGAGCTCTTTGGGCATTTGAGGATGACTGAATTGTTTATCAACTATGACACCTTTAATTAGAACAGTGTCTTCCAGTCTTCCTCCTTGTTTAACTTCCATCTTAATCAATTCAAAATCAACATCTTTTCTCTCCAAATCGGCAACAGACATGACTGCATTAACAGCGATTTCGGCAAATTGCCGTAAACATTTGTTGACAATTTTAGATCCTAAAGTTGTTTGAGCTGTTTGAATTAAAGGTTCCAAATTATCTAATTGAACAGGAAATTTATCATTGATACTATCGAGATGATCTATTGCATACTTAGCAGCCATTTCAAAGCCATCAGTAATACGAATAGGATGAAGACCTTTATCAAGGAGTAATTCAGCTTGTGCTAAGAGAGCTCCAGCGAGAACTGTTGGATAAAAAAGATACCAATAGTAAAGAATCAATATCATAAATGTTGGTCAAGCTTCAGAGTAAGAGTAAATTAGATTAACTAGTACAACGGTTTGTTGATCTAATCAATTAATCTAGCACAGTGTCTGATCAATTTATCAATGAAAGGATAAATCGTAATTCTCTGTGCTTCAAAGAAATGGTCAAGAGTTGGTCAAGATAACTCACCTACTACACCGGTAGTACCATCGCCAATCTCATCATCTTGGGATTGAGAAAGCTGAACCATCAATTTAGCAATTTCATTCTCAACATCCATCATCTTAAGTATAGTAGCCCCATCATTAGTAATGGTAACATCACCATCAGAAGAAACCATCATCTTATCCAAACCTTTTGGACCAAGAGATGTTTGGATGATGGTTGAGATGGATCGAGATGCGACAATATGTGCCTATACATGAAAAAGAAAGTAAAGATAAACCGGAAACAGAGGAAATTAACATTGGAATTAACATTATTTTCTCAAATTGATACAAAAAATGTTTGAAAGACCAATCAAAGAATGTAAATCAAATTAGGAAACAATAAAATAGACAAAAAATAAACTCACCTTTAGAGCCTCAAGTCCAGTGAGACGTTTTTGTTTCTCTTTGAGAATAAAAAAAGGTCGACCATATTCATCGAAGGCAAGTGTTCCGATGGATGTCATATTGTCAACCTTATCTTAGACCGAAGTTGAACAATTAATTAAACAAAAGATTAAACTAAATTAAATTAACGAACCAATTTGATTAACCTAAAAACGATGATATTTAAAGGGAGTTTTCAATTCACAAAGAAAACCTTAAGGGAACAACGTGCTTACATTAGGGCGGTGGAGAAAATGGAACTAGCGCCATCTGCTGGGAGAAAAATTGACCAACGAAACAAAGAAAAAATTTTTTTTCAATTCGATTGGAAAAACTAATCAAAAGAACACAATTAGTAAAGTGATGAGGGAGACATTTTCTTGACTATGATTGTAATGAGACAATTTCTCACCTTTTATACCAGAAAATTTGAACAGTCAACGTTAGGAAATGAGTTGTTGTTAAGGGAAAAATGTAATCAATTTGTAACAATTAAAATACCTTTATGGTGATTACGATTTTCCCTTGACAATTAGAAGAAAAAATTTAATCCAATTAATCAGTTGATTGTTTGACTATTTACCAAGGAAAGGTGATAAAAAAAGTTCATCAAATTAATTTGGTTCTTCCATGTTTACAAATATGAAGAATTTTTTTCGTCGAATAAGAGAAAAAGCTTGAAAATCTTCATTTTCGTCTTTTCCATTCTCCTTTTCCATGATGGAATGATTATAAAGCCCTTGGGCCATTAGGTCAATGAGCGCAATGAGGTCAATAAGAGCCAATGGATTACGTGAGTCGGTTGATTTCTTAATCTTGGCTCTTTTATTTTGGAACCAAATTTTGATCTGAGATTCATTTAGCTTAAGATCTCGTGCCAATGCTTGACGACGTTTATCATTTGAATATCTGTAACACAATTGTCAACAAAGGATGAAGAAAGAAAGACAATCAATTGACAATTAGTTTCGACGATTGAGATTAACAAGAAAAGAGGAAAAGAAAATTGTTTCAATTGTTACTTACTTGTTATCATTGAATTCTTGCTTCAATCGCGCTAATTGCTCGGCTGTGAACGCTGTTCGAGGCCTTTTCTCGTTGGCTTTTTTGTCCTTTTTCTCGATTTTCTCGATCTTGAACCGCTATGAGAAAATAAGACAAAAAGAAGATTAGTTTCGACTACATATTCAAAGGTACAGGTAATTTATCAGTTGAAGATTAAAATATTTTAGATTAACTAAATGATAACATCAAGAGATGATGACGAAGGTCTATCCGAGTATCTTGTACAGTAAATCCATGCAGGCAAACTTGATGTGATTGCTGAGGTGGGTGAGGTTACATGGCGATGGCTCGATGATCCATCGGAGGTGGTTGAGTACACGGAATCATCGTCCCGCTCATTAGTACTGAACGAGGTTCGACTTTTCTTGAAATGTTGTCACTTTCACTGTCACAATCCAGTGGACGTTTTTTATTATTTATTTTACTATTTAATTGATTAAAAGGATGATTAGTTTTTTGTATTGTATCTTCAATTCACTAAATGATAACACCGAGAGAGAGAGAGAGAGAGAGAGATGATCACCTAAAACTAGATTTAATAGATAATAGGATAGGTAATAAAAAAATTGTAAAATTAATTGCGATAACAAAGAGATTCACAAGTGAAGATGATCTAATCATCTTTTTGAACGTTTTCTTAATTATTTACTAATGATTATTAAGAATATAAATTGATTCCATCAAGAAAAAAAGGTGAGTCAAAATGTTGTAAAAGAAAACACTAATTAATAGTTTGTGCGATGAAATAATGAACAAAACTCTGAGAGAATTGAGTTGATTGAATTTTCGTTGCTAAAAACTAACCGAACAATTAAAAAACAATCAATCAGAAACGAGTGAACAATTAAAGTTGACCGCAAAATGGAAAAACTAGATGGCGACACTGATCAGAATTCTAGAACTGAAATAAACGAAAACACTTTTGGTAATAAAAAGTTCTGACGGAAGGATGGGCGTGATAAGGTGTATCTTTTTTCATCGAAGCGTTGAAATAATTCAAGTTTCTATTGCTTTTGATTGTTGAAAAGACTCACGTACTTTCATTTCATTTGTTAATCAAAACGTTGAGCCTTTGAAGTTTAGTTGATTTTGTGTTCACAATATTAGAACATAAATTTTTCCAATCATAACAATCAGTGCTGATCATTTGGTCTACTGTTGATTATCAAGAATAAACTTATATTCGAAAAGTTCATCACAATTAACTTTTACCTCGTTTTTAAAGTTTATTTATATTTCTAGTGTTTAAAGTGTCGTAAATCCATCTGATTAGAAAAGTTGATTAACTGTAACAATTTGCTTTTCCCAACGTAAAATCAATCAACTAATTGTAAAGTTGATTCGATTATAGAGAAATTGTGTTGATTACAATAATCTTAATTGTTGGATAAGAAATGGATATGATTAAACGAGCTTTCATCTGGTTCCTATTGATTGCAATTCCTTCATTGGAAGCACAGAAAAGTAAGTTGACAACAATTAACTAATCATCCAAAAAGATTGACAGTATTGTTACATTTTTCCCCACTAATCCCAGACAGTTAATCGTAACAATTAGGTTAATCTAATTCCATGTTCTCGCCTTTAACCCGAAACAATAACAAAACAATGAAACCAAAAAAAAAGAGCGAAAATTAATTCTAATTCTGAATTCAAACTATTCACTTCTCTTACTTTTCTCTCATCTCTCTTTCTTCCTCCATTTTAAATCTCTTTCTTTCTCTCTTTCTTCATCATCTTCTCATTGTCTTACCCAATCCTTTCACCCACGTTAATTGATTTCAAGCCCCATCCCTTATTTAATGAATACCTCATAAGCCATAATCATCATCTCGTCATATTCATCATCATGATTATCGCCATCAAATTTCAGATAATTTGTCACCATGGTAACGATTAACTGTCCATGTGAGACAATTTAATTTATTCATGAAAAGTACTTATAATAATCCTGATAGAGGTAAAATTTTCTAATCAGATTTAATGTCAAGATGAACAAAATTAATTGTAGTTAATGATTATGATTACCATTAGTGCTTATTGAAACTACTCAATCATTTGGTAAATTAGGGAATTACAATTCTGTATATTTAATTGTTGACAGTTCCAAGTCCGGAAGGCAAAAGTAATCAAAATCAACAGAAAATGAAAACAGAAAAACAAATCACTGATTGTTAATGATTAGCTAACAATTTAACAATTGTTTTCCTTTTTTCAATCAAAATAAAACCATAGATTTTGATTAATGATTTAATTTGATTCCTTTGTTTTCTTAGACTATTTCTTGATTAAAATCATTCAAGGTGTTTAGTCATCATTACCTCATCAAAGTTAATTATCTTGTTTTTTTTTGATGAATTAATTTGATTGCAATGACAAATGATCACAATTTAACAAAAAAAGACACACAAACAATTGACTAGAATTACAATCAAGCAAACAATTAATTTCCGGAAACAGATGAGTAAACAACAATTTAAGGATGGACAAGTAAAGGCTTCTTGTTAATTGTTGACTTGCCATTGCAATCAAATCAACAATTAAAGGTTAAACATAATTGGATTAACAATCTTGGTCAATTTGTGGTTAACAAGGTTTTCTGTAATTAATTTGTATTCAGTTAGTGTGATTAACTTTAATGCTTAACTGTAATCAAATTATTAATTAAATTATGTTTTTCTAGTTTTTTTAAACTTTTAGTTTAATTTAATTTCAAAATTAACGAAACAAAAAGTTTACAATACCATCTTGAAGATAGTGAAACAAATGCTGACCAAACCTTAATTTAGTTTAAATTGCTGATTGTTATCAATTTTAGTTAAATTTATTTACGATGAATAATTATGAATGAGATGATTGTAATTAACTCAGGGTCAAATTGTAACCAAATAATCAGCACAATTTAATGATTAATATCAAGAAAAAAAATTCACAAAGAATCAACAATTAAGAAACCGAGCAGATTTTTCTTAATTTCTTGGTTAAATTGTTGATTAAGATGAAATTAGAATCACTCATTCATCAAAGTAGAGTTTTGAAACAATTAAGAATACTAATCAGCTAATTAATCATAATAATAATCATGATAATTAAGACAAAATCATCAACAGTTGAACCAAATGATTAAGAAACTTTCATTATCAAATTAAATTGCAACATGGAAAAAATTGATTAACAACTAAATCAATGAAATAGATTTAACAATTAATAACAAATAGTCAGTAACTTAATAGCAAATAATCAAGGAAAAGTTAATTTAACCATGAATAATTAACATGCTGATGATGTTAATTAATTGTCCATTTACATGAGATAAAAGTGAAAGAAAATAATTACAAACAAACAATTAAGTTAATTAACCAACAAAATTTGACAATTTGATTAAGTTGATCATCATCAGGGTAAAAATGAAACATTAATATAAATTAAGGTAAACAGGTAATCTAATCATGACAATTTAAAATAATCTAACGTGATTGAAAACGATTCCAGGTCAGTTAATTAATTAAATTAAGATACCAAGAAAAATAAAGGTTTGTCAAACATTAGGCGTAATGATTAATTTGATTACATCAATAACATTATTGTCTAATCATGATTTAATTGTTGTTGATTATGATGATTAGATGATAATAAGTTGTTACTTAAATTGTTGTCAGTTGAGACCTTTGGAAACCTTGAAAATTGTATTACAAGGTTGATCAGTTTCCAAACTGATTTAACAGTAATAAGCAATAGACAAAGTAGAGATGATGAAGATTGTGTTGATGAAGATGAAGATGAGGATCAAGATGATGATGATGATGATGATGATTGAGATGATGAACAAGAAGAGCCTTGAAATGCCAATGAGATTTGCGAGATGATTGAAATCGACATGAAAAGAAACGATATCAACTTTCAATATTATTATTCAAATCAACTGATTAACATGAAAAATTTTGACAATTAAATCAATGGTTTTGTAACTTTGATAATCTATCAATAGTAACAGGGATGATTTCCATTCAAAAACTGTGATTCCAATTCAATAGGTGTGTTGATGATTAATCTGTTATCAGGTAAAGAAATTGAATTAATCGTCTTGATTCAATTTCTTTCCATTATTGTTGATACAATTACAACACTAAAGAAAATCAAAAATTCTGTCAAAACATTTCGATCAACTATTCAGTTTTCCCCTGACCACTCATGGCGATTATTTCAATCATCATGATACACACGATAAGCTGATTAATTCAATTATACAATAAGAAAAAGAGATTAATTCATTTTCTGAAAGGAAGAAGAAAACAAAATCTACTTGGAAATAATATCCATAAGAAAAAAGAGAGAAAGAAAAACTTTTCTCAGTTCATTAGAACTTTTTCTTTTTCTATTATAAGAACTTTGAAAGTTTACTTGTTATTCGAGATGAATCATGTTAACCAATTATGATTAGTTTTAATTGTTAATCTATTGTTTATTATTATGATAATAAACGATGATTGGAGGGCAAATACAAAAAGTGAGGCGAGAAAATTAAAGTAGAACTCAAGAGAAGCGAAAAAAAGTCGAGCGTGAGTTTAGCTCCTGATAGAATTGGGGGAAATGCTCAAGGCGCACCCATGAATAGTAAAGGGTATGATGAAGATGATGAAGATGATAAAGATGATAAAGGTAAAGAGAGAGAGAGAGAGAACAAAATTATCTGTATTAAAGAAGAATTAAATTGTTGAAGGTTTCTAATGGTAACTTTCAATTCTATTCAATTAATTGTGAGATAAACAAGATGAAACTTGTTAACCATGATTCTTGCTTTTGTTTTTCCAATTATTATGGTTAATATATTTACAATGAAAAGCGAATCAAAGTCACGCTATTTGAAAGCTCAAGAAAGTATATTAATCACAATTAACTTGACCATTTGCGTAGATGTACATATATGTATGTGTGTTTGTATTGCGAGTTTCATGCTAATGGACCACGTTAGTGACCACCAGTGAAACGAGATGACCATACAAACATAGTACTTGTTTCATCATCATTGAGGAAACAAAACACAACTAAAGACTTATTTGAATTACTAATGGATTGGACACGAAATTAAATTAACGTAGTTGATTGTAATTACTTTTTCTCGAGGAGCTTTACCTTAATTATCATCGTAAATGATTTCTCAGAATGAAGAAGCTTTTTTTTTCTTAATACTTTACAATTATCATTAATTTAATTCCTTTAATATATCAACAGTCATCATTACACTACGGTAACTACTCGCTACTACTAAATATCATCAACAATTAAATTACCTGCTGGTTTACAATTAACAGTTTCTTTTTTTCAGATTCACTTTTCATCAACTATAATCATTCATTAATTCAGGTCAAGTTCATATTCACATTAAGATGAGACTGAGAAATTGAAATCGCTTTTTTTGTCAATCATAATGAAAGTGTTTCAATACAAATGACAATCAGTTGATTGCTGGAAATCAATTTATTAGTTTGGACAATGAAGTTGAAAAAACTTTACTCAAACTTTTTGATTGTTGTAACGTTCACAATTAACGTTGTTTCCTATAGATGGATATGATTATAACAACTAAATCAGTATGATTGTTTATTCATTGTATTAATAAATAAATAATAAGTAATTAATTTTAATCTTGTAAAAGATTAATCAATGAGAAACCGGTTTAACCCATTTCTTAACCCAAAATTAGTTTAACCTTGATTGTTACTTTGATTAACTTTGATTAACTTTTTTCCCAATGGTTTAATCAAGAGTTTCCAATAAAACAAATGTCAATTATACTTAAACATATCATTTTTAATCATTTTTCCTCTTTTCATTTTCTCATTTGTTTACAATAATTAATCTTAAATTTAATTTTAATTTAATTGTTGATTACCATCTTAATCGGATTGTTTTTTGTTTCTTAATCACAGCAAATATCCAATTATGTGTTCCAGAGGATTTAATCAATGAATGTCATACAATGGCCAATCTATTTCCAGGTTTGATTACCTGTATCTCAGCTAAAGATAAGTAAGTCACGAAATCATCACAATTAAGAATAAATTAAATGATAATTAGCAGCAATTGTAATCGTTAGCAATCAACGAAACGTCAAAGAGAAAAGTTTTTTTTTTCAGAAAAATTCATATAACAATCAAGAGTTAAATTGTTTACTTATTTGAATGATATTAAGTTGAATTACCTTAAGTTTACCAATAGCAAAAGAGGATGATTAAGATAATTATGATTTGGAAGGAGGATTAACTTGAAGGTAGCAATTAAATCAATTGATTGTTTACCTGGTTAATATTACCAAAAATAGTGAACTTGTGTTTACAATTTCAACTTTAACTATGAAAACCTTGCAATGGAAAACATGAAAATTGATTTTCTATCCAACTAATAACAATTAACTAACATACAAGGTTTTCAATTAATAAATACAATTAGTAATACGATAAGACAATAATTGTTTACAATCACAGAAACATCGTCCACTTGAATGATTAGTGGATAGGAAATGATTAACTATTCAAGATCGTTGAAATAATTAAGATGATTAACTTAATATCAATGGTTGATTTTTTTTCTAATTGTAACCTTGTTTAATTTAATCACTTTCCAATTGATAGTTAACCATTTGGTTGATTTAGCATTTCAATCTAAATGATAATAGATGATTACAATTTATTAACAATGGAGTTAAACAGAAGCTAATTAGTTAAAGTCTATTAGTTGATTGTGATAATACACCTTTTAATTGTTATTTGTTAAGCTAATTAACTTACTGATTGTATTTTTTGCTCACAAAAAATCATTAACAGTTTATTAAGTTTAGTTGGTTAGTTAATTTTGTTCTGGGTGAATTAACAATCAACGATTTCTAATTAACAATCAAATGATTCACGATTTAAATACAATTTAAACAATACAAATTGTAATGATTAAGAGTTGCTGTTAATTTAATCATGAAACGTTTTCGCAGCTAATTGTGATCAATTAGAAATGTTATTATATTAATTGTTGGCAATTCTTACCTTTTATTTATATATAAATTGTTATTCAGAATATATGGTTGACAATTAATTTTATTCATTAATTGTTGATTAGTAATTAAAGATTCTCACATTCTGATTATTGAAAAATTAATAAATCTCCAACAGTTAATATCCCATTTTAATTGTTAATTGTTGTTAACTTTTCTTTTTCTCATCATCAATGATTATCCTCAATTAAAAATATGAGAAATCAATTAGAGGTCAAATCATCAGGTTACCAAGTAACAATTAACTTTCATTATGATACTAATCAACTTTTAGGTCTCAGTATTAACGGTTGTTAAAATTCAATAATGATAATCAGTAAATTATCACAATCACTAATTGTTACAATCAATCATTTTGGGTCATTAAGCTTATTAGTAGTTGAGATGGTCAAAGGAAAATGATAACAATCAATTAACGATTGACCAATAAACTGTAAACTGACATATTAATATATTAATTGTGATGAAATAATTTCCAACAATCAGTTGATTTTAACAAAATTAACTTAATTTGAATTTGTTTTGTTGAGTAAAAAAAAACGCAACGATATCATTTGATTGATTCAACGGTCAATTCAATGGTCATCGACAATTGAAAGTGTATTTTCATGACTATTTTGTTGATCAAGTGGGTGTTGGTGGTTGAACATGATTCAATTAAGAATCTAGTAAATCGAGTAATCAAATAATTGACCAACAATTAAGAAGATAAGAGAGTAAAACTAATTGTTTACTCCACGATTTCAGGTTCGCATGCATGGGAACAATAGCAAGAGGCGAAGCCGATACGATGAACGTTGACCCTGAAGATCTTTACCTTGCAGGTTCGATATTTGGATTAGAACCTTTTCTAATGGAGGAATATGAACGAAGTAAGTTCTCTAAATTGTCCTTAATTGTTTAGAAGATTCCAACTAAATTATACATCAATTATTTCCATAGAACGGTTCAGATACAGAGCTGCTGTTTTGATACCCAAAAACTCAGAGATCACATCGGTAAATGACCTTAGGGGTAAAAGATCTTGTCACACTGGGTATGGACGAAATGCTGGTTGGTACATGCCGATGGGTCAGTTGATTGTCGAGCGAGTTGTCCAGCAAGATTGTCGAAGTCTATTACACACTGCTTCTGGTTTCTTTTCGCAAAGTTGCCTTCCAGGTAGATGGTCAAAAGATCCGTTAGTGGACAGACACCTAAGTGAGTAAATCAAATTAACCTCTACAATTAACTTCTTGCGGTCAATTTGAAATTAAATGATTCCCATCAAGAGCTATGATTGTTATGCATAATTCATTAACTTTTAAATGAATTGGTGATAATAGATGATGATGATGATCGTCATCATGGATTAGTGATCAATTTAAATTGAATATATTTTAGATTAATTCAATTGTTGATCAACCAGCATTGAGAATTAAAAAGTCGCACCCAATTTACCTTCATCTAAGTGTGGGTTATCCTTAACCAGAAATCCTCATCACCTTAATCTCAATTAAAATATGTAGTTAAACCGATAATGGTTTAATTGTACTTACCTTTTTTCTTGAGCCTCGTTGATTGTTACTAAATTTACAACAATTTACACACAGTAATCAAGATTATCGAGGCCATTAGACATTAAATATCAGACATTAACAATACAAATAATTTCACTGATTGTTATTATTGTTATATCCATTCATTAATCACAAAAGGTAACACTAATTGAGGTAAGGTTGATTACTGACCATTAAATGTATTGGTGTGGTCAATGATGATGTTAATTGTTGATGATCTTGATATGAAAGATTAAAGTTAATTAGGAAACAAAATTGATCAAGGTTTTATTATCATTTCGCTTCTTTGAACATCATCAACTGATTAATATCTTGTTGATTGTTTTCTGTATCTTAATCAAATTCTGGTCAACTAATTAAAGATTATCATCACTCGAGATCAAGTTAATCAGTGTCAAATGTCAGATTGTCAATTATGCTACTCTTTAAATTGATTGATTATTTTTTGATAAGCAATCAAATTAATCAACGAGTTTAGATAAGTAATTTGCCCTTAGGCATTTTCATCATTTTTATTACTTTATATTGATTTTGTTTGATTGTAAACAATTGTTTTTATCTTTCTCTTTGATTGTTTTAATTGAATTGCGATTCGTGTTTAAGGTTAGTCTTTGTTTGGTTAGTTTTTTAATTAACTGTGGTAGTTTAATTGCTCCTTGTACAGAAATTAATGGTTTACCAACCAAGATGAATCAATTGAAATTAAGTAATGACGACAATTTAGCCGATTGGTTTAAATTGTGATTAGTGTTTTTTTTTCAACAATTTGGTAAATTCCCAAACCTATCTCTTAATTAAGAAACAAACCTGAACAATTAACTTGATTTTTGAAATCACAAAATCATCATTACCATGAATCAACATTGGTAAGACCAAATTCAATGATTGTTGAAAGTAATTAACTTTAATTGGTCAAAAAATTAATCAAGATAATACTAGTGACATATTCAACAATTAAGCGACAGTTAATCATGAAAAATTTACCAGAAACAAAAAGTTGTAGGTATTGAAAAGTAACATCATCATTAACTAATTGATTAGACAAGTGATTAGATATGTCAGAGTCTCTAATGAAACAATTTACTAATCACTTACGTATCAGTTAATCATCTCCTCCATAACTAATGATAAATATCAATACCTTTCGTCAGCCTGAACTAAAAAACTAAATACAAAACAAAACTGACAGCAAATTGAATTGTTAACAACCAACAATTAGTTAACTAAACCACAAACCCCTTGTAAATATGATCACAATTAACAAGCCGAATACAAGATAATTACATACATTTGTATTTCAACATGAAAAACACAATCAACTCAATTCTAAATGGAACCGAATTAACCAGTTCTATTTTCAACGATTCCAATCACAATAGGTAACAATTAACTCACATGAAAACTAATTCCTACTATGAGAAGGTGAAAATAAAATAAAATATTCAATGATTATGATTATGATTGATTCATCAATTGACAATCTATAATTAAAGTTGATGAACCAATGAATTAAAACCCTCAACATATTCAAATGTACATGATAACTTTTACTTTTCATCAATAATCATTAACAACAATTTCTTAATAACTATTAGGATAATAATGAAAAAATCCTTTAATCATCTACCTACTGGTGATCATTAATTCATTGAACTGTGTTATTATCAATGAATTGAGAAAGTTTTAAATTCCAAATGAAAATGAATGACAATTTCGTGCGTACGAAAGATGAAGATAACGAGAGGATGATGATGACCTTAGAAGATGATGTTTTAAGCCTGATTGCGATTGCAAATCACGATAAAAATTTAATTTCTCTTCTTCTACGAGAATTAACTTCAATCATTGGCGATTTGTTTTCATTTTCTAAATGATAATAATAGTGAATCGAAAACAAAGCAAAGAAAACAAACTTACCTCACAAAAGAAAATGAATTAACCTGAGCTTCGTTTAAATGGCCTCAACCAAATCAAATTATCGAAGGTTCGACCTTGGATCGAACTATTTAATCGTTATCTTGATCATTTGGCGATTAATCAACTTATCAAAAATACTAAATTAACTTCAATTTATTGATCACTTTCTTTATATTGACCAACTGATGTGCTTATTTAATTGTCTTCAAACTTTAGGGGACTTTTAATTGACTTTGAACGAAAATGAATCTTACCTTTTTTTACTTAATTTCTCATGTTAATTGTTGCGATTCAAATTATTTCTCATTGATTTGTTTTTCGATTTTCATCAGAACGACAACATCCAAAGCTTTGTGAGCTTTGTAAAGATCCGTTCTCATGTTCTGATTCTGACGAATACGCTGGTTACGATGGAGCGATTAAGTGTCTTGTCGATGGTCGAGGTGATGTCGCCTTTACAACTATCGAAGCTGTTGTCCAATTGTTTGGTAAATTGTCACCCGATTTGATTGATAATTATCAATTCTTATGTCCAAATGGTGCCAGGGAAAAGATTAATTATAACGCTTGTGATTGGGGAAAACGGCCTAATAATGTTTGGGTTATACGACCTGACAGATTACAAGATCCACGACGAGGTAATATTATTGTCGATTTCTATGTTATTATTAATTGTTAATTCTAAATGTTTTTTTCTCCGTTTTCTCTTTATTGATCATAGCCCAAGATCGTAAATTGTTTTACAATTTCCTAGAACAAATTCACTTCCGTAATAAGGTGACACCAACTCGACCTTTTCCTCCTCTTTGGTTTGACAAAGTTTTCGTGTCAAGTGTCAATGTCACGAACATCTTGAAAATCGTAGGTCCTGGTGGACGAGATACGATGACCTATGGAGAGTATTTGGGTTAGTTAATCAAAACAAATCGTCGATAATTTCTAACTAATTGAATCGCCTTGAGCTAAATTGTAATCCTTTCTCTTTGATTCATTCAGGTGATTATGCAAATTCAATCAATTTACCTGTTGGATGTAATAAAAGGGTCATCCGATTATGTACTTCATCGCAAGCGGAACTATTCAAGTGTTTGGATTTACAAAAAGTGGCCTATTCCCGACGAATTACACCAGAGATTCGATGTGAAAATCCAGGCTATTCCTTGGAAAGCTGTATTAGATCTGTGGCCTCAGGAGCGTCTGATTTGATTAGTCTTGAAGCTGGTGATTTCTACAAGGCCGCAAGGTAATTGTTTCTGACCTTGAGGGTTAATCTTTCGTTCAATTAGGCCATTTGTTTATTAATTTTTTTTTCTCGATCAACCATAGATATCGTGGACTTAAGCCTGTTGCTCGTGAGCGTAATAATGGTACAAATATCGCCTCGTACGCTGTTGCTGTTGTTCGAGTCCCAAGTGAGATCAATTCTCTCAAGAATTAGCGAACGCTTCAGTTTGCTCAACGGGATTCGGAGATACCTCAGGTTGGATCTCACCAATGGGAACTCTCATTTCGCAAGGTTTAATCGCGAGAGAAACTTGTAGTCGATCTTCAGAAGTTTCAAGATTTTTCCGTTCCATGTGTGTCCCAGGGGCAGGTGATTTCCGTTATAATGTCAACGTTTCGGGTGCTGATGTTTTGTGTCGCTTGTGCTCTGGCGACGGTAAAGGAGGTCATATTTGCGAGAAGTCGGCTCTTGAACTTTACTCCGGTGAGACCGGAGCATTCAGATGTTTAGCTGAACGTAAAGGTGATGTCGCTTTTGTAGGCCATTCGACGGCTCTTCGTTACACTGATCGTCATAATTTCAACGCAAATGAATATTGGGCTACGAGTTTAAGGTCAGATGATTTCCGTCTTCTTTGTGCGTCGGGTGGACAGGCTTCGATAAACGAATATGAAAAATGTCACATGGCTCAAATTCCGTCAAGATTCATAGTGACTCGAAATAACATAAATTACGAAAACTATACGCACATAGTCTCGTTCCTTTCGAGTCTTTCCGAAGTTTTCACTGGAAAAGCTCGATATTCGTTCAAATTGTTTGGACATTACGAAGGAGAATCGAATTTACTCTTCGGCGATACAACGAACTCAATCGTCGCTCTCGAAGAAGATGCTGATTATACTCAAGAATTGGGGAAATTCCTTCCAATTTTGAGAAATATGGATCAAGTTGCATGTGAAAATTCAGGGAACTTCATTTCCTCTCAACTAATTATCTTTATCTTCACAATATTATCAAGCTGGTTAATCATTTCCCTCTAAATAAAAACAATTTAAACTATAAACAAGAAAAAGAAAGACAGAGAGAGAGAGAGAAAAGAGTCAAAACTAAATCTAAATCTTTTATTATTCTCAACTATTAACAATTAAAACAAACTATTGATTGACAAATTGTAATCCTTTCGATTACGAATCCAATGTAAATAAATTACTATCTCTTGATTACTATTGTAAAAAAATTCTTACTTTTGTCTCTTTCCAATTGATGGTCAACAGAAATCAAAACAAACATGGACTCAAATCAAATCCTTTTCTGTATTACAATTATTATATTTCGTTATCAATTATTACAATTAAAACTTTAATCAATTATAATCCTCATGCTGATTAATCCTCTTTCTTAATCCACATGATCAATTTTCCCGTTTAACTTGAAATGTACAATTTTTCCCATTGGGATAATAGTAATGAAATGGGATGATTATTTTTGGATAATAAAATTGTTTACAGATTTATGATTAATTTTAATTGTTGAAAATTGGAAATACTTTAGATACAAAACCAATTTTGAGTTAAGAATCAAAATTATGAAAGAAAATGAGAAAATAACAATTTCGTTAGAGGTCAATAGATGGCGAACGCATTTGACTCAAGTGATGCCTCTCATTTCGGAAGTGAACTTTACATGGTTAGTTTAACGCATTTGGCAATTTATTTTTGGCTTGGCCCTAAGACCATTGTTGATCGAGTTCCTCTTTCATAAGGTATACATTTACACAGCTAAATAGTATTTACGGTTATTTTTACAAAACGGAAGTAAACCATCACTCTCTTTCAAGGATACGCTATTGTTTTGTAGTAAACATGAAAGGATGTACACATGAATTTGTTGTTGTTTATAAGCTTGATACAGATGGTGTATGTCTGTTTACTAAAATGCCGTCAATTTGCCGTTAAACTTGATTCTTGAGTCAATTTTTCGCTTGTCTTGAGCTTAGTTAGATCGTCCTGTTATTAATAACCGCAGATATGAATGAACATCACAAGAATTGATTTGATTATATTACATAAGTTTTATCATGTTGTAAATGGAAAACAGTGAGATCCGTCAATGTGGGTGAAGGGGCTGCGTACTCTACTTGTGTGTTTGCGTGCTTCCAATTAATTGATTGATAATTTAACTTTTTTTACACTAATGTACAATCCAAGCCATGAAACGATGATGCTTGTTGATTATCATTAGTGATGACATTATATATATAATTTGTATTCTGGATACACTGAACAAACAACAAATGTCCATTTACTTGATATTAAATTGATAAGCACTTGAACAGGTTTAATTTAAATATGATCGGGAAATCGACTATTAAGTTCATAAAGTTCGGATTAAGTTATTATATCGTGTCCAGACACCAATTTTACGATCAACTCCAACTTTCAGAAAATTGTACTTAATATTGAGAATAGCGATTCCAATCATTGCAGGGTAGGTTATGATGTCGATTATTATTGAAGATCGAAGCAAAACAAAATGCCAAGTAGCTGGAGCGGTGAAGACAAACCATCCAACGAGCAATGCACGAGCTGCAAGAATAGCGTCTAAATAATGGATGAGAAAAGATGATAATTAATTAGAACAAGGTCAATATTGAGCAAATGTAAAGCTTTGTGAGAACCGAAACAAATTTGTTTCGACAAATTAAATCAATCAAATTAAAGTTATCGTAACTTTGCCAATGAACTTGTAATGTCAACAATTTTCTTTAAACACATAAATAATTTACATTGGATTGATTGTTAGTGTAAACATGATCAATCTAAATAAATTCAAACAATCAACAAAAGTGATCAACTAATTTCTCATGATTAATAAGTCGATTCTTTTGTTGATTATCTTTACAGATTAATGATCATCTGAGATGTTTAAAGTTTATTTCCTTTCAAAAATGAATGATGAAGTGACTTTACCCTCTCAATTTACTCACGATACTTTAATAAATTGTATGATGCTAATCATGAATGTGAAAATTAACAATGTGAGAAACAATCACAAATAGAAAATCAAATTAAAAATGAATCCAGTGATTAACGAGTCTCTCATTCTTTCCCTGCGGATAAACTTGAAAATGATTCCTTAATTGTTGTATTGGGATTAAACCATTTGGTTAAAACTGTTATTGAATGATTATCATAATTAAAGAGAAAAAGATTCACATATTCATTCAGATAAGCAGGTTAAATAAAGAAGATAAGAACAAGTTGATTAAGGGGATAAGCTAATCTCAGGTAAGAAAACAAAGTTACAAGGAAAATGTAGGAGAGAAAGAGCAACATCATAACAAACATAATCGTAATTAATTTATTTGATGTAATCGTAAGATAATCATTTGGTATAAGATGATTTCTTTACTTTCCCTTAGTCTTAATTCATCGTCGTCATTATCCCTCCTCAATCCTCCTACTCTATTCGAGTATAATACTAATTCAATAATGATGATGATGGTGCGGATATACATTAGATTTTCAAGATTAAAAAGGTAAGTTTAACTTACATATTATCATAATTGTAGGCCAATGATAACATATAAGGAAAAATATAATAATTAAATTGTTACAATAAATGTCAAATTAAACAAAGAGAAACATAAACATCAATAAATGATCATCATCATGATCAAGTGGAAACACAACCTGCATCAGACTCGTCGATCCTCAGGTAACTTTCAATTATTTTCTCCTTCAGAATGAAGAATCAACTTTTCATCGTAATCATGATTACCTCTCAATTATATAACTTTTCAAGTAAAACTAAGAGAGTTGATTGAGAGAGAGAGAGAGAGTAAACATATCGTTTAATGATAAGTTGGTGGTAAACGAAATGTAAAACTGATGCTGCAATTTTGATTACGATGATGTAAGCCAACGATAATCGATGAGCTCAATTTTTTTTTTGATATAAATCAGGTAAAAGAAAATTCTAAAATAAAATTAATTATATAAATAATTTAAGGAAAAGAGTAAACACCCAAGCAAGATGGAGGTGAAAGGTTTGAGACGCTGTAGGGTAAATGAAAATGAAAAGGTAACTGATTATCATTGAGAATCTTCAGCTGAATGTTATTACATGTAATAGATACGAAACACATGGAAAGGTTAACCGAGTACATATACTCATGAGTAGATTCATTGTTAGTGACCTAACCAAAGCGTGATCGTGTATTTATCAGGCATACATCGTGGCGATCATTAAAATCAACCTGAACCATGCACACACACAAATCAAGAACAAGAAGATTCTTTGAAAAGTGATTCAGATAGAGAAGCTCTTTCCTCTTCTTCTCTGTTTTAATCAAGTGGGAGAAAAGAGATGAATATAAACAGGTAAATTTATACACCGACTGTTAAACTAGTCACGAAGTTGCATATAGAAAGATATTAAAACAATCGCAAACCAAATCAAGCCCAAAGAATAGAAATAAAAACAAAAGGAAAAGCAGGTAAACTACACAGAAAAAAATTAGATTGAATCAGAATCAAGAGAAAAGAAAATTAGGAAAAAAAGAAAACTTTTCACTTGACTGGCAAGTTCACTGAAATTGTCTCTTCCCAACATTTGATTTTCTATTGGAAGTAATAAAATTTTGTAGAAGAGAAAAAAAACTTGATCAGCAAGAAACATCAAACTCTAGGGTAGAAAGAATAAAAAAAAGATACCAGTCTCTTTTGGACGATTGCACTTAAAAGTGTAGCTTGTTGTAAACCCCGTAGGCGATCTTGTTGTCTCTTGCTGATATTATTACGAGATAGATTAGCAACACAAGAAGATTGAAAGGTTGATGTCTACATAAGCACAAGTAGAAATAAAAAGAACACACAGTCTATTTGATGAGTTTCGATGGAGAATTGAAAACAGAAAAAAAGCCAATAAGCTCAAGTTTTGTTAGATATTAGAGCGAATCTCGAGAAAACCTATTGATAGTAATCAGATAAAAAAGAACAGATTAAGAGTAAGGAACAAGATGGACGCTTACAATTTAATGGCCCTTTCCAACCATTAGTCATGATGGTAATCAGCACAAAGACGATCCATAATCCCATAATTATTAGATATGAATATACATTGAGTAGTCGACCCAAGGCAACTGTGTAAATGGCTCGGAAAAGGACAACCATGACAGAGGTGAAGAGACAAACCAACAGGACAACATTTAAGGCGACTTCAACCATGGGCACTATTTGAGAAGAGAACAAAAAGAAAATATTAAAAGAATAGAATATTAACAAAATTCGGTAATGTTTGGTAGAGAAGGAAATGAGCGGGAGCAAGGAGACAATTGGTAGAAATGAGTTTATGGTTAATGGAGGGCGAAAGAGAAGAGAACAAAAAAAGAAAAGAAATTACCATTGGGTCATAAAGGTTAAAACAGAGGAAAAGGTAAAAAGGAGTCATAGTAACAGAGACACATGGAAATAGAAGGAGAAAAAAACAAAGTAACAACTTACAGTCAAATTGTTTGGGTGCATCGGAAGCCGGTTGATCACTTGGTGAAGTGTCACTACTTCCAGGAGATGGACCAGGAGCAGTTCCACTGTCCCCTGCATCAGTATTCCCACCGGCGGATGTTCCTTTAAGAACAAAATCAATAACAAATTGAATGGCGAAAATAACAAAGGGAATCTTAAAAATGGCAGAGACAAAGCTTCCAACAGCGATTAACAGTCTCAAGATGAAATGGATTAAATTAATATCCGGACTACGCATTGAAGCCATTTTATCGGTTGAAGGAACAATCAAACACACAAAACAAATTGAAGAAGAAAAGAAAACAAGGTAACAAAAAGAGAATATAATTAGAAGAGTTAATTAAATAATTAGAGTAATTATAACGGGAGAACAAGAAGAGACACTAAAGAGAATAGAAAAGTTTGAAGAGAAAAGAAAATAAAACCAATGAGCTTTTCTCTCACATTCTCTTTCTCTCTTTTCTCTCTTTTACTTCTCCCTCTCTTTTCCTCTTCTAGCGGAAAGAAGAGAAAACAAGATGATGGATAAACATTCGAATCATCTACCGAGTGGTCAAATCTTCTAGATTAAGGGTTGGGCTTAAATCGTTGGAAGGCGCCAATCAAGATTAACAATTAAGAAGAAGAAGAAAAGTAAAACTGGTTATCAAAGCGAAAAAGAAAGTAACCTAAATGGGTTAACCCCTGAGGCGAAATTTTCTCTTTCACTTGAATTAAATAACGAAAATGATGATAGATTAACATGGAAACGAATATAAATCTGATTAACATTCGCTCGTCATTAGTAGTACTAATTACTCGAAGCATTTTCTACTCGTAGTTAATCACATAAATCACCAAAATAGATCAACAATCAATCAGCTGATTTCCGATTTTCTGGTTTTCTGGTTTAACCAGAAAATCTTATTTTTAATTGTAATGAAAAGTTTTTTATCTTCAAGGTTAATTGTTTATAAAAAAAATCTCGTTCATCAAATTAGCAGGAAAATTTAACTACCACAATTAGTAAATTGAGTAAATTGTGGTGATAGGAAAACAATTTATCATTGATTGTGGTTTGATGATTAATTGCACGCAATCAGTTAACTATTAACAATTAATAATCAACTGATTGTTTACATTTTGTTTCTCATTAAAAGCCCATAGGAAAGAGAGACAACAATTTAATTTCAATGTTAAATATTCAATTAAATTGTTAGCAATTAAAATTACGAGGAAAATAAAATTATTACCTGGTTAATTGGCGATTAACTAATTATAATGTTAATCGTTGATTAGTTAAATTTTGTTATGATAAGAAAGAGCAATTTATTAATGATGATTGAAGAAAAGTTTTATTATTACTTGAATGAGAGACAATAGTTAATTAGTTGATTAAATTATATCATCATAATTAAAATGAAACAAAGACAAATCTGAAGATGCGGAAATTTAAATTGTTACAATTAACTTTGAAAAGTTAACCAACAATTAAACAAGTTTTTCCTTTCATAAGGATTATTATTAAAGTCTTTTTGTTTTCATTCACCAGGGAAATTAACTGATTGTTGGTGATGTTGATGTTGCATCATTTGAACAATTAACTGATGACGATGATGGTGACATGGAAAACGAATGCGATTTTGAATTGAACAGTTCAAAGTTCGTTGATTTCTCAATACAGTCCATTTGGGTTGTGATGAAGACCATCGTTGATGAATCGCCTTTTCCCCTCAGGCCACATAGATAATCGTTCAGATTAACACCATTGGTCATATTCTGACCGATGGATCGAGATTCAATGTTGAATAGCGGTTCGTTTTTCTGTTGATTAAATGATCAGAATGATGAATGATTGATGAACAATTAAGAATTTCTTACCTTTGAAAGACAAGAGAGTTTACAATCATTGAAAGAGTTCTGGTTACACCGATAATCTGATTTTCCATTTACAGTTAATCCAGGAATTGTTTCAGAAAAACTTTGTGGATTTGGTGTTGAGATGATACAAGAACAATTTAAGTTAATTGTAACATTTGGTTGAACGATTTCTAGTTCACCGAAAGAATTGTCGAAAGGTCGATAATTGAACATTGTAGTTGAAATCGTAGCACTCCAACTAATAGATTAGAAATAAACAAAGACGAATAATTGTCAACAATTAGTCAATAACAAGAAGAAGAAACAAATTAAATAGATAGAAAATCTTACCCTGAGTTGATTAAACAACAAACGAAAATCAGGATAATTGTTGGCGACATTTTCGATTAGAATTGAGCTTCGATTGGATTTATTGATGTTCACAGTTGAACGGTAACAATTTAAGTGATCAACAAGTTTAGGTGTTGATTGTAGTGACGATCATTAACAGATAATGTTTATCATGTACCCTGAATGGGTTAATTGTTTCGAGAATCGGAATAACAATCAGAATGGAGGAAACTTATAAGAGCAATGATTAAGCAGAAATTTTGAACAATCAGAATTAATAACAAAGGGAAGAGCCAACGAACATCTCAAATCACGTTAATTGTTAGTTCGATGGCGAATTGCAAACTCACAACGATCCCGAATTACATGGGAAATTATCGTTAACATGCTAACCTGTTCCACCCACTCGGTTAATCAACAATCAACTGAATCATCAAGATCACCTTGTTTTCTATTCACTTTAATTACGATAAACACTTGAAACATAATTAAGAGGATAGAAGATGATTTCTTATGGATAAACATTAGAAACGCTGAGACAAGGTTAAGATTTAATATCTCATTGTGATTAGATATTAATTGTTATTGTTAATTCAGTTGTTCTAGCAATTTAATAGTTACATTGATCATCCCAAATTCATTTAATTGTTGAATAGTAAACAACCGGATCTGTTTTGATGCGTAGTTGAATTGTAATCTATTTAAGGCTAATTGTTTAAGGAATTGATTAGTTTTGTTCAACCATTTAGATTGTTAATTGTTGACATTTCCATTTTTAATTATTGTTTAAAGAGAAACAATTTGTTTGAGTATCTAATTACTTAGTCAGTTAAGAAGCTACTCTGAGTTTTAATTGTTGATTGTAATCAGGAAATTTTTATTAAAATATTTAGTTAATCACATTAGAAATTAAAATTTTTGATCACAATTAAAACCTTGTATTTGTTTTAATTTAATAAATGACCAGAGTCACTTTTTTAAAGTTAAATCAGTTAAATTAATGATTTACAATTTATTGTTTGATACTTTAATTGCTTGACCATGAAGATGGTTAATTCACTAATTGTTGTTAATCATGAAGATCAAAATTAATCACGAACTCATTTAACCTTAACTGGAATTCATAATTTCTGTTCAATTGTTTACATCTCATCAGCATTGAATTAAATCATAATTGTTTCAAAGATTTGCTAATACTGATCAACAATTAGATTGAAATGATTAAAATTTCAACAATTTGCTCTCATTTGTTAGTTAATTGTAATCGATCAGTAGTTAAATTGTATCTTTAATGATCATCTAAATTGTTGCGACAAATGAATAGTTATAATTATTTCCGTCTCGATGATCAAATTATCGTTAAATTGTTGAGAAAGTTAATCAAAAATTGACACAATTAACAATCTTAAAAAGTTGATTTAAATTGTTGACAAAAAGTAAATAATCAAAATTAACTAATTGCCACAGATAAAATTCTGAGACTTAATTGTTGATCATCTACATTAATTACCACCCAGATTAAAACTAATTGACGAAGCAATTAGTTAATCATGATGTAAACAATTAAACTGCTCACAACCGCTTAATATTATTTTAATTATAAATTGTTCTCTATGAACAATTAATCATTGATTAATTGCTGACGTGATGATTAAATTAAGAGAAATGATTGAAAGATAATTAATATTAATCGTTTATCGTTTAAATATCAAATTAAAGGTTAACAATCACAGTTAAATCAATAGCAAATTAAAAAAGCAAATCAATAGTTAATTGTTATTCAGCTGATTAATTAATGGTAATTTAATCAATGGTAAGAAAAATTGAATCTAATCAACTAGTTTTTCAAATTAATCGTTTGTTGATCATCTTTGAATACAATTTGCAGATTGAATTAATAACCGTTGATTTTATACAATCATTACTGATGATAATAAATTAGAATAATTTGTCGCATGTTAATTGTTACACTAATTAACTGTTGATGGAACAGCAGATGAAGGAATTGATGGAAGTTGGAAAGATCCAATATTAGCGATTGTGTTACATTCTTGTGGCCCTAAGGCGATTGATTCAGTTCGTCGATTAGTTGATGAATAATCGGTTGATTGTTCAGAACATGAGGTTTCAGATTTAATATTAACCATTCGACTATTGTTCTCAGGGGTTGTTGAGCCAATTTCGGTGGTGGTATTCACTTGATTACCACAAACGAATTGTTGAAGTGAGACTCCATTTCCATCGACTGGATTAACTGCTTGATTGATTAGATCGAAACTTGCATTGAGAGCCTGAAGGAATTTTAAATATTACGATTAGTTGATTGGTTTAAATGATTCGATTGATCTGATTTCTTACCTGAGCCATACATTGAATTCTACAAAGACTAACAGCACCAGGACCACAAATGATTCCTGGGAAAAGGCTTTGAGGGGCTCGAGGAAGTACTAATGAGCTAGAATTTTGAATTCCGAAGGAAATTGAGCAAGAACATTCAACAGTCGAAGTTACTTGTTGAGCAATAAGTTGATCCATTGGACCAGGATAAGGAGGAGGTAATCGGAACTGCGATTGGGGTGGTAATCCCATTGGAAATTGGAAGTCACCAGGTAATCGCAATCCGGTTGAATAAGGTCCAACTGGTGGTGGTCCTCGATAGCCCATTGGTCCAGAGGGACCCGAAGGCCCAGCGGGTCCAGCGGGACCTGCAGGTCCTCCATGTCTGGGGGTTTGTCGGAACAGGTCAAGAGGACCTACAAAAAATCACAGGTTAGATTGGCGGTAAATGGAAACTGATTGTTTAGTAATTGTAACTCACTTTCAGGATGAGGGACGTGAACATGTCCAGGTCCATGGGGTCCTGGTCCATGTGGAGGACCTCCGTTCATTGGCTGTGGTGGTGGAGGTGGTAAGAAAGGGTAGAGTGAAGCTTGACCAGGGGCCATTCCATTTCCATTGATACCAAATTGATCAAAATTTTGAGCGAATGACAAACTAAATTGACAAGAAACAAATGAGAACCAATTGACAAATTCAAATAATTGAATTAAATTAATCCAATTCACTTTACTAACCTGATTGTGGTGAGAGCAGTTAAAACAATTAATGGATTCATGATCTAAAATATTAGTTGATTGTTGTTTTTGGTAAATTGTAAAAGTGAATCTTGATTGTTGATGTTACTCTTATTGGACAAAACTAAATCACTGATCAGATTGTTACAAATTGCTTCATATTTATATTGTTACTCTCCTTTGGTTAATTTAATCAAAAAAAAGGAATCAATAAATTTTGGTTGAATGAATTAATTTTGTTATTCTACTTGAATTCTGTTGATTAATTAATTGTTCTTGGTATTTCCAATGATATTGGCTAATTGGTCCTTGGATGAAATCGTAAACAAATCAATCGGTAGTGAGTTGAGTAAAAATAACAATCGTTGATCAAACTTATATTGTTTTTGTTTTTCTAATTGTTAAATGATGAATTATAATTGTAATGATTCATATGATTCGACCTCGTTGTCTATTATTTTGCAGAAAAATGAAACATTTTAACGTGATTAATTGTAATTGTCACGATTAATTCACTTTAAGATGAAATTTGCTTTTCTAATATATAACAATAAAAAAGTTATCGAAATTGTTACCTGGTTGTTGTTTGTTCATTTCTTAATTGTTTACCTTTAATTGGTAATCATGTCTAGAATAATATTGATGAGTTAATTTTTCCAAGTTAAATTTAACTTTGAGTGAAAATAAATTAACAGTTAATCGCTTTAAATTTCATCGTGTTTGGTAATATAAAAAATCAACAATCAACCTTGATTGTTATGGTTAATCAATCATACCAGAAATTTTTGATAATAATATTGTTAATCGAAACTGATTAATATCCTTGGAATGACAATTACCATGGGAATTTTACATTTCATTTGAATCAATTAACTGATTGTAATCAGAGTTAAATCAATCATAATCAATAGATGATTCAAATTAATTAAGATGAAACTTTTAAATCAGATGATTTGTTTGAAAACTTTTCAATTCTATACCAAAGAATAACATTTTCTCCAATCGATCAGCCTTAATGAACAATCAACTCAGAAAATTAATCCATTCTAACTAATTGTTTCTTTTAATTATAACAATTAAAACAAATATTCTCATGGAAACCTAATCAAAGGTTATTTCGCAAACCAATAGATGGCAGTGTCTCGGTTTCCATGGAAACCGAAATACTTGTTGGCATTTAAACAAAATTATTTTTCTAATTTTATTTACTAATTTAATTTAATTTAATTTAATTTATTTGTAACCAATTTTCAATTAATATCTTTCTAATTTCCATATCATGAACTATGGAACTGAAAGGATGGAATATCTTTATTTTGTTGATAATTCCAGTTCATCTATTGACCGGTTCTTTTGCTAAACATTTGACAATTGAAGAGATTCATTTTTACAGGTAAGTTTGTTGTTGTTAATTGTAATTAATTGTTTCGTTTACTTTCATTGATTGATTTTGTTTTTTTTGTTTCCCTTTGTTTTTTTATTTAGAAATAAGTTAAAGTCTATGTTTAATTATGCTTATGAAAATTATGCTACAAATGCTGGTAATTATGATGAGCTTAAACCAATTACTTGTCAAGGTGTTGAAACTTGGGGTAATTTTTCATTGACATTAATTGACTCAATGGATTCACTTATATTGTTTCAAAATTATTCGGAATTTGAACGTGTTACTCGATATATTGTTGACAATGTTGATTTTAATCAGAATATAAATGTTTCTGTTTTCGAAACAAATATAAGAGGTAAATGGTTATTCCCATTTCATTGCATCATTCCAATGAATTTTCTTCTGCCATTTTCTAATCAATTTTATCTTCCATTTCTATAGTTGTTGGAGGACTTTTATCCGCTCACTTATTGTCGTATAAAAGTGGCATGGAACTCGAGCCTGGTTGGCCTTGCGAAGGTCCTCTTCTTCGGTTAGCTGTTAAAGTTGGAAGAAAATTATTACCAGGTAGCTTTAGAAATTGGATCAAATTCAATCATCGTTATTGTCAAGTTAATTTCTGTTTTTTTATTCATCGATTTAGCT
The DNA here is from genome assembly GCF_014898815.1 of Panonychus citri. Lineage (NCBI taxonomy): Eukaryota > Metazoa > Arthropoda > Arachnida > Trombidiformes > Tetranychidae > Panonychus > Panonychus citri. The sequence goes on along the minus strand of NW_026515548.1, from coordinate 629,357 downwards.
TTTCAAACGAAAACTGGAATGCCTTATGGAACTGTTAATCTAAGATATGGTGTACCTCTGGAAGAGACACCGGTCACTTGTACCGCTGGAGTGGGCACATTTATAGTTGAATTTGCCACACTCTCTCGACTAACCGGTGATCCTATTTTTGAAACAACTGCCTTAAATGCCCTTAGGGCTCTACATTCATATAGATCTCACCTTAATCTAGTCGGTAATCATATCAACACCTCTGACGGTAAATGGACAGCAATCGAATCAAGTATTGGCTCAGGTGTAGATTCTTATTTTGAATATCTAGTCAAAGGAGCTTTGCTTCTTAAAATGCCTGAACTAATGGACATGTTCAATGGTAAAGACAAAAACTACCGAAAGATTATCATATATAATCAATTAATTATTATCTGAATACTAATGTTTCTTAATTTCATTCAAAAGTTTATCACCAAGCAATCAACAAATATATGAGAAGGGAGGATTGGTACTTTGTCGTCCACATGAACAACGGATTAACAACTATGCCTGTCTTTCAATCCTTAGAATCTTTTTTCCCTGGTCTTTTGGTCAGTTCATAATCACTTCTTCTAATGAGATAACTAATAATCTTTGTATGCATCTTAATCTTTCAGACACTAATTGGTGACATTGAACAAGCTCAGAAGACTATACTCAACTATCGATATGTACTTAAACGCTATGGTTTTATTCCAGAATTTTTCGATGTCGCTAACAACAATGTCAAACGAAACGGGAACCCGTTGAGACCTGAATTCTCAGAGAGTAGAATATCAAGTTTAAAAATACTTCTATCAAGTAGTAGGAGGTAAATCTCCAATTTCAAAGGAACCAAAGATATTCATACAATTAGAATATATTTTTTTCGAGCTTAGAAAGTAAACTAAAGTTGAAAGTCTAATGGGGTTTTCATTGAGCTGAAATGGTTGTTGATTAATGAACAAGAAAAAAAACTATTTCTGCTAATGGATTTTCCTCTAAACATGAAGTTATTAAAAACGGTCTCAGATGAGCTACAAAGTCTAATGCATGTTTAAGTTAATTGTTATTCAGTGAGGATTATAAAGGAAACACTTGAACGATTGAGATTTCTCGAGAATCGACTTCCGCTGAATGAAGACTCTTCATGTTTTTCAGAATCTAAAGTATATGTTAACTTGTTGGCAAAAAAAATAGATGAACAGGAAAAATTGAGTCTATTGAGTTGAAACTCAAACTAGTACAATAATAGAGATGTAATAAAAAGTAATCAGTGAATATCACAAAAGAGTCTAATTGATGGTTACAGTTTTCATCTCTAATTCATGTTCACTGAAACTTCAATCAAAAGATACCAGTCAACTGAATTAGGGTGAAATGTAAAAGGATAAATTTCTATTAATTGATTGAATTGGATAGAGTGTTTTTTTTTCAAGGTGACTGGTTTAAGTGTTTGTTTCCTTGCAATCCAATGCAAGGAAGTGAGTGAATACAATTGGCAAAGGTGCCAGGGTGAAATCTGAATCGTATTCAGGATGATATTCATTGTAACTCTACTTGAATACATTTAGTATTCATTGTAAATACTTTAAGCTGATTCACTGATCTGAGTGAGATTTGAATCAAGGTGGGAAAATGGTCTGACCTGGGCTGTTGAACCATCGCTCCACGGTTTACGAGATTTTCCCTCGGCGGTAAGACAAGTTCTGCTGATTGGTTGGAAGATTAAGTTCCAAGAGGGTTCTCTTGTCCCATGAGCATTTTGATTTGAAACATAACGCCAATTATTTGAATCAATTATCATCGTTCTTTGGGTGGCAAGAGCAACAACCATGCAATAAGAAACATGGTGCATTTGACAGCCGAATCCACAGCCTTTGTTTAAACGACAAACCAATTTATTGGCGGTGGCACAATCAACAGGATTCTGTAATTTGTCAACTACATCAAGGAAAAATTTGGTCAGCTTTTTAAGCTCATTTTTACGCCATTCATAATCGCGATCCGATAGAGATCCTAAAAGTCAAAACAACGGGGAAAAAATAAAGAAAACATTACAATCATTGTTGATCATTAATCTCAAGAGTCTATGGGTAAATTGTAACAGTAGATATACAATTGTTGGAGGTGAGTTAACTTACCAAGATCATACATGAAACTGGCCCGATGTTCATTGACAAATTTAAGGAGAGTTGTGTTGTGTTTAAATTGATTGTTGAGGAAAAATGCAAGTTCATTGTAGCTAAATGAAAGGCGTCTTCTGGCCTGTTCATATTTAAGATTTGGTACTGATGAAAAAGGTGATGATAAAGGTACAGATGATGGAGATGATGAAGACAATGATGGTACTAAGGCTGATGACAAGGGAGACTGTAAATTCTGATTCTGAGCCTCAGCCACAAGAGGCAATTGAGGAGATGGACCATTACTGTCCTTCAATAGATCTGATGCTTTATTCAGCTGGAAATCCAATGGAATATAATTTTGTAACAAATTTCGAAGCTCTTCATTTTGAGCTTTCAGGGAGTCCAATTCACTGGTAGCACGAGATAATCTGGCCAATATTAATTCACCATTTTCACTGTTAATCAAACTATAATCACCTTCAGTCCGTTTAAGGAGAGGACCACCAATGAAAAATATCAACAGTAACCAAACAAAAACAACACCAACCAAGACACGACCAGCATAAGCAAAATTAAGGGCCATCAGTGAACAATTAACGTTTGATTATCAGTGATTATCGATGTTACATCTCTACCATTTAGATGAATAGATTAGAATGTAAGAAAAATTAATCACAATTGAGAAAGAGAAACAAATATAATTGATTAAAGAAAACCATATGATGAGGGTTCTAATAACAAGATTAGCGAGTCATTAACTTATCCTACATTTGATCAACTGTTGTTGTTGTTGTTTAAAGCGTTGATTATGATGAGATTGATTTCCTTTAATACTGGACCAATGAAAAGGATAATCATAATTGTGATATTAATTCTGGAAATTGAAAACTCTCATCACACTAAACCAGTTACAGTGGATTAAATAAATAACACGTTGAAGAAGAAAGGAAAACAGGAATGAAACATTGACACTTTTTGAGAAGAAAAAGAAAAACAATCGATTCTATTTTCTTAATTGTTGACAATTCCAAAGCTTATTAATTGTTCTAACACATCATCGAGTCAATTAGAATACAAGACGAACAATTAATTGATTAAATGCGTCACAATTAGACTATCAGGTGATGGAATTGTTGTAAACTGAATTAGAAAATGAAACAACTCAAACATCCTCTCAATGGATCTTCATCTTCATCTTCATCTCTCTTTCTTTCTCCTTGTTCTCTTTCTTTTTTCTCTTTCTTTTTCTCTTTCTACTAATTTTCTTCAACTGATTAACTTTTATCTTCCTTTCGAATTGATTTACCAGGTGAACGGTAACAATTAAAGTTAATCAGTAAATCAATAAAATCCCTCATTTTTTGATCATTGACAACGAGGTAAATTAGTGAATCTGGTTAACAGAAACATCTAGTTGATTATATTACATGAAGATGACAATTAAAAGTTAATTACTCCACCGTCATCGTTATTATCATTTCTCATTAACTTTAATTAGCAATCAGATACAATTAGTTACAGAAAAATAAACAGTTTTATTGAAATATTGCAAATTATCATTAAATCATCATTAATACCCGAGAATAGATTAACTAATTATCATTCTCGAAGTGGAACAATCAACAAATTAGTTTATTGGAGAATTGATTACCAATTGAATAATAGAACCAAATTTACCAGAAAAGAAAAACAAAATAATTGCAACACTGAGAGTTGATTTAAATGAGAAAATTGGTTATTTTTTTAATTGTCTTAATAACTGGGCAACTAATTTGGTTGTTATAATTACAATTTAGACCAATAATCAATTCAATTTCAAACCTTGGCCTTGAAAACGTATAACAAGTTGACTGATCACTATAACCTGATTCAGAAAACAATAAGCAACAAGTTTTTAGCCAACCAGCAGCTTCATCACAATTTGACTAATTAAATGAGTTGACGAAACAATTAAATTGAAAATGATTGATCAAAAAAAGAAAAGGAACTCATTAGTTGATTGGTGAGCCAGAGATGTCACTAAAAGAAGAAAAGTAGTGAGAATAGCAAGTCGGTCTATTTGCAGAGCAAATTTGAGAATAGCTGTTGACTTGTTGAAGTTTCTGAGAGAGTAAATTTTTTCAACGATTTGATTGATTGTCATTTAATTGCTTAAAATGTGAGAACAATTTGTAATCAACTGATTATTATTTAATGTAGACAATGATTTACGATTACATTTAAGTTTATTATTATTATTTGTTCGTGTAAATAATGAGAGGATTGATGATCCAATCAAGGTAAGAAAATATTAGCAACGATTTTCACCAATTCACCAAATTCACCAAATTCTTGTCTTTCTTTTTTCTTAATCTGTTGTCTTTTTTTCTACTATCCATTGAATATTACAGTTTCTATTTTGTTTCATTTCTTTTCTCCATTTTCTTTCTTTTACCTTTAATTCACCTATTCAACTCGTAAACCATTTTAGTAGCCGCCAAGAAAGCTAAATTAAAATCTACATCTGTAATTCATCAAGGGTTCGATTTGCTGAAGGAGTTGCTATTAATGAGTCTCCTTTATATTGTCAACCGCATTTGAATCAGATGTACCTATCATGCCATCATGAAGGTTTTCCTGGAAAATGGTCAAACCGAAATATGACAGTTCTATTACATGTTCTGAACTCCCTGGCCGAGAAACTTGACCTTCGTTGTCCAGAATATTATAGCCTTTGTACGGAACATATTAAATCAATAAGACGGAACAAGTTAACAATTCTAGATCCCAAAGATACTTTATCCAAAATCGCTGCTCGACCTGGTGCTCACAATTTAAGATGTTTATTCAGGATGACCTTTGTGCCAAAAGATACCAATGAGTTATTTAAAAAGGATCCCAATAGTTTTGAATATTTATATGGACAATGTTGCAGTGATGTAATGATGTAATTCAGGAAAGATTTACACCCGAATTGAAATATGAAATAGCCTTAAGGTTATGTGCATTACAACTTTATCAACACGCTTTAGTCAATGGATTGGTTAATAACCGAGTGAAAAGAGAATCTAAAAGCAGTCGAAAAGGAATATGGTTTAGAACCCTTTGTGCCATATTCTTTGGCGGAAACGATGAAACGTAAACAACTTCGAAAGTATCTCATTCATTCCCTTAAACAGAATCGATCCCTGATTCCAACGGGTCAGAAACATTTGACCGAAGGACAAACCAAAATTCATTATCTGACCATCATCAGTGAATTGCCCTGTTATGGAGCTAAATTATTCTCAACTATAATCCGTGATTCAACCGCTGATTTAGCATTACTCATATCACCAAAATATGGTATTAGTCATGTTACCCATGGACGTCAATCATCACCGATAACCTTAGCCAAAATAGAGGATGTGACTAGTATTCAAGTAACCAAAGACGATGATCTTAGTTTTACCGTTGAAATACAATTAAAAGGTACTGGTAGTTCAATCGAAACCTCACCGTTACATTTTGCTCTGGACGAGAAAGACGCTGAGGAGTTTACCTTGGTTCTAAAAGGTTATCATCAATTATTAACAAAAACTGGAGATGAAAATGATTCCAAAGAGATTCCCGTCTACTGGGATGTGGGACCTTCATGGTGGACTGATTCAGGTATGATGAATATTATATTCTAAATCACTTTAACTTTCGCTCTCATTTTCATGTTAACTTCTCTTTCTCTTTTTGAATTTCCAAGCAACAAAAGACTGTTATTCAATGAAACCAAGTAAAAATAAAACAGTCAACTATTAAGTCAAGATTTAAGTGAATCAATGATTGGTAAGAGTAGGAGCTTAATCATAATCATCGTAATCGTTTTAACCATTTTTCCCTTACATTTTTTTCTCGCTCGATAGCATGTTTAAATACTATTACAATCATAACTCCAGTTATTTCATTAATATTATTTATATTAAATCACTCCATAGGTTTCTTTATTTAATTTTATTTCCCTTGCAAGGTTTCAATGTGTCATTAGTTAATTGCATGTTCATTTTATTTGATTTTCGTTATTGTTATTGTGAATTAATAACTAATATTTAAATATTTTTTTCTTTAGCTCCAAGTTATCATGGTAAACATTTGGTTAGAGTTGCCCCCTGGTCATATTCACAATCAATTGATCCAAATGAATTTCGAATGATTGACTTTTCTCAACCACCGACAACAGCCATGTCATTAAGCCTCGATGAATCTAATTATGACAATGGTTACGAATCTAATAAGGATGACTGTGATTACCTAAGCTCACTAATAATACCACCTCCACCAACAAGTTCACCCTCCTTTAATCAAGAACTAGATGAGATAATTGCGAGATTTTGGAAAGCTACAGATGATGTGAGAAAAGTTTGTAACGAATCTGATTAGTCAATCTTTTTGTCCTATTTCATTTTTTTGTTAATCTTGTGTTTCTTCACACTCATTGAGTAAATTTTATAAACTTTCATCAATAAATAACTTTTTCTCTTAATCTGATTTTGTATTCATCAAGTTGATGCGAATCGAAACAAGTCTACAGGTAATTTTATCGTAAAACGAAACAATTTCCTAATTGAAAATCACTTGTTGAATGTGTTAATTGATCATTTTAAGATCCAAGAAAATGTTTATTTTTATTAAATTTTCCATCACACAATCGAGTTAATTATTCTCATAGGATAAATTAGGCAAATTTCTCTTCAAGGTGCCAGTTTTTCGGTAGAGTGACGATATCGATTGATCGACCTATCATGCGAATATTGTTTTAATTAATTTACAAAAAAGTCTTTTGTTGTTTCTCACGACAAATCTAACAGATTAATTATTTTAATTGCTCCAAAGTTTTATTGTTTTAAATATTGCATATTCACAGGGCGTTTTTTTATCCACGACGGCTTTTACACTGAATATCTCCAGAACTAAAAGTCATATGAATGTCAGACTTGACCAGAGGACTGAACAGAATAGAAGCGCTCGACCCTAAGACTTTCAAGGTCATTTTCCGGAGGCAGCGTCCAAAGGTCATTTTAAGGTCTCAATGACCTTGAAAATCTTAGGTCGAGCGCTTCTATTCTGTTCAGTCCTCTGGTCAAGTCTGACATTCATATGACTTTAGTTCTGGAGATATTCAGTGTAAAAGCTGTCGTGGATAAAAAACGCCCAGTATTTAATCTCAGTTTCAAAAACAACTTAATCAGAGGTAAGTGTTAATACCAAATTAATCTAATAAAAATCCAAATCTAATCTATTATTTTAATTTTATATTCATTAACCCTTCTTTTTTCTTCCTATAGGCAATGTTACTGAATTTTTTCACTCAAAATATGCGGGGTAGTATCAATTGCACGGAGGAACCGTCAAAAGTTATAGAGAGAAAAATTTCAAGTTCATTGCAGCTTTTCAGGAATGCAACGGAGCCAAGCTGGAGAGGAGGGTAAATAGCTCTGCTGGTCCTTCCACCGAACGATTCACATGTAATAGAATTTTAAAGACAGACTTTGTTGGCAGCGGTCGTTTACTAACGACCTACGTTGTTGATTACGATCCCCAAAAAAAGCTCTCATCGCAAAGGGTCACAATAGGAACTGAGAGTAAATTCAATGTTTTAATTTTTGGTTTTAATGTCTTTCGGTTATGAATTGTTAATTCCTACCGAGAGCCAAATTTTAGTCTAACTGTTTGGGGGTCAATGATTTTTGCTGGGTTGGACCTCCTCACTCATGGTGGAAAAGATTTGAATTCTCAGCGGGTTGAACCTGTCGTTGGCTTGATTCTAGCTTGAGATTTTAATATCGATAATGTCTTTTTTGGACGTGGAGCAAGCTTTCAAAGAACAAAAATTCGGCTGGATTAGTTTATATTCTGGAAAAATTCAATTTAATTCTAGTGAGTGATGAGCCAACTTGGCAACATAGCTCAATTGACTATATTTGTTGTTTTCAAAAGAAAAAGTTTTAATTTGGTAATTTATTATTCTCTCATTTTGAATACAAGTTCCAAACTAGATGTTGGTTTGAGCGATGCCTCGAATCTGTGACCGATCTCATCTTCTTTACGGGTCGACTTGAAAGTAGATTTTCGAATAATATGAATTAGATAAACTTTCATTCCAAGTAAAGCGAAACGATAACCAATATAATTTCTCGGCCCAAGAGAGAAGGGGACATAAGCTCCTTTCGGCAAAGTATCTTTTTGGATAAACGACCATCGATCGGGATCGTATTTCAATGGATTGGGAAAAAATTTAGGATCATAATGCGTTGCACTTAAGTTAATTGTTACAATCGAATCTTTTAACAATTTAGATCCATTAATGATGACATCCTCTTCCAATTTACGTGCAATTGCGTGGGCTGGGGGCTTTAGTCGAAGCGATTCTTTGATACATTGATCAAGGAATTGACACTGAGAAATTTTTTCTAAATCATCAACCGAAGTATCTCCAGGAAATAGATCAACAATTTCTTTATAAAGTCGATCTTGAATCTGAGGATTATTACCTAAAGAGAATTGGATTAAATTAGAATAATACAAATAGAATTTTCGAGGAAAATCTGTATTCACCTAAAAGAAATAATGTCCATTGCATCGCAACCGATATCGTCTCATGTCCAGCAGCTATAATGGTCATCAGCTCATCGAAAATTTCCTCTTTGTCCATATTTACCTCCTTCGTTTCTTTCTCGTTCAACAACTCATATAAGCTTTCGAACTCTTTTCTTTTATTCTTGGAATCATTTTCGTTATTATTATTTCCTCGTTCCAATGCTGCTTGTCTATATTTCTCTGCTATAATTTGTGCTGATTCGATTCCTTTACCTGCAAATATTCAGTTTGTTAGAGACCAAATTGAGTCTTGAGGAATAACTTTCTAGACCAGAAAAGTCAACTGCAAACGAATTGAATAAAACAATTCTCACCTTTCTCAATGTTATCCAGCCAAGAATATTTTATATCAATTAATTCATCACTTGGTATATTTAAAAAAACTTCGGTGATGATATTTATCGCACTCAAATTAATTAGCTGTTTGATATCACAAGGAACACCAACTTTTGTCCTAATGTGGTGCGGTAGTTTACTGATCTCCTTGTTCATGATTTCAGCGAAATACTTTTGCCTTTTGGCGATGAAAAAAGGCTCAATCAGATTACAGTGTAATCGCCATTTATCAGGATCGGATGTAACTAAACCATCTCGAAGTCCAATGTATTTATAGAAAGAGGGCTTAGCAACATTGGATTTTGACAGAACAGCCTGAGAACAGGTCAAGTAGAAAAAAGATTCTGAGTAAATTCATGAAATGAAAAGTTAATCGATCATATTCCCATGCATACCTCGAGCACAGCAGCACCAGAGATGCAATAGATTGGATACCAACCGATCCAGACAACGGAAATTTCTGAGCCTTTGACCGGGTCATTAGATTCCATCATAAGGTTATAATTTTCTATGACCAAAAGAATCGCGAAAATTGACCAACAATGAATTTGGTGTTTGAAAACAGAAAATTATGAAAGAAAGTTACTTACTCGATGCATCGATTGATTCGTAATACGGATTAGGAAACTTCGGTATGAGATACTTTATATGACCGAAAATTGGGTGACTCGGAACACTATGAAATCTGAGAGCATGGTAAATCTGGTTGATTAAACTAGACACTGGTTTATGGACATAATACCAAGTTAGAACGATCTTTTCCATCACACAATCGAGTTAATTATTATTCTCATACGATCAATTATGAAAATTTCTCTTAAAGGTAACAACGAAACAATTTTCTAATGGAAAATCACTTGTTGAATAAGTGTTAATACCAAATTAATCTAATAATCCAAATCTAATCTATTATTTTAATTTTATATTCATTAACCCTTCTTTTTCCATCACACAATCGAGTTAATTATTATTCTCATACGATCAATTATGAAAATTTCTCGGTCGTTTACTAACGACCTACGTTTAATTTGGTAATTTATTATTCTCTCATTTTGAATACAAGTTCCAAACTAGATGTTGGCTTGAGCGATGCCTCGAATCTGTGACCGATCTCATCTTCTTTACGGGTCGACTTGAAAGTAGATTTTCGAATAATATGAATTAGATAAACCTTCATTCCAAGTAAAGCGAAACGATAACCAATATAATTTCTCGGCCCAAGAGAGAAGGGGACATAAGCTCCTTTCGGCAAAGTATCTTTTTGGATAGACGACCATCGATCGGGATCGTATTTCAATGGATTGGGAAAAAATTTAGGATCATAATGCGTTGCACTTAAGTTAATTGTTACAATCGAATCTTTTAACAATTTAGATCCATTAATGATGACATCCTCTTCCAATTTACGTGCAATTGCGTGGGCTGGGGGCTTTAGTCGAAGCGATTCTTTGATACATTGATCAAGGAATTGACACTGAGAAATTTTTTCTAAATCATCAACCGAAGTATCTCCAGGAAATAGATCAACAATTTCTTTATAAAGTCGATCTTGAATCTGAGGATTATTACCTAAAGAGAATTGGATTGGATTAGAATAATACAAATAGAATTTTCGAGGAAAATCTGTATTCACCTAAAAGAAATAATGTCCATTGCATCGCAACCGATATCGTCTCATGTCCAGCAGCTATAATGGTCATCAGCTCATCGAAAATTTCCTCTTTGTCCATATTTACCTCCTTCGTTTCTTTTTCGGTCAACAACTCATATAAGCTTTCGAACTCTTTTCTTTTATTCTTGGAATCATTTTCGTTATTATTATTTCCTCGTTCCAATGCTGCTTGTCTATATTTCTCTGCTATAATTTGTGCTGATTCGATTCCTTTGCCTGCAAATATTCAGTTTGTTAGAGACCAAATTGAGTCTTAAGGAATAACTTTCTAGACCAGAAAAGTGAACTGCAAACGAATTGAATAAAACAATTCTTACCTTTCTCAATGTTATCCAGCCAAGAATATTTTATATCAATTAATTCATCACTTGGTATATTTAAACAAACTTCGGTGATGATATTCATCGCACTCAAATTAATTAGCTGTTTGATATCACAAGGAACACCAACTTTTCCCTTAATGTGCTGTGGTAATTTACTGATCTCCTTGTTCATGATTTCAGCGAAATACTTTTGCCTTTTGGCGATGAAAAAAGGCTCAATCAGATTACAATGTAATCGCCATTTATCAGGATCGGATGTAACTAAACCATCTCGAAGTCCAATGTATTTATAGAACGAGGGCTTAGCAACATTGGATTTTGACAGAACAGCCTGAGACAGAACAGGTCAAGTAGAAAAAAGATTCTGAGTAAATTCATGAAATGAAAAGTTAATCGATCATATTCCCATGCATACCTCGAGCACAGCAGCGCCAGAGATGCAATAGATTGGATACCAACCGATCCAGACAACGGAAATTTCTGAGCCTTTGACCGGGTCATTAGATTCCATCATAAGGTTATAATAATTTTCTATGACCAAAAGAATCGCGAAAATTGACCAACAATGAATTTGGTGTTTGAAAAACAGAGAAAATTATGAAAGAAAGTTACTTACTCGATGCATCGATTGACTCGTAATACGGATTAGGAAACTTCGGTATGAGATACTTTATATGACCGAAAATTGGGTGACTCGGAACACTATGAAATCTGAGAGCATGGTAAATCTGGTTGATTAAACTGGACACTGGTTTATGGACATAATAATACCAAGTTAGAACGATCAACGAAAAACTGGCCACATTGCGCACTGATAACATGAAGTGGCCCAGAGCGATCGAAATTATCTCCGTTGAACTCTCGGTTAGCATTGTGAAGGCTATTCAGAAAACAATCAATTACCCTCACAGCATCATGAATAATAATAAGTTGATCCGATCGATTCAGAGTTCTAACATCGACTGATGAACAATCTCTTTGATTTCTATTGCCGATGTTTGCAATAGTATCTTTTAATAAGTCTTACGAAGTTTGATTGAGCTCGAATCATGTTAAAATCTTAATTATGATTTTATTCATGAGGAAAAACAAATTGATGGTATTTATGGATAATTGCACCAAGATTGTGTCGTACAATTAAAAAGCCATTAAGCGAGCATTAGGTTGAGCTCTAGGGTTAAATCAAGAAAACTCAGTGACTTTCCTTTAGATTCACTCAGATTTAATATTTACCATTTGCTATTCATTTTAATTACAATTAACAATTAGATTGGTTAATTGTAATTGTATGCCTGCAAACAATATTGAGGAAAGTAGGATTATCGTACAATAAGATGACGTTTATATGACCAAGGAACGAGTGAGCGATAGTAAAGGAATTAACTTGTTCCCGTATCTTGATGATCAACTAATTGTAGAAACATAATGACAATTAGTTGATCAGTTATGCACAACTTGTTGTGGTTGTAACAATTTATCAAAATGATCAACTACAAGGAAATCTTTATCTACTCTACTCGATTAGTGAATTGAATACGGCGAGTAAATGAAGGACAATTTAATATACAATTTAATCAAATTATGTCGATTGATACATGATTATGATCTGGTGGGTTTCTCATTACCCAGATAATATGAATCTGCGAGCAATCAATTGATTGAGAATCAGCAAAATCAGTCAACTAATCTTTTCTGCTACAACGTTTTTGTATGAAATGATTAAACATTAAATTTGATTTAGTTTACATGATTAGGACAGAATTAGTACAATTTTATTCTCACTGATAAAAATTCATTCGCAGTCTTGGTCAGTTTGTTTTCTCATTACATAAATAAGGGGATCTGGTCAAGGATGGATCAAAGTCTCGAGTTAATTGTAACAATTTAGTTTTCACTGGCATTATAATTTATTGAAATCATCTTCATCTCATTTGTTTTCAAAACAATTTAATCTGATTAACAAATTTAAGCAATAGAATGATTTTCAAGTTAATTGATCAACTTTTTGTTTTCTTAGTAAATATAATAAGGCCAATAGACTGTATTAAACAAGAGAAACAACATCGGGAATAAGAATCGACAAATCCGATCAATTCCTGAGGCCACTGGCACTTCACCGAGTTGATAACGGACATTTGGATAATGGTCATTCCCATTTCCACTTGACCCATGTCCACCCCCTGCTTGGAATCGTGCCAAGGCGATTCCTATCGATTCATCAGACGGACCATTGAATTGTAACTTGCTTCCTTTCACTTCGTCCTCTAGTTGAATGGTCAAGAAAAAAGAGAAATATTAAAACGAGAACTGACCAGCTAAGCTTCGTTCATTAGATAATTACTTTGGTTTGATCAGAATTAGTTGTAGTTGAAGTATTTAAATTGCTATTGTGATTCGCCTTGAGGTTTGCGATTGTTTGTCTAAATTGGTTCGCTCTCCGTTTACATCGTTTTCTCCACAAATAATTGACACAAGTAAATTCGAGGAGAGCAGCAAACACAAATGTAGTACAAGCGCCCATCCAAACATCAATGGCTTTTACATAGGAAACTGGGGGTAGATTTGTTTGAATTCCCGAACCTGAGGTCGAAACGAAGAGGAAGAAAAAACAACCCAATGAAAAGTTTTATTAATTATCTTCTTGTAAATGAATAAACTTTCTGCTTGGACATTGCCAACGAACAACTAAACATATCACAAAGGTAAATACACACAAAAGGTACAAGATGCAAGATGAAAACAGGACAATTAATGGTCAACAATTAAAACAATAGATTAACTCCTACTCGAAAATATTAGTTGATGGGAAAGCCAAGGGAGATGGACGCTTACTGGTCTAGGCCAGGTAAAAAATGAATCTGAAATGAATACAATTTAAGCATTCAAAATGATATCATGATTAGTGTTAATTACAATCAATTTAATTTCTCAATGAAAATCAACGTACAAACAGATTTACAACCTTCGATATATCGAAATGATCAATGTGATTTCGAATTGCGAATCATTCGTTTCTGTTATTGTCTTAATTGTTTTTTTTCTTTTCTTTTTAAAGACAAATTCACATTTTCGAGGAAATGAAAGGGATAATTGTAAGAATTTAACAATTTGTTGCTAACAATAAGTTGATCGTAATCGAGGATAATGTTAACCAGCCAAGAACTTTTTTCTCTCAAATTGAATCTGATTAAATTAAATGATTTCCAAAGAAATTTATTGTTTGTACTCTTTTCCCTGTTTATTGTTGAAGGATTTTGATTAACTGGATTGATATTGTAAGATGAATGGATGAATGAATATATTGATTAGAAAGTTGATCAACTAAATTAACTATTTCACCAACAAGAAGATTATATTATCCACTATTACTTTATTAGTAAATTAATATATTACAACTACTAGCGGAAAAAGAGTAAATTGTGATACTAGAATTAGTAATGATAGTAGATTAATTTCAATCCATTGATTCATATAAGATTTACATTGTTTTTCATTCTTGTGTTTTTGCTCAATGGCCAATCAGCCAATCAAATTGTCATTGAAACAATGGGAACAATCAAACTAATGATAAAAGTGACATGGTTTAGATGACATGGACAATCCAATTCTGAACAATTTGAGGAAACTTTTCATCCCATTGTAAACTTAATATTGTATCAAACAAACAGAGATTAAATCAACAGTGATAAATGTTACCATGAACAGGGAACAAGTGAAAAAAGTTCAATGTATCTGTACAATAACAGAGGAAACAGAAAAGTTTACCATGGATTCAATTTCATTGATAGTATTTTTTTTATCTCATGGACAACTGAACATTGGATAGTTTCAATTGGATAAGTCTTATCGAATTATATTCATGAGGATTGAATTTTTACAGGGAAAATTTTCAATATCGGAATAAAAAAATGAACATCTACCATTAGAAATACTCATCTATTTGAACTGAAACATTTGAAGTCCAAGAATAAGCGGAAAAAACTATTCGATAATCTAATAAAGTAAAATAATGAACATGTTGTTTCATATTATCTTCAGTTATCATGATGATGTATAATAGCTGAGATCATGTGAATATTGATCATGATAATATTATATTACATGATTAGTATTGACCATTAACTATCTCATTATCTCACCCATGAAACTCATATGGATTTGTGGGTAAATCAAGCACAATAATCATATTAATAAGATATAACTGTTAATCTGTTATTTATTAGACAAAGAAAGTGTAATCCATTTGTAGGTCATGTTGATAAATGATGTTATTCAATCAGCTGAGAGCTGGTCAGTTTACCGAAACGAGAGTAAAGGTAAAGAAATGATTTACTTAATGAAAATAAGGAAGTGGAAAGCTAATGGTCACTAGAGTTTAATACAAGTGGACAAATCAATTTTCCTTTATAAAAGATTCGCTTTACAAAATGAACTTTTCCAAGTGAAAATAAAAAATTAGAACATTTTTCCTTTTCTATTCGAAGCCAATGATTATAATCCAATCTAAAATTTCAAGTCATTTAGTTGGAGTGAAAAAAGTTCAACAATCATGGTAATGATTTTTTCTCTCTCATGAATTGTTAGAACTTTTTTTTATTCTCTCAGAGATTCGACTTAATGATTCGACAAGTGAAAACAGGGTAATCTTAACAAATGGATGTTCACCATAGTGACGATAATGATTAGACCGTTAATGAGTAAACGATTTAGAAACAGAATTAAATTAGAAAATCATGAGAACAATTAAATTTAATATCGTAACTAGATTACATTTAGCGGGAAATTATTTCATAAACTTAAGATAATTACGATAATAAAATCAATTGGAATGAACTTTTTTCACATTATTCCAAATTAACCAAAGCTTATTCATGATTATTTTTGATAATTCTCACGAAAATGATGAAGAAAATGTTGAAGAAAAAATTAACAATATTATTATTATTGTGGAAAATGAGAACAATAAAAAGGAAAATTCTATCCAATTAAACTTTTCTTTTGAAATTTTCTTCTCCATGGTAAATATTCAGAGTAATTTCAAGTTGGAACATTATTACCATGTAATAAGTTCTGTTACATTTAAGAGGTTTATTCAATTCTGATGAGTGAATTAAACGCAAGAGACAATAATCGACTCATAATATGAAATTCATTGGAAATTTACTAATTCATTTATTTGAAATTAAATTGATTCAACAATTAACATGCAAAGTTAGTTTTCTTCATGATTTCAACTGAATTGGAAAAGCATTTAAATAAAACTTTCTAGTCTACTTCTTAAGCTTCAACAAGCAGATCTAAGTAGCTGATTATGTTAATCATTAAATTTGTAATGATTAATTAGTCTGATTACCTTGAATTCCCTGAAAATGTCAAGAATTTTCAAGTTTCTCGAATTATTTTTTGATAGGATAAAATTTCTTGATAATTGTTTACCTTTAGATGAGATTGTTAACAAAGTTGTCACTCCGAGTGTTACTCTCGCCGGAATAGCATCAATATCCAACCAAAATGATACCCAAGAGATGAAGACAATTAATGATGTTGGAAGATAAGATTGAACCAGATGATAACCAAGTGATCTTTGCAGATAAAATTCAGCTTTCAGGCAGCTATATTCACCTATTCAGAACCATGGGAATGATGAATCGAAAACGAAAACAACAAATTCTCATATTAGAATCAATGATTTCTATGGACAAGACAATAGGGAATCAATTTCTTATTATTGTCATTATTATGATAGATTTTCTCATCTAATTAAAATAACTTTAATTGCTTTATTTTTACTCGACAACAATTAATGAAACCGATATAACGATCAAAGTACAATTGTTAACAACAAACAATCAGCTTATCAACGTGATGAGATAAAGAAACAATTTTCTCAACAACAATCAACAACCAACGATCAACTATAACCTTAAACAATTAGTTGATTGATTTACTATTAATGAATTGAGAGATTACATAAATAATCAACCAACGAATAAAGTAATTAGTTATGTGGCACTTTTACCTTTCGAGTTAATTATAACTAAATTAGTGAATAATCACCAAATGAATGTAATTATCAACATGACAAGTAATCAATAATTTCCAATCAATCGTAATGGTCAATCAATGTAATCACTTTTAAGACCTTGAGGTTGATTGTTTCTGATAATCAAACTCGTTTTATGATGAATGTAATTATTTCATTAATCTGATTATTTTTGATAAGATTAAGAGTCTTGTGGTCATGGCTGATTCTTAATCTTAAATCAACACATTCATCTGAGATTCTGATTTTCCCGAGAATATTTAACAATGAGGAGAATTGAATTCACCAGGAAATTAACATGTAATTTTTTTCATATTCATCTATTGGTGATAATGTAATTGATTCATCCACTTGATGATCAACATTAGGGATGAAAGTTCTGATTGATTAGAATCATGTAAATCAGGCATTTCTTTGTAATCTGTTTAATGAATCTCTTTTTTATTATTGTTTCTATTTGATTTCTATGTACCTTTGATTGATTGTAGTTCTTTATCGTCATAGAAAACTGTTCAATCCAATGATTTCTAATCAATCAATTTTAATTCCTTAATCGGAATCGGTTTCCTGAAAACATCTATTTCACCTTAGCTACTTTTCCTCCATTCACCTGGAATAAAGGCTTTTAGATAATCTATTAAATACATTTACACAATTCTTGTTGTATATTCGATAAAATCATAGAGAATCTGAAAGTTTTTCTGCTAAGAATTAGCTAATTATTTAGATTATATTTGTTTTCTTTTGAATACTCGAAGAAACTTCATTCAACTCGAACTTGACTGAAATTTCATGGGCACCTTTGGATAAGGTGAAGATAATTTCTCGAAAATCGTCCAATACATCCTGAAGATAATCTTCTAATCTTTTAGATCTAAGACTAAAGTATTGAGTAATTTTAGCGAATACATTGAAATGATATCAACGATAATCAAGAGGTGAACCAGAACTTTATTTGTTCAGAGCTCTGAATCAAAAATCAGAGCTGAACAATTTCCCATGGAAACATTAGAATGTGATAATAAGTAGAAAGAGTCAAAAAAAGTTATCATTAATCACATCGGATTACATTAGATAAGATAGTCAATGGATTGTCTACTTTTCCAATCAGATTATTAAGTTACAATCAATAACTCACAATCGATCATGAATCTTGAATACATTCATGATTCAGTTAATTTGGAATATTATTTTTTCTTAAATGGGAACAATCAAATTAAATCAGACCAATGAATGAACTGTAACATTTATCAATCCTGATTCTAAATCTTTAAGACTCACATTTATCTCAATCTTTGACTATTATCACAATTTATTATCTATTATTTAAAATTGATAATCTCTTGTGACAATCAGTTAAATTTAACTACAATATAATGATTAGCTTAGGATAATTAAACATAATCGTCAATGATAATGTTAAACTGAAGATAATTTGATAAATGCTAAGTGATTATTTCTGTTCAATGTTAAACTAGAAATAATCTTGATTAACTGTTGATCATAATGACAATTTGTTAATTATTTACAACTCACATTACTGCCAATCAAAATATCCTCATGACAGAATCTAATCATCATCAATTTAATGTTCAGGTAGTAAAAAAATAGTTGATATTCAATTCCACTTAATATCCTTTTAAAATATCATGAGATTATTAATATTTCACATTATTGGATCAGCAGAATTTATAAATTAATCAATTTTAATCAGAAACAATAACCCAAATACCGAAGCATTTGAATGTCAATTTCATGTCTCATTATCTTAATTTATATCTCATGTTTCATCCGGTGGAATCTCATGAAAAAGGTAATGATCAAATTTCAAAAGAACTGAAAACTTTGAAATAATTTCTCTCGAATTCTGGAAATAATTAATTTCCTATTTATCAACAAAAAGATACAATTTAGTAAATGATGTTTTTCAATCATCGATAATAAAAGTTGATTATCAATGTTTAAAATCTAATCAATGTTAAATTAGTAATGATTGGGATGGTAAATCAATAAAGATCTTACATTGAATCAAAGTATCATGAGTTTAGATGATGAACTTCATGAGACATGGAATCAGAAAAAAAAGTTCCAAAAAGCAGATTGATGACAAATGAATGAATCATCAAAAAGTAATCAATGTAATCAATTGACAAAACAATCCAATAGTTTGATAACTACCAAAGGTAATTTGATAGGCTGATTGATTCGATTAATTGTTACGATAAGATAATCCGAATACTATCAATTCTTATTAGCAATTGTTCATTTTCCTGATAATGGATTCGATTTGTGGTCAGAATGAAATCGACGAAGGTGAAAAATCTGTTTTCAAATCGAGATTCATATTAGAAGATAAATTATCTTTGTGAGATGAAGTTCCAATGCTTGAGAGAGGCTAAAATGTCCGAAGCTGTGAAAATGATGAGAGATTATCAAGATGACCGTTATGGACATTAGATATCATCATGATCAATGTCATTAAAAGAAAGATTAACAATGGATAAAGATGATTAATTCCAGTCTATATTATCACCTCATCTAAAGGAAATCAAATCCCAAGGTAGGTTTTCAAGATTCTATTGATTCCAAATGATTCAGACCGATTTTCATGGTTCTTCATTGTAACAGAGCCTATTATGAGTTTCTCTCTTTTGTTTCGTCAATTAATGAATCAGATTTGCGACATTTTCTCATCAATGTGAATATAATGCTGATTAGACTTGAGAAAATCTTCCAACCCCTTTGGACACTCTGGTCAAGAGTAAAATTATCATCTCTTTAAAGAGTGTTGACACTTTTCGATAACAAAAGAAAAGGGGAAAACTCTTTTGTCCAGTGTCAACAATTTCTTTTTCGAAAATCGTATTTACTTGGTCTCATTTTCATCTTCATCTCTTCTTGTCTCACACCTTCATGCATTCTTGAATTCTACTCTTCAATCTATACAATTCTTCCCATGAATCCCATGCATACCATTCTTATTATTACATTTATCTCTTTCATTTCATGTCATCATCTCGAATTACTTTTTTTTTTCTCTCTGGACATTGTGGTCAGCCCGAAATTCTTGTTTCTAAATAATTTACATCCAAAGTAATTTAACAATGTCACAGATTAATTGATTCGTTCAGTCCAATCTCTCATTGTGTCACATACCTTAATTGTCACATTGAATTACTTATCGAATGTCCATTGATTTATGCTCAATCGTTACACTGTTTTGATAAATTTCCTCACCTTAATCAATAAACTGAATATTATACTAATAACAATCACATTATGAACAATTATGATCTCGATTATAAAATTTTCTGATCAAGTTGATTGTTTACAATAACATAAACTCGTTGAAAACAAGTTACATGGCTTCAATTTCAAGATTGTTGTTTTCGCCTCAAATGCTAAGTGATGATCGTAATTGAACATTATAATAATCGGATAGTGATTAAGACTGATGAAAACATTAGTGAACAATTTAAGATTAACTCTTGAGATGAAAGAGGTCAATTATTTGCAAATCAATCTGCAGACAATATCAAGGAAAGTGTTAGTTCATCCTAAGCAATTGATAATCAATCAGTTAGAGTATTAGATCAGATTTCATTACATGGATTGATTAAATTATGGGTTATCAGCTATTCCTTAAATATTGATAAAATTCAATTCGAGTCCATGAACATCGAGTGATTTTCACATTATCTTATCCCAATCGAGTCTTCGTATTTGATTACGGATATTGAAATTGTAGTCCATTAATATCGTAGCCAAAAGAAACTCATGTTCAAAGTATTAATATTTGGATTCATTTCTTTCAGGATAAACGATCTTGATCTGGACAGTCTTGTGTAAGTCTAATAACAATCGCACAAATTGTGAGGTAAATCATCATTATTAATAATCAATTAGTTATCAGATGAAACTATTTTCTAATAATAGACTGAGTGTGAAACTTTTTCCTCGAGTTTAGTTGCACTCAGACTGAGAGTAAAAGTTTTTGTGATGAAGGAAAAAAAAGTGACTATTATCAGGTATCAAAGGATTAATTCTGATCCAATTGCACTAATCGTTTATTGAGTCTCACAAATGACATTGATTAACCCAGATAAAAACGACTATTAAATTGAGAGCAATCAAGCTAAACAAATGAGAAGACATGACAAAGATGCTGAATTTAGATTATCATGTTTCATTGTTTTTTTTTCTTCGAACTTGATAACGTGAACATCGCACAGAAAATAAGAGCTGACAGATATAAAAAAAACACTTTTCCATTAGAACTGGCAAGTTCAGGGCGTAGAATAGAAGAGCAAAAAACAAGAACTTTCGATGCAAAAATCAAAGTTTTTTCTTCACTCCAATTCTCTTCGAAATCTCGAAAAACTATCGAAAGTCGAAAGTATGTTATTATATTTACCTAATGCATTTTTTTCCTCTCCAAGTTTCCCTTTGCAAACCAACACTGTATATGCTTAAAGGTTCACCCTTTACGAATAATAATCATAATAATATTGACTGAACAGCGATAATATTAACAAATGATTGATGGATTTTACATGGAAGGCAAAAATTATATGTCTCATGTTGTGTAAAGTGTGAATGAGGTTAATAATCCAGTGAAAAAAGACAAGACCTTGAGTATGAAGAGAGGCAGAAAAAACCATCTACTCTCATTGTATGTGCACAGATTAAATGATGAACAGAAAAAGACAAGGTTTCGGTGTCACCCTGTTGTTGTGATAACAGATGAATGGGAAAAATTATCACTACTTTGCAAACATGACACTTTGCATAGGATGTATTACATGGCAATCCTCGAGTAAAATTCACCAGGAAGAATGTGACTCGACAACAATCATGATATTCATTAGCAATTTACCGTTAGAATCATCAATTGTAAGTTACATCCTGTCAACTGTTTTAAATGATAAACTAAATGAATTGTCAACTTTTTTTCATCTTTTTGTTTCAAAACTTTGATAAACCTCCATTCACTTTTTGATGGTTTTCTTGTTGTTTTTTTCAAATCTTGTTGATGGTTAGACAATTGATTGTGAATAAATTATCAATCAATTCTCAAGGAATCAATTGATTTGTAAATCGATGATTTTTGTGTATTCATTAAAAGTTATGATCACAATAAAGTATCAAGTAAATTAGTTGATTATTATTAGAGAAGAGCTTAATTGCTCAAACTGTGGATATTAAACTAATTTAGTTTTAGAATCCAATTATATCTGATCAGATTTTTTTTTCTTTCATAATCTTGTTATATTATCTCACTGATTACAGTTGATTGTTTGTCTAATCCTTTTAATTTCTTACCATCAATTTCTTAGATTTGTCATTCAGCTAATTGGCTTGATTCAGTTTAGATTTAAGATTAGCTGATTGACTATGGAAATGTTTACACAATCTGAGCGACAATTAGCTAATTAATGTTGATCAACTTACCGAATTGAAATTTTTCTTTACACAAGGAGGTGTTCCAATGTTCAATTTGAAACTGTGGAAGTTTAAGATTCTCGTACAAAACTATTGGATTTGTTTCTTTCCATTTAAGTTGCAGTTCATCAGTTGTCTTTGAAACTGTTAGATTAATAAAAATGATAATCAGATAACGATAAGGAAAAAGAGATGAACATGATAATAAAGATGAGGATAAACAGGCAGAGGATGAGTTGAAATTAAGTGATGACAATGGATAGGAAATGTAATATTAAGGAAGTGGTCAGATTGGTCAGTATTTAGCCATTGACATTGGCAAGATAAGATTTTATTAGATTAATAAGACAGGATGGAAAAGGTATATATTCATGTCTGTTGGTGACACTACAGATATAATATCATGTTGGAATGTGAAAGCATCATGATAATAATAACAATTTTCAGGGAGTTGATCATCTTCTCAGGAACATGATTGAAATGATATATATGTTTCATGGGAAATACCCTGAGCTAATAAAAGAGAAACGAATCAGTTTTCAATTCTTATTCCAACTGATTCTTCATCATGAAATCACCAAGTAAATTACTGATTTTGATCAAAGCTACAATAATTTTGCTCTGTTGAACTTTTTTTAACCAAACTCAATGTTGTCATAATATTAACATCACTATTTAAGTTATGATAACATGATTAAAAATGTCATCATCATTTCATGAGATTCAATTGTTTTCATTCAAGTGTCATCGGTATGAAAACACTGGGAATAACTATCATATAAATGATAACTTATCGGTGGATAAATTGTTGACCATGTTAAAAGCTGATGATTGTAATTGATTGTTGTTGACAGTTTAATCCTGTTCTCTCTTGTTAGTTTAAAGATCAAGTCACCAAATGAGATAGATTGATATCTAATCATTTGAATGTTATGTTTTATTCAAAAATATTTAATCATAAATCAATCGCAATCTCAAGGATATCAACTGATTTTATCATCTTTTCTTTGTCTGTTGATTTAGTATTCATATTGAGCTCATTAGAGTGATTCTGTTCATTAATCAATCTGATTGATAAGCATAAATGTCTCAAGATGATGGATTAGTTTAGGAAGTTAATTCAATAATCTTCATTTTGACAATTGATTCTGTGACAATAATAAGAATCTACCACTTCCTTAATTAGAGAAATTTAGATTTCATCTGAATTTTCACCATGAATGAAGTCACTTTATGGTAATAAACATCAATCGGTTGATGATCAATCCTCATGATGGTTAAATGTGAATTTCGTGAAAACTTTTTTATTTTATATCTAAAATTTATTTTCTACGAGAAAAGTTAATAAGAATTTAAAGTTTGATGGTTATGAGATATTTCAGACAATTTTATCGGAACAAAGTTCTGAATAACTCATAAGAAATAAGTTCAGTCCATTATTTATTCTTGGTGATAATCTAAAGGATAAAATGGTCAAGGAAAATGATACCAAAATAGGTAAATGGGTTTGGTGAAATTTTCGCAAATAAAAGCGAATGATGATTTCATGATATTTCAAGAGTATTCTGATTGTATATCGATCATGGGATGAAAGATGAACGAATGGAAAATACATAAAATTAAAGGACTTACATGAAGCAAGTTCAATTGCACAAACCTGTGAGTCCATTGGGAATCGATATAAGTCCATCATGCACGAGAATCGAAGCTTCAATCTGAAAGATCAAATTTTGCATCAACGATAATATCTTAAGGTAAAGATACAAGTTCAATAACAATTCTCAAGCAAGGAAATTGTATTTATGTTGATAAACTCATGGACAATAATCTTATCTCTAGCACAAGTAACAATTGCTTGGAAATTTTCAATATCAACACCAAATATCATCAACTGCTTCCGTCGATTGCATCTTATATGAATATCCATTGTAAATATGATGCTGTTATCATGCTCATCTTCATTATATTCATAAGAATTCAAGTACAAAGTGTCACCTTGAATGAAGATCATGATGAGATAAAATGACTTTATCATCATTTTTGATTATCATCTCAACTTTGATATGATAACAATGAAAATCAGCAAATGCATTAAAATGATGAGATTATCGTTGTTATCTTATCAAACTGAGCTTTTCATGAGAAATAATTGACGTAACGGTCTCACAATTAGTAGGAAATCTCATGAAATTTTTTTAAATATTCATATTTAGTTATAGCCAATGGAACTTTTCATTGGGGGAATTTGATTCACAATCGAGTATGAATAACAGTAAACGAAGACAGAATAACGGAAATGCCAATTATCTACATAATCTTACAAGTCAATCTCTGGATAGTCATCATCTTTTTCATCCATCTCTCCCTCTTCCTCCTCATCCTCATTTCCCACTTGCAGGAAAAAACAAAAGATTTCGACTGAGAAATTGATCTTTAGCTCATTGATCTTGTTTATCTTCAGACGATTTAAATTTGGGTCTAATTATCGTAGGAACTTTTAAACTAAGAATCAAGAATAAGGTCAACCAACGATAATACATGAAGGTGATGATGGAATGAGGAAAAGTTTCAATTAATCTCTCATATTATTGTGAGGCAACATGAATGAACAATGAAGAGAGAGGAAGAGTGATAAAGATTATTATCAATATAATGATAAGAGAAAAGAGAAAGATTAAGATATAAGTTTTAAAAGACACATGAAATAATCCACAAGAAGGATGAGATAATAATCGAAAAGTTGAATTTCTTTTGTTGAGAATGTTATTCAGATAAAGCTCCATGAAAAGTTCACTACCTCTTTATATTTACTCTTTATCGGAGTACAAAGTCATTGGAATTGTTGTCATTAGATAGAAAAGTAAATACAATTAAGACTCATTGGGTTTCCTGTTACTTTGAACTCTCATGTTGTAGTTGATGAATGGAAGATCCAATGAATAGAAATGATGAAATTGAGAAAAAATGATTCCAACTTTTCTAACCAATCAATCTGATGAAAGTTAAACATCATTGACATGAAAATCTTTATCATTTTCCACATTATAATCATCTTTTTGCTGAAAGAAGATGAAAGGAAAACTATGATGAACAACAGAAGCGAAAAAAAATCGAATGATTCTGCTGAAAAGTTCTATATCATTGTCAGAATTTTCTTTATCATGAACAATTCGAAACAATTTAAGAACCATCAGTAACCACAGAACAACTTGATTTCTATCAGCAAAGTGAACAAGTGAATTAATATAGTGGAAACTGGTAATTGTCACGATAACATTTCTTTGATAAAGTTCAGACTTTTTTTACATTCATTTAATTTCTACTCAGTAACAGAATCAGAATTAAATGAATTTCATTTAGTTAATACTCTGAAAACTTTCACTTAATTGAACGAAATTCTGACAAATCAAGTTCAGGGCTTATTGTTGTTCTTACCTGGATTTATGAAGTTTCCAGTAGCATTTTGAGTTATCCGATTACTTTTAAAAATAGTTCATTTTATAAATCTCACGATCAGATAACTGTGATGGAAATGGAATATGAATCAACCTCTTAATCTCAACATTACCTGGAGTATTCCATGTAAATGATAAATAAGAAATTGAATCGGAAATGGAATCGACATTTCAACCAATAGAAACGATAGTTTACTAAATATTAATAATTTAATTTGAAGCCGTTGGCATATCGATAAATTTATTTATTGAAAATCGTCTTGAAATTTCATTTGGCTTCATGTTAGTTTCATGAGATTTTGTAAATGATTTTACAGAACAAAAATATTACAAATTGTTTGATTTATGATCATGATAACTCTATGGTTCCTGAATATGGCGAAAATAATAGTTGAGCAAGTTTACTGATGGATCAGAAAATTATCCTTCTTATTGGTTCATTCTCACCTAAACTATTCATTCATTCATAGAGAAAATATCACCATGATAGAATACCCTTGGAAACTTATCAAAATAACTTTCTGTTAGTGATGAACATGTAATGATCCAGTTGAACCATTGTTTCAATATGAAGCTGAATCAATGAAACCTCATCAATTCAAAAAATTTAATGGTTTTAGTTCAAAGCTTGGGAAAAGTTTATTGGTAATTATGATGAGGATAAATGAGTTGCAATCGGTTTCAACATCTAATGGAAGCCCATGAAGTCGGAATTATGTGATAAAATTTCACACGAATGATACTCAGCTATCAGATTCAAGGTTACAGTTACATTGAAACAAAATAAACTTGAAATTTGATCAACAATAAATATTAAATCAGATCTGATAACTTAAATTCAGTCACTTGCAGTATGAATATTTCGTATTTCAGTGAAATCGACTTTCTTTTACCATGAAAATATTTCAACTCTTGAAATCTTTTCCGTAAACTCTAACGTAAAAACAAATTCTATAACTGAATATGGAAAAAAATTGGAATATTTTTTATCCAGTCTATTTCATCATGGAACTTATATTTTCTGGCTTATATTTCATGTTACTGGGAATTACTTGATTCTCATGGAAAACAAATAACTCAATGGAATATTGTTGTATCAATGTAATAAGATAACAAGAGAAGATAATAAAAGAGAGAGAGAGAGAGCCTTAACTGGAACAGAATTCAGGATAAATGTGGGATTTAATAAGAGCATTGGCCATGATAATGATGCTATAATGTGTCTCCTAATGAGAAAAGTGATTATTCTGTAATCAACAGAATCCAATCAAATGCTAAGAATCTAATTGTTTGTGATTCACTTTCACTTGTGAAATCAAACATCATCAATAAGAAAATACCAGCAAATATCTTAGTTGAGATTAAATGAAATATCCAATTCTGAATCATTTTGGATACAATGTTTGACACTTTCTACTCAGTCAATTGAAACATCAACCATGAATCTAATATTTACTGTCTATGAACAAATCATCTTGCTTATAAAAGTTACTTATATATTGAGATAATAGTTACAGTTGATTGGATAAACTTGATTTCTGGTCAATTCCGATCAAAATTAATTTTCTATAAAGATCTACTAGTGTTCAGCTCAGGGAATTAAGGCATAATAATCATGATCATCTCATGACATTATAACAATATTACAATTAATTAGTCAAACAAACAGATTCAATTCATTACTTATTTAATTGCTATTAGATAATTAATTTGCTCCTCGTTATCAAAGTTTTTAGCTTAAGGAATCTTCATTTCGAGTCTATCGATTCAATGAAAATCTATGTAAATAATTATAATCTCACAGTTACTAATAGATTAACATTTATCATTTCAGCTCTAAATGGTTAGTACAATTGTAGATAATGATCATCATCATTGTAATAATTAACAAAATCTTGATGACAGTTAATTCAAATGCAAATTGATCATGATGAATACACAAGCTCGCGACACTCAGCAATCATTTGATTGTTCATGAGAAACTTATTCATCCATATTGAGTATACGTTTCCTCGAGTTTTGTTTCCTTCCTCTGAATTCTAGAGATTATTTCACGAGAATTGTAAAAAATAATCTAAAAGCAATTTGCAATTCCAATTTTATCTCGTTTGACACTGAAAAAAAATACTTTTTCTCGATATTTTCATGTCCCTTGTTACTGAAATGCGATTGAAAAAGAAGACCATTATCACCATTTAGAGAAATGATTAAATTCATTTTAAAAATCATGATGCTAATTCTCACCGCTATTTTCATGATAAACATGAATAAACAGGAGAAATCATTGAAATTCATTGGTTAAACTGCTCTTCATCATGTAAAAATGAACAAAGAAATCAAATTCCCAGCAGGAATCTGATGTAATTGTTATAAAATACAAGGAATACATTTTATCATAGCCCAAATAATATAACCCAATATAAACTTTAAACATGCAAATGAATAATTCTGAATCAAAATCATGGTTATAATTGGTGTTAGATATTAGTTGAAATGTTAAAAACTGAATAATTCAGAGTGATGATAATATTTTAAGCTATTTTCATGGTAAAAATTGTCACTCTTTTGCTAACGAATTGAGGTGAACTGTTCATTTGGATTAATCTATTAATAGTTGAAAAAATCATATCGACAATTTATTTACATGTTTTTGATTGTTGTATTAAAGTTGGAAATGAAATTTCATTTCTTTACCCTGATGAAAACTAATTTACTCAGTGAAAAATGTTATTCGTTATGCATTTCTGATTCCCACATGAACAATATTCATGGCTAATGACATAAATTTCATGATGATAAATATCAAATGTAAGACACATGATTATAACCTTGAATATTTTTCTGATTGTTAACTGGAAATGCATCACTTATATCACCATGTAGATGAAATGAACTGACCAATGTTTAACAATGAGCTTGACCAGTGAATACTCAATGAATACCAATCGTGTGCCCCAACATTATCGTTTCAAATTATTCATCTCACTGGTGATGAAGAAGCATGATGATGATAAGGATGATCTTTCTAGTTGCTTGGTGTAGATCTTGTTTGAGTTGGAAATTTATTCTTGACCAGGGAATAGGGTCAATCATTAATATCTTGATAACAGAACAATGGAATTTCCAATTGTTCTCAATTCATTCATTTGCTCCCATCCAAATGAATAATCTGTAGAAAGAGATATTTTATCTCCCTGTTGACAGTTATTCTATGATAATAATGATTGTGATAAATTTCACTCCATATTGGTGATTATTAGTAATACAATTTGAGATTAGTTTGCTTAGAGAACTAAAAAAGTTCTGTTATCTTTTATTCAGTTCATTTATTTTCGTATTGTTCAAGATTTTCACAGAGATTCTGCAATTTTGTTCATGAACTTATTTCAATATTTTCGTTGAGATTAAACTTGAAATTCATTATAACTCTGGAAGAGTTTAAGTCACGCAATGAACATTTCTTACTACTTTTAATTTCGATAAGTTGATAAAATTCTGAACATTTTCGAGAAAAAAAGTTCATGATAAAACTTGACAACTATTTTTCTATGATCCCAAATTATTTCTTAGTTCGTGAGTTTCACCAAATGAAATTAAAACTACTTTCTTTCAATCTACCATGATAGTTGTGTCATGAATAATCCCTATGAATTCTTGGAACTACCATGGTTATGATCGAGATGACGACTAATGGAAGATAATTAGAAAAAGTCCCAAGATGAACTAATCAAACATTGATTGTAATTTAGAAATTAGTATCTAATCAACAGTTGATTAAATAGATTTCGACTTTGTAAACACTGATCTGTTTGACGTCAAAGTAAATTTCTTGAACTGAAGGACTAAATCAATTTGTTATCAAGTTCATAAATTATCATCAACTTATTAGAATCAATTTAGTTTATCCTTCCAACTGATAAATTATTTCTCAGGTAAGTTCATCATTATCATTTGAAAGCATTAAGTTGTGTACATTTCGCGCCATCTTTTCGTAAGTCCAACCAGAAAGTGGAAGCGACCATCAGAAAGTGACCACTCCAGAATTTTGCTACGATGTATTGAAACTCAATTCCATGAAATCAGAAGCGATAAAATCACTGATGAGTTTATATTGACTTGAATGTGATCAATTAGATTGTTTGATGAGATAACATATTGATTTCAATTCGGGAAACGGAAATTGATTGGACGATAAATCTGAACAGAGGAAGGTAAGAAGAGGAGGTAAAAGGTGAAGAGAGAATCTCATGTAGACAGAAAGTGACAAAATACTCAGAGAATTCTGGTATTGAGGAAACATGTGAAGCTCGAATTGAAGATTCAAAGTGTTGGTGGAATTTTTTTCTCACCCAAGAATGAAAAATGTTGCAAACCATTTTCGAGGAAACATTTTACTTGGAGTTTGTTGATTGTTTCAAATGGTTGACCGAAAATAATGGAGAAAAACGAAACCAGAATAATCAACAATCAGTAATCGAAGGAGAGAATGAAAAATCCTCTAAATAGATCATTTACCCTTGCGAGTGGAAATTTATCTTTTTCTCTCCTCCACCACCTTCACCACCACCGTTGCCTTGAGATCTTCATAATCATGGTGGTGATGATCGTCTTCCTTTTCATAATCATCACAACTCATTTCTTTATGCTTCACTCTCTCTTCATCAATCCACTGCCAATGACAGAAACATTGATCAAATAAAAACCAATTGATCATATTTTTATCTTCGAAATGAAAAAAAGTTCCATCCATTGTTACCATCATCATTATCATGATTATTCAGCTTGGTAATTGTTCAATTTTATGGATCACTTGATAGACTTACGATATCAGATGAAAGAAAAAAATTGTACATATCGAAGTGATGGATTTCTTTAAGAAAAAAAGTTAAGAGCCTTCGAATTTCAAGTTTTGTTAACATTTACATTGATAATGATTCCATGTAATGATTAACTTCATCAATCGAATATTCAAATTGTTAAACTTCTAAAAAAACCTCGAAACTAATCAATCATTCCTTAAAAGTATCAATAATAATCGTCGAGATCAAACTTTCTAACGATTGTTAAAGTTTTCGCTACTGATTTCTGATTGGAACTGTTGCTTATCGAAATGATATTGTTTCTTTTTTCTCAAAAGTTCTAATCGTCATTAAAAAGTTTCGATTTTTTATCTAATCTGAACAAAATGTTGGAACTTTCATATTTTCATTGATTCTTTTTCATTCTAATTCATTTTTCAAGTTTACCAATTTCTGTTTATATAACATTTTCTGTCTATACGAAAACTCATGGTTTCTATCATTCTTGTTACTTTATCGTTTTACCTTTTAACCCTGAAAAAGTTTCCATGTTTATCTTAGCCAATCCATGTTATCATTTAGACCTCATACATGATCAAGTAATTGAATTCATTTATTATTATCATTTTTTTTTACTCTGGCAAAATGGATGAAAATAAATCTCATGAGATCAATCATCATGCAAAGTGCTGTGTTGTTCAAGTAAAAAATCTAATAGGATGATAACTTAATTTCAAGAGGCAATGATTTCCAATTCTGTTCAGGTAAATAAACCTGAGAATTTATCTCTAACCAGTGAAAGGGAATTGAAATGTTGATGGAAAACTTTATTTTTTGTTTCTATCAATTTGTTACCATGTTATTATTTAAATTTCTATTTAAAAAGTCTATGGAAATGTGGGAGATCAAGTAATAAATAGAGACTTGCATGTAAATCTACCATGTTTATCCTTCAAGAATTACAGACAGAATTTTCAATTTTCTCAGGTCCAAGTATACAAAAGAGATTGGAGTTGGATGGAACGAAAATCTCGATCAAAATCTCAATTGTCAGAGAGAAAACTTATTTTTCTCTCATGTAATAGTTCACAGCTCAAGAGTTTTCTCAGATTTTATCATGAAAATGAGAATGAGAAATGGTTTCTGTTGATTTGTGATATTATTTATCACAAAGAATAAGAGTAAATATCAAATGCAAAGGTTGTCAAGACCAATTGATAACTTTGATTATTTGATTAACTTTGATTCTTTTCAGTTCGAAACTTTTTTCAGTCAATAAATCAACATAAACTAACTGTATATATACAATTTCATTGTTAACTGAGTTTATTTTTATTCTATGCTTTTAGTATCATGTACATAATATCATGGTTGACCTTGAACAATTGTCCAATTGGTCAAACTACATTATTTTCTGGTCACTGTAATGTTTCAACATAATGTCAACAGTTTTATATCATCAGTAAGTTTAATGATCTTGTTGATGATGTAAAAAAACTGATGGAGCTCAAAGTTGAAGATATCAATTGACTGAGAGGGTAATTAATTCAATCCTCAAGGATGATTGATTATCTTACCGGATATAAATCAATAAACATAAATGATGACCCATGGATATTGATTAACGAAAAGTAATAATATCATGACGATTGTGATTCATTTGCATGCGATTTCTGGATCTTTCATTTGCATTTTCAGAGCTAAATGTCCATTGATGTTTATGCATTTACAGAATTTGAACTTGAGATTGTAACTTTATGACTCAATTCCAACTTACCTTAGCATGTAAAGTATTGTTCCATTTGGATTTATACGAACCAGAACATTTGGAACTGTAACATATTGAAATTCCGCATGTTTAGCATTGGCGAAAAAAACTTCTGGTTTCCAAATCATTTGAACGAGTTTAGCATCATTCAGATCTAATGGTTTAGATAATCGTGGAGTTTTCAGTCTCTCATCAAGCCAAGTTTGCCTCAGGTAAAGATCGACCTCATAATCCTGAAATTTTCATGGAGAAAATAGTTGATTAACAATATTATCATATTGGTTTATCATAAATCTCAATCCACCAATCAACAGTTCTCTGATTGCAATCGATATCTATGTAATGATTCAGTTCACTTTCTGTAATATTATCATGAAAAGTTCAGTTGATTATCATTTAAATTTTATGTTTGGATGAATATGAATATGAACAGTTTCACTCGATATATTAATTGATTTAATATCAAGTGAATGGATTAAATTTTATTCCAAGTTCTTTTAGCTCAACTGATTATCTTTGATAAAAATATGATTTATTTCAGGATTAAATTGATCACCGTAATTTGCGTTTTGTATAAGAAGATTATCTTCACAATTGAAATAATATCTATTTAATTGGCATCGATAGCAAGTGATAATATCTGCTGAGTGTCAGTTGGTCCAATTCAGTTTCTTTTGTAAGTAATCTGCTTCGTTATGAATTCATGGTGAAAATTTTTATTCCATTGAAACTTTTCCCCTCTCATGGTGATAACATAATCTTTCGTTACTAGAAGGTTATCCCTTTCTTCAGTATACTGAATGTTTTTATTACTTTCACCAGATTAATCAATTGAGATTCATGGAAATATTAATAAATTGAATAATAATCGTCTATCATTACATGATAATCTTCACATTCTCTGAGTGTTTCATAATTTAATAGTAACTATTTATACTTATAAGAAACTAATGTAACTTCAATTACAGTTATTCCGAGTCATTTATCTTCATCATTAAAATTTCATGATAAAATATTCAACAGATGAAAACGATACACATAATTGATTAAAAATGAATATAAAGATTAGATTTTTAGATATTAAATTGTTGATAATTACTTTCAAATGATTAAAAAATATATTAACAATTCGTATGTTAATTTAGAATCATTATCAGATATGAATTTCAAGTTAACTTCTCGACTAATCATCGAGTAACATTTTGCTTGGTTAATCATTTCGAGTACATTAGATCAACTTTAACAAAGTTCTGAAGCAATTAAACTTTGATAGTGAAAGTGATTAAATATCAAAATTAACTGCACATCAGTTTGAAAGTAATTTACTTTGGATTATTTTTTGTTCCTTGATTCCCTTTGTTTGAATTGAACTTTACTAAATTACTAATTACTAATTATCTTTAATTACAAGTAAATCGTAACAATTAAGGTCCAATCTCTTACCTAATTGCATTGAAAATCTAAGTTGCGATCTCGAATTGATGGTATTAGTAAATGTCTCGAATGTGTTTAGAACTTTTTTCTATTTTCTTGTCAACTTCTTTTATCATTTCTCTTTTTCGAATCTTCATTTCAATTTGAACATTTCGTTAAAAGGTTATTATGTCAATAGAAAGTGATGGTCAATTGATTTTCAATAAATTGTGTCAACTCTTTATCCATGTCATCAGGTATCAGTTTTGTTCAAATCAGGTGAATGAGAGGTCAACCAGACAAGGGTTATGATTGTTATTGTTGCTTCCAGGCTTTTAGCTTATAGCTAATCAGTTTTCAAAGTGATTTAAGAATCAAGTATTTCAACAACACTTTTGTTATTTCCTCATGCATTTATAGCTTTCGACAATCAACTTTCTGGATCAATGAAGTCTATTGGAAATGATCAGTTGAAATTGACAAACTTGCGAGTGGATATCAGAATAATTTAATCTTTGATCGATTCAATTTTTAGTTTTTTTTCTAAAATTTGAAATTCCAATAAAAATACTCCTTTGTAAATGCTGTGGATTTTTCCACCCACCATAACATATGATATTATCCAGATTTTTCAAGTGCAAACAGAAAAGTTAACATGATCAGAATAGTTAACAACTATTATTTTATTATTGATACAAAATATTTTATTCAATCTTGTTCTTTGCATTTGGAGGTGACTAAAGGTGAAAAATTAGATACTCAGATATTGTCGCGTGTCAGCTTATTAAATTAATCTATTGGCTAGTCTTCCACGAATTAAATCCTTACGAATGGACTCAAACGATCTTGTTACTAGTTTTAATTCTGACCTGTGGGTGAAAGGTCTGAGAATTTTCAGGAAATTACCAATTTCTTGAGTTTGGGATATCTTATCACAACGATATTTACAGAAAATACTTGCGAATACACGAGAGACAGTTTGAGTAAATTTCGACACTAAAAATGTGACAACAATAAAATCGTTAGATCACCGATCGTCAGGAATAACGATAAATAAAATATAAAGAAATATCCTCCTGGGATTGGTATTAATATTTAATTTACAATAAAAGACAAAATTACGGAAAAGACTTCATATTTGGATCATGAACTCAAATTTCCACCCTTACTTTATTCTTATTACAAGTGTGTTTTTGCTGATAGCACTGATGGTCCATCACGAATTGATTGCCTTACACACTGCTGAAGAAAGTAAACTGCTTGGCCTTGTAAAACTATTGCTATTTCCGTCATTCCATCACAATCCAGTGACTCGAAATGTAACCCAGATAATAATTATGATGGACAGCAATGAGTATATTCATTGCTAAGCTTTCATCATAATCATTATCATTAAAATAATTGTTTCCATTGTGTAGTTTTTAATCATGGTTAATAAACGTGACCTAGTACCTGGTTCACTGATGAAAAAACCAATAATTAACAAGACCTGGTACATAGACCAGTTACCTGGTAATTTCTGTAACCATGAAAAGCTAGAGAAAAAGTTTCATCTTTTTTTCACTATTTTCTGTCGATAATTGAGAAATAATATCATGTAGCATTTTATCAAAGAGATTATATCGACTCCTACGTTGAGTAGGCAAACTTACTTTCCAATGAAAATGTCAGGGTATTTAAGGTAAGACTTATGAAAAGAAACTAGATGATAATCATTATCACCATGGGAATTGATGAAATCCTATCCTCAGATTATCTGAATAGTTTACTCGATTGACTAATATTTTATTTCAATTCTTATTCAATTCCATCTCTGAGTTAATATGAAACTTCATTGTGATCAAAAGTAGAAGAAAAATTTTATTTATTAATAAATATTAATAAAATTTAAATGTAAATCAGTTCTGTTGAAGATATTGTTGTTGCCTGGTTCAATAAATTTCATGATCGGATTTCATTTGATTATCGTCAATTAGCTCAGTTAATTTCAATACATAAATACTGTTCTGATAAATAAAAATCTAATCAGGTGAATGTCAATGAATAACTATTCAGACATTTTCCTATCAATTTATCTAATTCAAATTTCATCAGTTAATCAGTCTGAGCAAAAAGATTATTAATAATTTCAATATCAATCGATAGTTTGTTCAGATGATTCAATATTTTTCTGAGCATTCCCTTGAGTTTTTCATACTTGCCAGTATGTTACATGTAAAGATATCATTCTCATAGAAATAGCATAAAAAAGATAACTATTAGTTAAGACTAATTGAATCTTCTTGAAACAATTAACTTTCTTCCCTAAACGAGAAGCAATTAACGTGAGGATTAACTTTTATAAACATTGTAACAATTTATATCATTTTTCTCACTCAATTGAATACAAAAAACATTCATCTTGGAATCAACTGTATAAACATAATAGACTAATTAGATTTCATAAACAATGTTATGAATATTGAAATTTAACCTCGATAAACTTTCTGTTCACATAAGCGACACTAATCTTTACGATGAATGAACAGTTTCATGGTACAAAAGTTCTGATGGCTCAGAGTGATTTGTTTCTCAAGGAAACTGAACCATGTTATCATCTTAATCACAGTGATCAAATTAAATTGAATGTTAAATCTACAAGAATTTCATCATGAAAAACAAACCAACTTATATTCAATGTAATCTTAAATTACCACGGTAGTATCATGATAATATACATAGAATCTTTTTTTTTGCTAAACATGATATTCATTCATGAACTTTTCAACGAATCGTATCTCATTGACTATGAGATTTTAGAAAGTTGTTGATGATGAATTAGATCTGATTTTAAATCTTTTCAAGTGAGTTATTCACAATGAACATAAATCAATCTCGAGGATCAATGTTCAATTTAATATCTCAATCAAAATATCAACCAAAAATCTGAGCACATGGAATGATAATAATGATAACTCACCATAGTCGCTGGATTGATTGAACCAAAGGATCTGATATAAATCTCACAGGCAACTGGAGTTGGTTTACCTGTAACAAATTAATTAGTTAATCTCGTTTGAAAAGTTAATCATTCGCAATTAAGTATATTTACCTTTTAGACTTTCGGGCAAAGCTCGTCGATCATAACCTTTGAGAAGATGATCTAAAATTGAAAGATCATTTTCTCCTGTTGTTTTACAAGAAAAGGTGATGATTAAGACGATGAGAGAGATGAAAATTTCCGGTAATCTATTAGATCTTGAGTGAGAATCTTTGCTGATTAACTTGAGTATTTCCATGATGTTTAAAGGTTTTGATCCGAATAATAACACAGAGAACAATCTAAATTAATGAACATCACAATGATAAGTGATTAAGTAACAACAATCAAATTGGTAAATGATTAAAGTGATCAAATCAATTAGATTTATGAGGAGAAAAAGTATAACAATATTATTTTTGATTCTTTTCAATGGAAAAGACTAGCGCCGTTTCTAAGCTCATGTATAAAAATATTCCGCTTATACAAATTCGGTCTCGAATAGGTTGATAGTTTAACGAAGAGTTGAACATTGTTCACAAAAATATTTCGAATTGTAAGAAAAGTCGTCAGTTCTCAATCTATTATCATCCAAGTTAGTGAGCGTTGACGAAAGTGAGATTATCGTTAGTGAGAGAGAAAAGTTGACGCCATCTACTGGCGAATATCAATTTCTTTTTGTTCTAACGATATAATTCGAACTTTTTGAAAATTGTTCTAATGTGATTCGAAAGCACATCGAAGCACCTCTTAATTCATTTCTCCAAAACTCTAGAAATTAAATTAAATTCCAACTAAAACTGAACCTTTTCCAAACAATTTCCATCGAAATTAATTTCTTCTGAATATAACCTTCTTTAACAATAGATGTCACCACAAAGTTTAATTTTCTAACTTAAATTCTGCTATTAACTTAATTGTTTCAAATCGAGCAAAATATTTATAGTGATAATTTATCACCGTTGAAATGTTTCTTGTTGGATTCGTATTGAAAAAAGGCGGAAATTGTTTAAAAAGTTTCCAAATGAATTTAATTTCCATTTTCAGTCTCATCCTCAATCCAATTGAACTATTTTCCCATGAGCCACACCCTTTCCATGATGGGACATGACGATAATAATAAACGGAGAGATGACAATAGTGACCCGTTGATTGAAATATTTCATTATCAATTCAATCTTTTCAGATGAATTAAATTGAATTGAGATAATACAATTAACCATTGATACTATTTTCAGAATGATAAGTTAATTGTCTCACTTGATGATTCTGATGTTGAAACTTTTTCATCTTTATTACCTTGATAATTTCTCACACTTATCTCATTTTCTCAAGTTATCATGACAATTAATCTGTTCCTAATTAAAATTAATCTTCTCACTTCTAAAGAATTTGCTATTTTTTATTCTTCCAAAGAAAGAGAAAAAGAAAGAAGAAGATAAAATTTCCAATTCTATAATTAATGAAAACTGAACTTTAAATTCATTAATTAAACCATGATGCAGATAATGAGAGTATCCATTCATTCAGGAATTAAATTCAATCAAAGCCATCGAAGAGTATTGTTCAAACCATAATAGGTCATCGTATTTGATATCAAGTAAATCATCAAGTCCATTTAATTATCTAATTCAATCTTCATCCTTGTCATCATCATGTTTCATGATTTATGCTCATCAAACTAATCAACCAGTTGATGATATGAATGAAAGAGGTGAAGTAATCAGCGAAACAATTATAATTATAATTACAATTATTGTTAACATGCGATCATCTTTTAATCTTGATATTCAAGGTTTTCTTAATCCATTCTGATTCTCAACGATAATTATAATCATCACAACAATTGATTTAATTGTAAACCCTTGAGCTCATGAAAATGAACTTGAAGATGAGCCATGTTTTCATTTATCATGAAACGATTCATTCAATTTACTTGGAAAATTTTGTTCACCACACAATTAATTATCTTTCAAATTGATTCTCATTCTTATCATTTGATAAATTGTTCAATGAATAGTTTCATCATCATGTTTCAATTGGTTGAAAGTTCAGCTGAATAATCAATCCAATGCTCATATTGTGTGTACATCGACAGGTATTGATGATAGATTCATTGATTAGAAACTGTTGATCAAATATTTGATTGTGAAAATTGAATAGATCAAATTTTGGAGTTAATCAAGACCGTAAGGGTCAAATTTTGATAGTTTGTATTAGTGTCCAGTCAGTTGATTGTATTATGTGAATAAGATGAATGAAAATAAAAGGATGAGGATCAACTGAACCTCACCCAACAATTTATGAACAATTTAAATAGTAGTCAGTTAATCAAAGTAACCAGTCCTTTACCTTTTTCCATGAAAAACTTGCTTCTTCTTCCTCTTAGTCATCATCATCATCATTTTCATCCTCATCCTCATCTTCATCATCGTGATACAAGACTACACATATCATCAATTTCTTAGTATCAAAGTTATTCAGATTGACTCATAATTCCAGTTTATTCATTTACTATCAACATCTTGTTTCTTGTTTCAAGTTTTTTTCTCACTAAAAAATTCAGGATCAGATTAATCTGATTCTCAATGATCAGGAAATAAGCGGTTCAGCCATCAGCATTATCTAACGATTCCGAGCATTCCGTTCATTGAACTGAACGGTAATCTTATGTGAAAGTTTAAAACAAATAAATAACAAATTAAGATGAAATTTATACCTGAGTAAATTAATGCTTGATTATCATCAATTCTTGTATTTCAAGGTGAGATTAATTCATTTTTTTATTGTTTTCACTTGTATTATTTACACATGCACTTGAATTAACAATAAATTGTAGCGATATCGCAATTACAATCAATAAATACTTTCTGATGGACTATGAAAATTTGATTCATTTGTTTGTTTTCTTTTCTTTTCTTTTTCATGATAATTGTATCAGATTCATTTTCCATGGTGGACAATCGACTGGTCAGTTCATGTTGTTGGCATTTCCTGTTCACACTTTTTCTCCCAAAAAGAAGCTCTTTTCATTATCGATGGAGCCATACGACGAACGTGCTTTTTACCACCAAAAGGAGTTGATTGTTTTCCACCATCACCGATTCGGTCACTTAAATTACTATCATCAGAAATGTAACTATTATAAACAATCAATCCACACACACAAACAAAAGTTGATTCAAGTTATGAGTATGATAATTGTAATTAGTTAATGATCGTAAGTAGTTTGTTGTGGGAGTTATTGTAAAGTAGTTTACAACAATTGGAGCAAAATTATCATTCAAAATGATCAATAATTAAGGAAATCAAAAGGATGGTATTAATTGTAGTGGAATCCACATAAAGATGATAAGAGAGGGAGAGAAGATGAGAAAATGACAATTAGTTGATGATTAACAATATTAATGATGATACTTTTAAAAGGTAAATATTGTTCATCATTTAAAAAGGTAACAATTAATTGATTAAAAAGAGGTTAACATGAAACCGATGAAAATTGGGT
This sequence comes from Panonychus citri, assembly GCF_014898815.1. NCBI lineage: Eukaryota > Metazoa > Arthropoda > Arachnida > Trombidiformes > Tetranychidae > Panonychus > Panonychus citri. The sequence goes on along the minus strand of NW_026515548.1, from coordinate 588,856 downwards.
TGAAATTGGTGAAAAGTCATGATGATAATAATCATCTGAATTATGATCATGGTGATAAGCTACTAATCATAATAAGCAATTGATTATTGATTGAAAGCTATCGTTAATTAATGAACCAATCTAACGATTGTAAGTTAATATATGTATTTGTAAACTATCCCATAAAACTATCCTTAATCATCATCATAAGATTAATCATCGTCATTTAAGTTAATTGTTTGTATTCTGGATAATTAAGCTTACCCTTCATTTGATGGACTTTCCGGATTTTCGGATTTATTTGAAATCTCAGCTGATGAAACTTGATTAATATCGTATAAGCTTAAACTTCCCATAAGATTAGTTGATGATGATGATGGATTAGATTGATGATTCTTATTGGCCCAATTACGATATTCTTTGTTCAAACAACGACCAGTGATACTATTAACCTGTTGATTGAGAATTGGAATATATTTAGTTGATTGGATTAAGAGATAAGTTGATTATGAGACTTTACCGCCAGTGGATGTTGAGGTTTAATTGGATTAAATTTTGCTCGATTAGATTTGACTGGATTAACATTGTTATTATTAGTTGTTGATAATCGAGGCTGAACTCGAGGTGGTAAAATTGGTGGTGGTGGTGACATGAGAGTGGACAATGAGGCCTCAGAATTTGATCTTTGATAATAATCTAATCCATAAGATGAAGCATCTTGATCATGATGATTATCATCACATTTTCTGTTCATTTGATTACCATGATTGTTGTTGTCGTTGTTATTATTATGCTGCCAGTTTATTTTATCATTTCTTTCATAATAATCATTCAAATTGTCCTGATCAACATTATTATCATTTTCATCATGATAACTTGAATTATGCTGCTGATGATTATCATTAATAATTTTATCATTTGTTTCATCTTTTAATTCAGTATCATCATCATCATCATCATGCCAACATGATAATTTGAATGGTACTTGATAATGATGTTTATCTGTAATTAAACGAGGCTTAATTCCAGTTCCTCCATTAATCATGGTACCATCACGATTTAAACTATTACCATAATTATGATGATCATTTAATCCTCTTAAATATTGACCATTGGTCGATGAATTTGATTCATTTAAATCTGAGAAGCGATTAATCAATTCCTTGACCGATACCAAGGATGTAATGTTTCCCAAATTTTCAAGAACCTGAGCCTCAGCGTGTTTATAATGAAGATGATGTTCATTGACAATTCTTGGTAATCCAGGAGTTGACGAAGATGAAGATGATAATCCGGATGATCTTGAAACAGGTAAAGGTGAAGATGATGTAGATGAACAAGATGTCACCGTTACTGTTGGAATCAGCGGTGAACATGATGATGAAGATACTGCTTGTGATGGAGCCTGATGATTTATTACATTCGCTCCAGAATCTTCTGATAGATTTGTGGGTGAAATTGAGGGTGAAAAATATTTCGAAGAGGAGTAAACCTGTCAGGAGATAAATTAATCAGTTAATTAGGTGATTAAACGATTATTCAAACAAGAAAGATGGAGACTTCATCATGATCATTAAAAACTTAGCCCTTATTATTATGATGAACATCAACTCATTTCCCTGATGAATGGAATTCATTGTAAATTTTACATGAAATTTAGGTTACCAGGGTTTCTAATTATCAATTGATATTTCATTTCCTCTTTTACATCATCATCATCACCATAATGAACTAATATTTTTCAAGGTGAATTCATGTTCAACATTGGAATCAACAATGAATCCAATTGATCTACCGCATCAACTTCACGCACAGATAAACTGCTTTTGTATCAAAATTTGATGATAAAAGAAGGTGAAAGTTATCATTATCTTCATTGTCTCAAAAATGGCAAATCGGCAAAATCAAGAAAAAAAGAGCTGAATCAAAATATGATCATTAGAAATTAATGAAAAGGTAAAAACATGATGGAACTGAATAGAAACACCTTGAAGAAAAAAGAGTAAAAGAAAGAGTTTCAACTGGAATTGTGTTCAAATGAATTGAATCATTTTCTGAATCTTCAGCTCTTTTCAATCGCATAATATATATGGAGAAATGGCTGTGTATGATTAGCAACGAGATAAATAATATGATTACGATTGTTGCTGAGAATTGTATGAAATCATATCATCAACCTGATAAAAGAAACCATTTTCTCGTGATACTCTGAGTTCTCGGGGTGATCATCAAAATTATTGCAAGAAAAGATTATTATTATTATTATTGGAAAATAAGAGAATGATTTTTGATAATGATTGTGTGATTATCATGATGAACAACATTTTCCCATCGCATTCAACAGTTTATCAACAAATCTATTAAACGATAATGATGATTATTGTCATGTCAAAATGCATTTTCCTTTTGACAATTTAAGTCAATTTACCTTTTCATCGACACCATTGCAAGTTTCGTGTTCCTTTGGCACATTTGGCACGTAATAGTCTCTCTTGTACCTTCCCATGTCTTTGGAAGGTGAAATATACGGTAAAGCGTGAAGATTGGCCTCATCGTCTTCGATCTTGTCGATTGGCGATGTTGCCGTTGGTTCGAGGGAGTCGAGATATTGTTTCCGTTTAGTCACATTCTCAATTGTGTACGGATTATCAGGCCAGATTACCGTTGATTCTTCCCACTTTCTATGCTCTCTTTCAGCAATGATTCCTGGATGTGGCACAGATGAATCGATTTCATCTTCATGGTGATGAGAATGAAGTTTTTCCGATAACACCTTAGGACTATTGTTAGTGTCATTTTTACAGGTCGATTTAGTTGAACGCTGTTTGATTGGCGGGGGGCTTAGGACATTCTGAAATAATGAATTGAATACAATTAGAATCTATTGGATGAAATGTACAATTGATTAAAACTAATTGGTAATATCATTGATTATAACTGATGGACAATAAAGGCAACTATTAATAATTAACTCAATCATCTTGTATCAATTGATGGTCGATGAGATGAAAATTATTCAACCAAAGGTTTTCATTCAGCTTATTGAAAGCAAACAAACATCAAATCAAATTAACCTAAACTCAATTAAATTTGATTCTATTGTAACTTGTTTGCCCTTCTGTTGCTCATGATTAAACAATTTACTTAATTCAGTTTAAATTGTGAGCTTGAACATCAGTTTGTGATACAATATTATACTCAACTTGTTGATAATAATAATGATAACATGATGTTCAGAATACGCGTTCCAAACACTGAATAACTCATAAGAATAATAGTTTTATCATGAATTACACTTGAAACATGAACATCAAGTGACCAGACAAAAGGTCAGTTTTAAGGTTGATGATATTGAACAAAGTTCGGTATTTGATGAACAATTTAATGAGTTTTTTTTCTGTAATCATCAAACTATCAAGTGTATCATTGCAATTAACTACTAATATGTTTACATCTGAACCATAAAAGTAATGCAAGTTTCAATTTAAATTGTTTACTCAATGAATTTCTATGAATAATCATGTAAATAATTGAAGTTCAAGTATAATGAGTTGATTGTAGCTGAAATTGATAAGTTGCGATTGAAACAATTAAGAAATTTAAAGTTTTCCATCATCATTGTAAGTTGATTATTTTATTTTAATCGTAATTGTCAACATGATGTTTGCAGAAAAAAAGATTCCGAGTCTTTTTAATCAACACAATTCAATGAGTGAATTTAAATTATTGATAATTTAATATCACTGTTAACCGGAAGATGAAATCTTTCATCAACAATTGATTAAATCATTGAAAACACACAATTAATTGCTGTTTAATTGTCCTGGTCAACCTTAATCTGTAAAATCATCTTATAGCTCAACAGTTGATTGTCAAGTTGATTGTTGTAAGGAAGTAACTTTGAATTAAATGTTACAAGTAATCTTATTGGTTTATGAACAATTTGATTGTAATCATTTAGTTGAACACAATTAACTTTTAATTGAATGTTTAGTTTACCTGGATTATCATTGAATAATGATAATAAAAGATGTATAATAATAAAAACCAGGAATCAAGTAACAACAATCAATTGATTGTTGTATTGGAAAAATATTTTCAATTTCATGTATCAAAACAATTTGAAGATTATGTTTAAACAGTATTAAGTTAATTGTTGATTAATAAATTGTTTGCAAATGATTTTGTAACTGTGAAAGTTTCAAGTTGAAAAACTTTCGATTCTGGGAAAATCTGATTATGATGATTAACCATTTAAATGATTAATTTACAAAAAACAATGAGAATGACCTTAAGTTAAATTAATTAACATGAGCATTTAGACAATGATATTTAATAATGGGAACAATTAAAGACAAACAATTGGTCACGAGTGTAGCCTCTTAATGATTAACCAAATCACCTTCAAGGATTTAATTGTTTGTCAGTAAATTGAATTGAGCAAAAGTTTCAGTTTCAATGATATCACAATTAGATTAATTGTATTGTGTACCTGGCCAATTAACTTACCTTTTGATAAGATGCTGATGGCTGATGATGTGAACGATTTTTGATCATTGGTTTTGGTTGATGTTTCTGTTGATGATAATCATTTTTGGCATTAATTGTTACTTTGAAATCGATCCAGTGTTGATTAACATGATTGTACACGCAGGTTGAATAGGTTCCTGAGAGATCAACTCGAGTTGATTTGATTTCCAAAATATGATCGGTAAAATGTTTGAATGTCCTGAAGTCTTTTGTATCAACATCGATTTTCATAACGTTCAATAAACTTTTATCACATTCGGTTTCACCAGAATCACCATGCTGAATATGATGATCGTTTCTACACTTTCCTTTTTCAATGGTTCCACCAATGTAGATGCCGTTTCGATACCAGGCTACACCGAGTGGTTGACTACCTTTGACTCGGCAGCAAAATTGGACCAAAATGTCACTTTGAACGTTGGCGGGTTGAGGTGAAAGGGTGAACATGGGATCAGAAAGTTCAGTGTACAGTTCATTTGATGAGGATGGTGATGGATAAGATGATGAGGATGACGGTGAATTTGACAGATGATGAACATGATTAGTTGAAGATGAAGATGGCCTTTTATTATTGGGTATAAATTCAGGTATTTTCAGGGGAGGTAAAGGAGATGATGATGAATGTTGATTGGCAGTAATGGATTTATTTAGATTTGATTTTGTGGTTGATTGTTGTAGCTTCTTGTTGACTGTGTATGAAGATGATGATAATGATGATGTTGATGCTGGTAAAGGTGATGATGAAGAAGATGAAGTTGATGAGTTGACTTGTAACTTGTTGATAATATTTGTTTTATGGTTGATTGAATCAATTTGATTAACAGTTTCACCTTCCAGATCTTCATCTTCATCCTCGGAAGATGAAAATTCAAGTGAACCCACTGAATTACGTTCTGTAAGGTCAGATAATTGGTCAATTGATGTTGAACCAATTTGGGGAGGCACAAATTGACTAGGATTTGGTATTAACATGCAAACAGGGTCAGTTGATTCGGACAAATTTAGAAGACAGTAAATTGGGACAACATCCGTTTCCGATTTCCGTTTCTTCTGGAAAAGCCAATTCTCTTCCCAACTAAACGCATCGACCACTTTCACTTTACCATTATCACGGTTATCATTCATTTTCTCAGTGGTTTGGTTCTCAGGGTGTTCAACACCATCACCACCATAAAACTGGTCATCATGATCTGCATAATCTTTAGCATTTTCAGCATAATTTAAGTCCATTATGTCCAGGCCAAACTCTGGAAAAGCAACTCGAGCACAGCCTCTACTTGATAAGTCTAATCCATAAGGATCGAGAACTGAATCAACTACCTGTCGACGTCTCTCTGATTCACCAGAATCAACTGAATCAGCTCCAACACTCCCTCCTGCTGGTTCAATACACTCTCCATCTTCATCACCATCCGCTGCTATGGTGCTTGTTGTTATCTCCTCAATTTGCTCCTCAATCTTATAAGCTGTCTCACGATCTTTAATAATATCGACAATACTAACGGGCTCATGTTGAGGATGCTGTTGATTATGGTGCTGATGGTGATGACCAACATCTGATTCACTGTCATCGACATCACCATTAGCAGTTTTGTCACTTATCGTTACACTGGAACGTGTTTCGGGAAACACTTCCGATCGATGATAAATCATACGATTATCTTCATCATCATCATCATCATGTTCATGTTCATTCACAGATTCATGATGATTAGAGTGATGATTAATTCCATTGGCTTTGATTCTTGATGAATGATTCATTGAACTTGCAGATCCATTTGATGAGATGGACACAGTTGATGGGCAATTTTGATGATGATATTTATCATCTTCGTTGACACTTCCGTTTGAATGGACATTTAATTTACTCTGTCGGGTCTCTCCATTTGTCTCTAAAGGTAATGATGATGAAGACGATGACGATGATGAATAATAATTACGTTCCTGGTTAACTTTAATTAACTGGTCAGTTCCAAGAAAAGAAGAGGAAAGAAAAACAATTTTCATTATAAGAAAGTGACATCAACACATTAAAATGAAATTAAATGTCATTTGAATTCAGGTTAATCCAGGAAAGTAAAAAATATGAACATGATTATTTTCACTTTCACAGTTAATTGCTATTCTCTTACAATAGTAATTAAATTGTTGTTTTCACAACATAATAGATCAACGTGATAACATGTCATTCCTGATTTAAGATTCAGTTCTAATCCAGTTATCGACTGCATGTCTAATGGCTCATTCATGTAGAGATAAACAATTGGTTTCAATTGATGATTATTCAATTACTACAATTGATAAATTGCTTCTTTCACTGCAATTAGAGCACAAGCTTAATTAACCATAGTAAAAGGTGAAGATTGACTTTTACCTTGGTTTCGGTTTTCTATTAATATTTTTACCAAAAATAGGAATAAATTATATTCTATTCTCCATTTTTTTTTCTCTCAATTCTCTTCTTCTTATTCATTCTATTGTCCAATGGATTAACCGAAAATCTAACAGGTAACATGTTATTCATATTCGGTTGGTTTTGGTTCCTGTTAATGCTAATTAACGTTGGAAAATGTTGTTGGTAAGGAAAAGAAAAGCAATTAACTTTTGCAATCTCTTCTTCTCTTGTTTGTAATCAACTTTGCAAAGTCATCGTCTTGGATTGTGTTGATTGCCACAATTTAACTGCATGCAACTAGCTACAGGTATTTATATGATATAACTTACAGCGGAAAAGGAAAACATTTGCAAAGGTAACAAAGGTAAACAAGTCAGTGGACAGCTGAATGATTTGTAATGACTTTGCAAATGAATTGAAAACTTTTTTCATCTTGATAAATGTCAGTATTTTTTTTTGTCATGGATAACTAATTGTGTGTATTAATTACCTCATTGATTATTGCAATGGCAAGAAGATCTTCATATGTTTGAGATTCATCCAAAGTTGATGATAGTGATGCTGATGATTCCAAATGAACCGGAAGTTTTGGCAATTGACCAGTAATGTGATTCAAGTGATGGATCAACTTTTTCAGGTGAGAATGGGCATTTGTTGGGATGTTACCATTAACAAATGGTTGATCTGATTTGGAACATCAAATCGAGGGAGAATGAGAGATGGAAGAGAAGAGAAGAGAACATGAAAATGATGATGAAAGAGAGAAAAGGTAAATTAAGAAGAAAAAAGAAGAAAAATTTCTGTTGTAATTTTTCATCATGATCATTTTTCAGAACTTTGGAAAGGAGCTTAGGGTTACTTTTGGTCAAGATCAATGTGTTGAAACTAAATTATCAAAGTTAAAGAATTAGTCTAATGATTATGAACCTTTTTTTCATCTCAAAGAAATAATGATTCAAGAAGTTTTTAGAAGCATTGAGAGTTCAAGGTAAGAATCGCCTCAAGGTAAATGATGAAGATAAAGTGAGAGGAGGATATCAAGATAAAAGGAGAGAGATGATAATGATGATGATGAAGATGAGAAAATAATGAATGAAATATTTACTTTGAAGGGATAAAAATAATGCTTCCGTTAAATCAAGAATCGCCTGAGCCAGGGGAGTCTGGTATTCATCCAAGATGCGGTCATCTGAGGAGAGAGAGAGAGAGAGATGAGATAAAATGAACAATTTTAGGTGTGAATCAGAAGCTTCAATTAGTTTTCACCAAACTGTCATCGTTATCATGATATTTTCAGTTTTTTTGTTCGGAAAAATGAAGATGCAAATTAGGAGTTTAAGGGATAAAGAAAAAGTTCTGATATTGAATTACAAGAGTGATTAGTTTTTTTCTATTAATAGTAATTCGTTTGAGTGTTTCTTGGGTGTGACACTTTTCATGTCATCATGGCAATACACTAACACCCTGTAAACAAAATTCATTTCCGTTTTAATGGTAACACTCAACTATCAACATTCACCAAGCTATTTGTTCAATTGTTTCGTAAATATTGACATGAAAACAATCAACTAATCTTAATCGGTTTCTACCTTTTCTCTGGACTCTGTTGATTTCTACCTGTGTTATACTTGATTGACTTTGACTTTTACAATCAACGGAAATCATTTGGAAACAGGATCAACATCGTCATCACCATTATCACAATTGACATCAACAAGCATAAAAACATCATCAGTTTTTGTATTGATTTCCAATCAAATAGAAACTGTTACCAGTTCAACACTTTCACCTTGATTGTTATTTACAATTAACTTTCAATTCCATTCTAGTCTCATATTAAGCTTAATTAACTAATTAGATACACTTTGGACTAAGTCAATTTTACCTGTAACTCGAGCTTTAATTATATTTTTTATATTTCAACTGGAAAAAAATATATTAAAAGCTAAATTGCTCTTGATTGTAATCATCGTACTAACATTTTTGAATCAAATTGTTGCTCTGCAAAAGCCTCAATGCTTTGCAATATTAGACTGATTCAGTAATAAACAGCAACAATTTACACTTAAATCAACGTTAATGGTAAAAGTAAATTAGATTTCCAATGAAAAGTTCAACCATGGTGATAATTTCATATTATCATGAGGCTACGAAAATTTTAATAACAATTACGTTTGAGCTACAAAAACTGACCATCATTAAAGTCCAAATGAATTGAATTTGAGTTAATTGATATTTTCCTGTTTCTTTTATGATTTTTTTTCGCGAAATTTTAAATATTATCATTAATCTGTTATGGATTAGCAATCATGATGAAGATGATAATGATCATGATGCTAATAGGTCTTCATTAAAGTGAACCTCTCTCAATATATCGTGTCTATCATTGGGCTGACAAAACTGATTCGTTGTTTGTTGATTGTTATTAAATTAGTTGGGTACCTTGAATGGCTTTGATTGTTAATTTAACTGTGAATAAAATGATTAACTGATTATTACTTACATTTATCATGAATATAAGGTTTATTGACATGAGCTTGATCCAATGATGAACCAATGAATCCTTCAATTAACGTTTCAATGTTTTCACGGACTTTAATTAAAACCTCTTCATCACAATCATCTAACACGATTCCGTGCTCTGTGGTGGTGGTGGTGGAGGTGAAGGTGGTTATAAAAAAGAGACAATAATCAATTGATTGTTGAGTTAATCAAAATATTGATACAAAACATTTCATTCAAAATCGGAATCATTATCGGAATCATTGAGACGTTATGAGTTTTGTTTCATTCATGTTTACAATAAGCAAAGTTTCAATCATATTTCAAGTTCAACATGAAAATCAGCTAATCATCATGATTGTGTATCTGAGACATTGCTAATGATTGAAATAATTTGGCTACAATTTAAATCATGATAATAATCGTGGTAACAGTTGGTCTAATGATCAGGGATAAAAAATACATCTTGATCATCACTGATGATTAACTTAAATTGTTACTATTTTAATGTTTCCACGATCAGTGATTATGTTACAATCAAATGAAAAACTATTAATGTTGTACAAAATTGTGTGTCTTGGTTAACAATTAACTAATTAGTGTTGACAGTAACCGAGGTAATTACTATCTAATTATGCGGGAACTCAATGAATCAATTGGTGGACAATTAAATGTTATTTTGATTCAATTCATCAACAATCATTATACAATCAAGTCAATAACCTAAACTAACAATTAGCTAATATTGAATTGTCATTGAAACTCTGTTCAGTTAAATGATAATTGTAATGACGAATCAAAAAAAAAATTCTCGTAATAATTTTAATTGTTGTTCTTGTTAACTAACAATTAACTCCATCTATTCATCTTACCTTGACGTTGATTAGGTGTATTCATTGAAGTAACTGTATTTAAATTAGATAAAGTGTCAACATCGTTTCCTGTTGACATTGATTCGTATCCAGATTCAATCTTATCTGTGAATTTAAATTGTTTACATTTATGAATGAGAATTGAAAACAATTAGTTTACCATTGATAATAGTAAAATCAATTAGTGCTAATTGGATAATTACCTTTGAAACTAGGTAAGGTTACGGTTGATTTGGCACTTCCAAAGTGATTTAATTGACTTTTACAAAGCCAATGGCATGATTGGAATAACAAATTTCTGATTCAATTGAAGAACCCGGATTATCATCATGGTTCCGAGAAAATTTCAGGGTAAAATCATATCATCATGGAGGAAGAGATGAGGAAGCGATGGAAATAAAAATTATATAATAAGATTAATCATTATAAATGATAATGAGAATCGTGAATGTTTAATGTTAATCGTTATCCACAAACAGAATCTTCAACAAATTGAAATCAAATTAGAAATTAAATTACTGAACAATTTACTGATTCTCAACAACTGAATATGTATTCACTTTGAATTGTAGGTTGATTCAATCGGTTGACTTTTGATTGTGATCAACAATAAATTAAATTGTAAGTAATCAAATTGAACAAGAAAAAAAGATCAAGGCTAATCTGTAAAACGATTTGAATCATGCAAATCAGATTGATTATCATTAAGTTAATCAACAATTATTGATTGATTAGGATTCGTTTTTGCTTTTTTCTCTAGACAATTAGTTTAATCAACAGATACACAGACACCACTATGACCTAGTTAATTGTTGTAATCAACTTTTCAATTGAAACAAAAAAAAACTAAAACATTGTTGTTAATCATTACGCATCATTTTCACTAATCATTAATGATAATTAACTTACCTGTTGTTTTCTGATTGTAAGGTTAACAAATTAATCCACAATTGAATTAAACAATAAAATCCATGATAAATGGTTAACAAAAACTAATCCCAATTGCTTTGAATGTTGAAATTTGGACCAATTAATTGTAATCAAAACAATTAACCAATAATAATCATAACAATTTACAGATTGTTTTTAAGATGAGAAATACGATTATGATTATTAGTAACAATTATAAATCGTAATCAAAGTGACCTAAATAAAGTTTACAGACACATTAAAAAGTATTATTATCAATAATAATGATGAAGGGTATTAAAAAACAGGTAACAAGATAATCTCATTTTTACCTGTAACTGATTAACAAAATTATCTAAATGTAATCAATGGGATGATGATGATAATAATGATGAATGGAAAATATTAATAAAACAAAAACAACTTTTCATTTCAACTGAATCACAATCAGAATGAAAATATGAATCAACTATCATGAAAACTGAAAAAATTGTGATCAATTATTTTACTCTCTTCCTTTTCATCATCAACCACAAAAGACAAGCCCAGGTAATGAGATTACCTGCTCACTATCTTCATCATCATCATCATTATCATCATCATCTCATCGTGAGCATAAATAGTAATTAGATTAAAGTTTACAATGATCAACATTGAATCTATGTATCAGCACGAATTGTATTCAATTTGTGATTCTCATCATGATGATGATCAACTTCATCTTTCCCCTTTTAACGATAATTATCATCGTAATTACAATTAGATTTTGCTGTTTATTGTTGTTGTTCAACTGAGAAATCTAATTAACAATTAACCAACATGCTATTTGTTGTTTTCTTGTATTCCAATTGATTGTTATTGATAAATATTCTGTTTTATTTTGATTGTTTACTTTTCCAGTTTCAAAAATTAATATTAATTGTTACATTTGGTTCAAAAATATATATTAATATTTCAAGATAATGATCGGGATGAGGATGGAGATGATTATTAATTTGGTTCAGTTTTATTAATACATTTCCTTGAAATCATCTTCCCTCTTTGATTATCCTCATCCTTTAATAGTTATAATGATAAGGTTGAAGTAATTGGTTGATTAGAAATTAATTCGTAATCATTTACAATTAATATTGTCATTATTTTCCAGTATCTTTTTACTGGTTATTATTTAAGCCACAAAAATGTTAACTCAACAATTAAGAGTCTCTCTTGAGACGATTTAATTTAAAAGCTAAATTTGATTAGCATCATCATCACATTTGTATAGCTTCAACTGATGGCAATTTGATTTCTGGTGAATAACAATTAACCAAAATAATGATTAGTTTGATTGATTAGCAATCTAGAAAGTTTATTACTCTATTGGTTAGACCATCAAACTTATTCAAATTGTTGCCAATTTAATTATCATTAACTGAGATCCGTAAATTAACCTTAACTAAATTATCATTCACGATCTGTGTTCAATACAATTTACTTATATTGATTAGTTTAATTGTCTGACCTTAAAGGTAATTAACTGATCATGGTAATGTTTACAGTGACCTGACAAAATATTTAATCACAAATCAACATTCAAATTAATTAACTTTTCATGAATTCATATATATTGTGTTAATTAAGAGATATGAATAAGAAAACAAAAAGAAAACAATTTATTAACTAACAACAATCAGTCATTTTGGTGTTTAATTTAACACTGAATTTTGAAATGTAATTAAATCATAATTAACAATCAAATTGCTCAACATTTTAACTACAAGACACGATTAGCTGACCGGTTAACCGGAAGGTATTGATTATATTATTGTAGCAATTAGTAAATTGCTGATCTTGATGTCCAATGAAATATTATAATGATAAAGCACAAATTGTTAACAATCAAACAAATTAATCTTAATCATCACAATCAAACTAACCAATTGTAAAATTGATTAGTTTGATTGTTAGCATCTGAAAGAAGCATAAGAAAAATGGATGAGAGGAAGACATTAAGTTAATTGTGATGGCAATAAAAGTTAATTGTTTGATATAATGTAGATTCTGATTGTGAGGTCTCATCATGTTAAAGTAATAAAAAAGTTTCTGTAACAATTTAGATTGTAATCAAATGATAATAATTAAATTTACGCTTTTCCAGATTAAATATTGATACTGAGCTTTGAAAATGTAGCCATTGGTTGTGTTAATTGTCATCTTAATTGTTATCCACTTGATTGGTGAGTTTAAAGTTAAATCATTTCAACTCGAGACAATTTAAATTTAACAACAATTTAGTTTGACAACAACGTTTGATTTTGAAAAGTTTTTTTAAATTGTTACCTTGGCTTTTCATGTTCATATTTGCAATCTTAACACTCAACAGTTAACAGTTAACAACAACAATCAACTTGACCTAATCAACATTTAAATTGTCATGATGAATAAATTGTTGATTGCGATTAAGAATCCTAAATCATACATGCAAGTTGAACAACATTTAACTATTACGAGACAATCAAATTAAATCAACAGGTAATTACGATTATGATTGTCAAGCGTAGGTTGGTCAATGTGATTAACTATTAAAAGAAGTAACAATTTAATTCATTAAATTGTAATTTAACAAAACTACTGATTTTTGATTTTAAAAGAAGCTCAGAAAATCTCAATAATTTACATCACAATTAAGACTAAATTGCAATTGAAAATCTGGAGATTCGGGGAAAAAAACTTTAATCAAAGTCTCCCAATAGAAAGTAACAATTAACTTGGTTTATTGAAGGTTCTTATAATTTCATGGACAATTTTGTTATATACCTTTAATTGTTATCTGATTGTTAATCACAACAATCACAATCACAATCACAATAACAATAACAACACAATTAACATTGAATCAAGTTCTATGGTTTATGTCTAGTTAATTGTTGCTAAATGTTTGACTTTAAGTTTTTTATATTTAACGCGACCGAATCACTTTTCCGTGTTGTAAATTAATTCTGATTGTTGGTTAATCATCAACAATCAACCTACGCCCAGGTACTAATCTACACACCCAATTGCTTAGATACTTAATTGTATTTGGTATATGATGGATTGGGAAAAAATTAAGAAAATGAATCAGGAAAAAATTCACATCTAATTGAAATTTTTAAGTTAATCATCATGTTTTTGTATTAATTGTATTTCCGTTAATTTAATTGTTTGATTTTCAACAATAATCATCATCCCTCTCATAATAAGGATTATCATTTGTTGATTATCTTACCGTTAACGAGGATATGATTAGTTTAATTGTTGTGTTAATCGTGTTTCAATTTTTCAATTGTCGACTTAAATTGTCATCGGTATCGTTAATCAAATTATTATTATTACCTTAACCATCAATGAACCATTTTATTTTCATTTGTAAGATTGTCATTTAATCATCACAATTAAATTTAATTTGTTCAAGTTTCTCTTTTTCGTTGCAAAATTGACTAAATTGTCACGTCAATATCATATAATTGAGACTCTAAATTGAGTCGATGAAAATTTAAATTTACTTGATTGTTATTCAAATTAGAATCAAGGTAAATCTATTAAGTCATCAATTGATTGATTCAATTAATTTGATTGTTCAGCTTTTAAGTGTCTCTTTTTTACCCTAAAGCAATTAACCAACAGATTAACATATGATTGTTGTGTTTGTGGTTACAATTAATGATTATTGGTTCACTGATCAGTTGATCAGATGATTGTGTTTAATTTAATTACTCTTTTGTCATCAAAATAATCACAATTTAAATGTTAATGACAACGATCATTTAACGCTATTGATTAACTTAATGATAACCTAAAGGTTGATCTTGATCTTTATTTTGTTCTGCCTGTAAATGTATTTGTCGTTTCAGACACTTGATTGTTGAAAAACTAACAACAGAGAGTTGAGACTGTAAATTAGATGACAATTAATTTGATAGAAATTGATTGTGGGTAACAAATTAACTAAATTGTGGTTGTTTCTTACCTGATTTTATCTTGATTATTGGCATGAAGTTGAGCATCTCTTTGAATAACTGATATTATCCTTTTACATTCATCGTCACTGAAGTTACTCAGATTAATTGATCTTAACATGATGATATCCAATTAGTTTGAGTTGAAAACTTTAGTAATTAAATAAATTGATTGGTGATTAAACAATTGGTAATCCACAGAAACATAAACAAAAAGTAACACACATTTGATGTTACTGAGCAAACGGAATACACATTTGGAACCAGCAAGTTGTGGTTAACATGACTGAAGATGAAGATGAAAATTAGTTGATGATGATGCTAATGATGATGATTAAGGTGTTTATGATTAACAGGAAAGGGTGAAAAACAAAAGGTAAGAAACCGTTGGGTGGTTGAAGATGTTGGATTTGGATGAATGAGATGAGATACTTGGTGAAGATGATGTTTGATTTGATTGATTGTTTGGGTTTACGTTGTTTATTAGTAATCAAACGATCATGTTATTGTTACGAATGATGAAGATGATTGTCATGGTGATGATAATTAACGTTCATTCGGGTAAACTATTCAATCTTAATTGTAATTAACTTGATAATATTAGGATATTGGAAGGAGATGGTTAGAGTTTTGTTTTGCTGAGAAGAAAAGATTAGGAGAGGAAAACGTAAAAGAATTTAGAAGGTAAAGAGAGAAAAGAAAGAGAAAACAACACAAGCAATGAGAAGATGATAAAGAAGATGAAAAAACAGTCGACTTGATGTTGATGATCAACAAGAGAGAGAGAGAGAGAGAGAGAGAGACTCTAATCGCAGTGAAGCGAAGGAAAAGTTTACAACTAAAAACTGGTTCTATGTTTGTAAAGGTAAGAAGGGAGAGAAATGGATGCGAGTGAGTAACCAGAAGAGTGAGAAAAAAAAGAGAAGATGATGAAAAGAAAGGTAGAACAAGAGGAGGAAAGGGAGAGGCTGGAAGATGGAAGAGAAGGAGAAGCTTGAGAATCGGGTTTTCCATCATCATCTCTCTCAAGCCGCAACATTAGAATAACAACAAAAACGTTTTAGACTCGAAATTCAAAGTAACGATGATAATAAATGAGAAACTAATAACCGATCATTTTGTGTTTACCATAAATTCACAATTGTAATTCATTTGTCAGTCACATTGAGATTTGCATCATCATCCATATCATTATCATCAACAGGAATCCATTCAAGTTTCACCATGATGATAAACACCATGGTTAGTGTTTTTTTTTTGCTTCTCTGCAAGAAAGTTTTTGTTATCTTTTGACAAAAAGGTAAACAATTAGCAAAAGTTCACAATGATCATGATTCAGTATCTTCATCGTCATTCCCATTGTTTGCAATCAAATTCCTATCATGATATTATTACTTGAGACGTAAAAGTTTTTGCAAAAAAATAACAAAATTCAATTTACTTTGATTTCACTTTTGTATTCCGAGTACAATTGATTTCTCTTGATTCAACCCTTAATTGTAAATTTAATCCTTCTCATTCTGAGGTTGTGACTGAGTTAATTGCTGACACTATTGTTGATTGTTGGAACTGGACAGAACCATTTCTTAGTTTTATTGACCAACACATTGAATTAATGATATTTAGCAAATTGTGTCAATTTTTTCAAACCTACACTCGAAATGGTTAATTAATTCAATCGCCACAATCAATCAACAAAATAAACAATGATAAATATCAACAGAATCGTGTAGACATCAACCTATTAAATTGTCAACACTTAAATTAGTCAAACTTAAACAGCCAAGACAAATTTACTTGTATTATTTAAGTTTGATTGAGTTGAAGAAATCAAATTAACGATAATAATGATAACTTTTCAACGAAGTTGAAAAGTAACGATTTCGTGTTCAAGTTACAAAATTTAATTGAAATTAAGTTTTGTCAATCACGAAAAGTTTAATTGATTAAATTTCTAATGAAATTATTTCAACAATCGTAAAATCTTAATTGATTCATTAATCCAACTACGATTTCTACAATTAACAAAATTATAAGTCAATTAAAAACAAACCCAATGTTCAACTTTATCAATATTGTATTTGTTTTTGTTACGAGGACAATTAAAGCAATTTACCACAATTTAATTAAGACAAATTAAATTAACTCGATATACTTTTTGATCATTGGCTGATTGTTTAACGTTTGATTGTGATTCTTGAAAATAATATCAATAGATCTCATTAGTAAACTGGATGCTAATTATTACTTTCTTTTTTTCTAGTTAATTAATCAATTTGATAGCAGCTTGATTGTTCATTTGGTTAATTAAGTTATCCAAGTATTAGTTAAAACTATTGATGGTCACAGTGATTTGTTAATTACTTTTATGAGTTTGTAATCAATCTTAATCAATTTTTTTCATTCATTCAATTCTTGATTGGGTTAATTTAAAGTAATCATTGATTATATTCAATTAGTTTCTCTTAATAATTTCTAATCAACTATCAGAAAGTTTTTCCTTTTATTTTGATTAATTTGATTAGCATTAGTTCAGATAATTAGGTTAAACGGAATAACTACTTACTCCCAATCAATGATTGACGTGACAATCGAATTCATTAGCTTAAAAGATAACAATTAATCAAAGTCATTTGATTAAATCTTAAATTCCAATTAAAATTTTAACTATTAATTGTTACATATTGGAAGCATAAGTGATCTCAGAACTTTAGTTTAGACGGCAAGTGTAAAACATTAAGCTAATCGTTAAAAACGCAATCTTTTTATTGAGAAGTTGTCAAGATTTTCAATATTGACAATTACAATTTGTCAGTTTTTGGAAAAATTAGAAAATAGTGTACATCAAATAGAAATTTTTTACAATTAAGTATCTGTTCAGTTAAGATCTGAGTCCAAATAAGTGCCTTCGATTTGAGGGAATAGTTTAGTTTACAAGTATTAATTTGAGAGAAATTCAAATCCAAAATCAAATTTTGCTTTTAATTGTAGTTGGGGTGATAAGGGCACCAGGCTAACCTCCGGACTCACATAATTAATATCAAATTGCACACCAACAATTTCAAACACACTACCACGCAAACTTCTTTCGCTAGGTATGCCCGGAGGCTATTCTGATCACCCAAAAGTCCCGGCTTAAGACCAGACCCTCGCAAAGACAGTCTTTGATGTTGAGATGCGAAAGGAGTTGATACAAAAGAAACTGAAATAAAATAAAATTTAGCATTAGAATATGAAATTTAATTAGATCTTAGGTCTTTGGATAAACGTTTACCTTTACTTTCTCCAATATGGAACGTCATTTAGTGTTCATTTTGATGAGATAAATGGATCTGACATTCGACGGACCCACCAAATAAAAGTATTATGACTAGTGAGATTTATACATGTTGATGACGAGATTTGGGCTCAGTGTATGTCATATTGATTATGTGACGATTAAGCTCAGGTAAATTAATTAAACTTTTTCTTTCACAAAAACATCGAAAATGATCATGTTGCATAGTCAAAAGTGCTGATATATTCCAAAGCGGCACGATAACAGAACTGATATTGATCTTCAGTTTGGACCATTCCTGGTCTTTGGGTACGAAGAGTTCGAACAGTCTGGAATAGATCAATGACTAATTCGTTCTGTATTCTATCTAAGACTATGCTTAAAGCTATAAAAACACCAGTTCTTCCGACTCCAGCACTAGAATTAGAGAGATGAACATTAAGTTAGTTAAATCAAAGCAATTAGAGTAGTAATACCAGATTAATCAAACAATTTTTATTTTGTAAACAAAATCACCATCACCATCTAATTAACTCATTTGAACTGCTCAATTTTTCAATGTTTACATTTTCTCAGTCATAGCAAATCATTGAGCTTTTATATTGATTATTTGATCTGTTTCACATGCAATCAAATGGTGTACATACTATATAGTAACATATTACCAACATCACGTTTCCTAAGATTTGAATTTCTCGCTGAGTTACTCGGATGGTGATTACAATGATAACTTTAGTTATGTAATTGAATATTTACCTGCAATGAACTGTTATCGGTCCTTCTTGACCAAATTGCTCTTTGGTTTTATGAACTTGAGTAATAAAATCTATAAAACCATCCCCTGACTTAGGTACCCCTTGTTCTGGCCACTCAACGAAATGAAACTGACGAATCGTACGAGATTGTCCATCCTGAAAGACCAAATTAAGAAATGAATTAGATTGAGTAATTTTTACATATTTCTTTATCTCTTACCCTTGCATCAGTTACTTTAAATTCTCGTAGTATATACTGAGGCATATTGTACTCAGTAATTGGATCAACTACAAAGTATAAATATCTTTGAGATCGTTCTGAAGGCCAGTAATGGTGACACTTATCTCTGCCCATCTCTTTAACCTTAGTAAGTATCACAATTATGTTGGAATTATGTTCCCACAACATACGCCAGAAATCCTCAGTCGTTTCTGGAATAGGTCCTTGGGTGGCGATATAAGCCGACCTGTAACGATAACCATCGAGGAAACTTGCATTGATATAATCTGAGCCTTCGACTGCTCTCAATGGCTGAAGGAATACCCGATTATTTTCATAAGGTAAGATATTCATTAAACGATTTTTAAATTTGTTACAAGGGAGATTGGCACTGATAAATTTGCTTGCTGGAGTTTTCATGGATGCAATTTTCTTGAATTCTAGTTCCATTCCAGTAATACTGTCACCAGGTACAACTTGTAATAGCATTTGCACATGGTTGTAAAGATTTCGAATTGAAATTTCGTTGTGACCAGCAATGACAGCTTCTAGCACCGCGTCATAAATGAAAATATATTGATCTTCCGTTTGAACCATATAATTACGTTGAGCTCTCAAAACGGTTACATTTCCATAAATATCAACAGAATTTTCATACTTGAGTCGTTCCAACATTGAATCGATTACGATGAAACAACCACTTCGACCAACACCAGCGCTACAATGAACGATCATTGGTCCAGCATCAAGTGGGTTAATTATTTTGATTCGTCTCAAGAACATCAAAAATGGTGTCGGATGATCAGGAACTCCATGATCTGGCCAAGCGGTAAACTGAAATTGTTTAACCTCGCGCGATTCCATGTAGCCATATCTTTGTAGAGTAAATGTTCGTATACAATAATAAGCAAGCTCTTCTACATTAACTAATGTAACTTGCATGACACCATAATTTTCAGTTCCTCTGGATGGCCAGTATTGGTCACACTTGACTCGCGTTCGCTCCTCTAGCTTTGTCATCATAACAATAGAATAACTTTTCTGTTCCCAAATCATTCTCCAAAAATCTCCAATGGTATCAGGCAAAGGTCCTTGAGTAGCGATGTAAGCATTTTGCTTGCGATAACCATCACAATAATTTGCATTGACATAATCTGATCCAGGAATACCATCTAGCGTTTGAAGGACAACTCGACTATGATCATATGCAATTACATTTGCATAACGATTCTTAGGTTTGTTTATTTCCATGTTTGAATTTTCCCAAGTAAATTGTTGACCAGGTTCAATTGACTCATATTCTTGGGAGAACAAGAGATTCTCATCTGCTCTAAGTCTTTCCATGTGATTAGCAAGCTCAGAAATTGGTATAGGAGGATGATTGATCATTCCTGCTGTTTGATAAGTGATACGTCGCATCTCAACGGGATCTGATGGATGAGAAACAGTATCTCGAGGATCGGAAGTGTTCATTAAAAGTTTCAGGGTGGTATCCATGTTACAAGCCTTGAGCATTTGACGACGTCGATTGATGTAAACCAAAACAACAACGATAATAATTAAAATCATTGTGATCATTACAATAGCAACAATACCAAGGAATTTTTGTCCATCAATACTTGGTGACATTTGGGCGATATTTGGTCCCGCACTAACTGTTTTTTTAATTGTTGGCCTGTAACTTGCCTCAAGAGGTGCGTTTATACTCAAAGCTAATGAAAAAGGGCTACTGGTGAAAAGATTCTGAAAGGAGATGAAAAAATATCAAATTAATATTATTGATCAATTAATTAGCGGTAATAACAAAACTCTTTTCAACTCTTACCTTGTGAGGAGCATCTACAATTGCTCGAACAAATATCTTATAAAAAACATTTGGCTTGAGTCTTCTGTTTCGATAACCAAGGTACTTTTTCCATCACCAAGAGCAATTGATTATAAACCGCTCGTCTTGCGAATTTAGCTGCAATATATGGACCTAAATTTTCCATTGGTGTACTTGTAAGTTCTTCGATAGAATATAAATCTGGATCTTTGGTAGCGAATTGCGAGGGAACAACTACAAGAAAATAATGACTGATCGGACCATATTCTTCGGATGCTTGAGGTAGTATAACATTAATTTCGTTATTCAAAACATTAATTGAATCCGGTTTAACCATAGGCTTAGGAGCTGCCATCGCGGTCGTAACAGTTTTACGAGCTGGAGATCGATAAGTACCATCAGCAGGTAATGCGGTAACATTGACTTGGTAACTCGTGAAAGGCATTAGATTTTCAATCGTGTATTGAGTGATACTGGCATTAACTCTAATGTCTGATGGTGGAATTGTTAAAGTTTTGAGCATACTAAGGCTATCATAAAACTCTTTGTGAGCTTCATATGTAATCTTGTATCCAACGGGATTCAATTTTGTAGGCTGTCTCCATGATAAGCTCATGGTGTGCGTGGTAACATAATAAGCACGTAGGCTTATGGGAACATCGACGGGAGTAGTTCGAACTGTGATCAACTCTGAAAGACGGCCTAAACCTGCACTGGTATAAGCAGCTACTCGAATAGCATACATTGCATTAGGCTTAAGTCCGGTCAACTCAACTGACCAGGTAAGAACAACTGTTTTATTGTACCAAAAGTCAATATCTTCAACGGCAGTAGTTTGTGTATAAAGTACTGTGTATCCCAAAATATCAGCAAAGAAAGGCATCTGGTCCCACCAAACTTCAACTGACTTTTCAGTTGTTGCCATAGCTTGAACATTAATTGGCGCGGGAGGAACATCACCTGGAGTGTGAATGAGAATACGATTACTCCAAGGCCCTGGACCCTTAGATGTAAAGGCTCTGATTTTACACGTGTATTCTGCATTTTCAGAAAGTGAGCTGAAAACCATTCGGGTTTCATTGGTAAATCGTTCTTCAGGTGAACTGTCGACAGGCTTTTGGAAATGTAAACCATAATTGGTGATTCGACCATTTCTGTATTCTGGTGCAGGTGAGTCCCAAGTTATCACAACAGTGGTTGGTGTTTGTAACCGATAAGAAATATTCTGAGGTGGAGCTCCAGGAGCTCCTTCAGGAGTTTCAATATAAGCTATCGCTTCTTGGCCCCAGCCCATACTACTTTTACCAGCAAGACGAAAAACATATTTGATACCACGATCTAAATCTTTGATGATCTTACTTTGCTCTTGAGGATTAATTTCAATCTCATCTAGATTCGTGTCGATTGCTCTACCATATTTCAATCGATAACCTAATAAAGCTCCATATGTATGCTTTGGTCGAGTCCATTGAACCTCAATGGTCATTTGTGGTTCGTCACTCATTAACCTTATTAAAATGTCCGGTTTGGTTGGAACACCACCTAAAGTGGTAACTTTATAGGCTTTGCTTCGAGTTCCATCGCCTTTACGAGTTATCGCCGCAACTTGGATATTGTATGAAGTGTCGGGTTGTAGCGATGTCACATTAAACTCTTTAGCATTTGGATCAAGAACATCGAATTTAATTGGATCATTAAGAAATTCTTCTCTGTTTCCGGAACTCATTTCATGAACATAAATTTGATAACCACGACGAACACCATGTTGATCAATGTTGGAAGGTGGATTCCATTCAACACGTATGGCAGTGCTGTTAATTGCTACGGCTTTTACGTCTCTAGGCTCACCTGGAACTTTAATTATAAATAAACACATGAAAATAAAAAGGAAAAAGTAATTATTAGAAGACATTTTAACGGGAAAAAGAAATTAACTGCAAAAAGAAAGATAAAATCATTAAGGAGAATCACATCATTATAATCATCACTGATGAATGGTGTTGAATTGATAGATTTGGTTGTAACTACGTTGATCATTTGTGAGGTAAATAATAGATAAACTGATTTCACTTAATGATTGAGAAACTGATTAGAAAGATATTAGCAAATCAAAACATTCAACACTAATCAACAATATGAAATAATGTGCGAATAAGATGTTATTTGAATTTCCTTTGATTTTAGATTAGCCTTGAAACATTTATGAGTTAACTACATTAATTGAAATGATTAGATTCGATGTTTTGTTAATTGACCTGGAACAGAGACGGATAATTTAGACAATGGACAATGAATCGTGTTAGTGTTTAGATTAATCATACTGAGTGATTTGTATAAGCTTTGAGAACATGCTTTAAGCAGGCAAAATAAATTATAAATGTAAACAAGCAGAGAGACAAGGACAACAAGGAGAGTACATGGAAAGGAAGACGATAAATTGATTATGAGATGGTGTTAGAGAAATAGACAAATATGATGGCGAAAGTGAGATTAATTGACGGAAATGGGAGAAAGGTTTAAAATCGATTTGGCATCTTGACATTCAAACGATGAGAAGAATGATTTGATATGTGTTCCATTAAGAAATTGGTTAATTCATGACGAAAATAAAAGTTCGACTAAAGCTTAAAGGTTTGTAATAATATTCATGTTTTGCTCGTTTTGGTAACGATAATTTATAGTAATTGATTAGAGAATTTTCGTTAATCATGAATTATGATTCTTATAAATGATAGTAACTAATTAACTGAGTCTAAAGTTTGTAAACGATTGAAGAGACAATAAATGTCGAAAAATGTAAACAATTAACTAGATATTATCACTAATGCATAAGAGATGAGGTAGACAAAAGGAGAACAAGAGTTTTTACATGGACGAATACTTGATGACGAAGACAAATGAGTTGATCACCATATCACTGATTAAATAGGTTGAGTGTGAGTTTGTTAGTTGGATGATTTGTTTAGAAGATGAAGAATGAGAAACAAGAGACAGTTAAAAGAGAGACAATAGACAAATATTTTAACCAGAGAAGAATTTAGTTAGAAAGTTTGGAACTCGAAAGTTAATACGATTTATGATCGATTGACGAGAGATATTGACGATTTGATATAACATACCAGCCTCTTCAGTGCGTAGTATGATAGGTTTAGATGCTGGGCCTTCACCCATGGAAGTTCCCGCTAGAACCTTAATTGAATAGGAAGTCCATTCTTCTAGATTCTCAATAATAAATGAATTATTATCTGGTCCTTGTGTAGTAAACTCAATGTTACCCGTTGAGCTATTGGTCACATTGGGATAAGAGTAGTTCGTTGAATTCGGACTGTTGAAAGTTGTATTGAGATTTGAGGTGTTTGATGGATCCTCGTTAGTGGAACCAAGGTTAACTTTATCGGAGTTGGTGTTTTTGTTGTCATCGGTGTCAATATTATTTTCACTGATATCACTAGAATCCTCGTTGACTTGGGTTACAATCACTTTGTAATATGTTATATTACCAATGGGCATCTCAGGGGTAGGGGGTGGTGGTTTCCAGGAAATTTTTAGGGTACGGGAATCAACTACTTGACCGTGCACTTCTTGTGGTGGGGCGCCTGAAATAATAATAACACCAATTCAACGGAAAATAAAATAAAAAGATAAAAATTTATGATGAATAAGCAAACAAAAAATGAATATGAAATAATAATGAAAGGTGATAATAATGATGATGATTGTGCCGTTTAGTAAACAAATAAGAAATAAAGATAAAATAATTGAATAAATATAGTGATGACGATAATGGTAAATATAAATACGTGTGATGATTGTGATGAGAAATGTCATTTTTGAGGTGTTAAAGATAAATAGAAGTTCAAAAATTGATTCAACATGAAATCAACGATAAATTTCATCAAACATGAATGCAATGGTGAAATAATTGTGATTTTATCATCTGAAATTGTTAGAAGCGATTTTGAGTTTAAGCAAATAGAAGCTAAAGAAAAAATATTTAAATGCAAGCCCGTTGATCTAAATTCATCTGAAGCGATTCCATTGCAAGCAAATAAGTTGACCCAGAAAAAAAATCGATTTAGCCTGTGTATTAACTTGAAGAAACTCAATCTGAATAACCCTTTTGTTTAAATAAGATAACTAAACTTTACGAATATATTAGTAATAATTAGTCGAATATTGTTAGGAAAAGAGAAATTGTCAATATAAGTGATTTGTGTTGCGAGAAATAAAAAAATCTTACCAAATAGCTCAGTCCGAACAGCAATCGGAGGAGTTGCTGCCCCATCTCCAGCATTCGATCGAGCCGCAATCCAAATGTAGTATAAAGTGTCAGGATAAAGATTTTCAATGATATAAGTGTCAGAGTCTGGAATGGTCTGTTTACCCTCATTGTTTTCGAATGTGTCATTCCAATAGATGTCATAGTTTTGGATATTTTCACCGACATTTTGTGCTTTCTTCCATGTTAATTTGATTGAATGAGGACCTAAAGCTACAGCTTGTAAACCAGAAGGTTGGTTAGGAACACCCTGTTTCGTTTTGACTTGAACTGGTGATGAGAGAGGACCTTCACCACGAGATGTTGTTATCGCAGAGACACGAATGGTATAAATGGTTTCACGTTGAAGTTCACTTATTGTTGTCAATTGACTATCATCAACATCGAGATATTCCCATAAAGATAAAGGAAGGGACGGATTAGATGTAAAGTAAACACGATATCCTGATATCTGTCCTAAGGGCTGTTCCGGTCTCTCCCAATCTACTACAACCGTTGTATAGCTTAGAGCTCTTGCTTGAACATCTCGTGGAGGGGAACCAGATTCTGAAACCGCTGTCAAGAGAAAGATGAAAAGTAATGATTAAATTCTAGTCACGAAACTATTCAAATATATTGGATAAGAGAAGGAGAGAAAAGGAGAGAAAAGGTAATAAATGAATGCACCACAATAAGTGAAAATTATAAGATCGGTTAGTTTTCAGTGTTAATTCATTTCAATTTAATTCAAAATTATCAAAATACTTCAAATCCGGTGATTGGCAAATTTTGATTATTAACCGCAAGAGAAGGCAACATTTCAAGACCATTGATTCATTTTGCATGTTCAATGATTTTTAGAACCATTAAATATACATTAAAATACGAGTTAATTGAGAAAACACCAGAATCTTTTCCATCCAGAGACTGACCGGACCTTTGTTATGGTCTATTGTTTATTCAATCATGTTACAAATACTGATCGATTAACAGCTGATTATGAATCAATTGATATTTGTTTGGTTGATCCAAATTTTGTTACTTTTAGATCTCATGGTCCCTATAAACTTTTGGTTCTTAATCTAATTAATAGTAATCTAATTACTATCGAAATAGCGGAACAGTAAACTGATCATCGTTTGGAATACATTCTGAATTCTCTGCTAAGCGTTGAAAAGTTCCATAAGCATGATTTCATTCAATAAATCATAGACTTTGCAATTATTGTTCATAATTTATGAATGAAAATGAAAGAGAGAGAGAGAGAGAGAGAGAGAGAGAGAGAGATCTGATGATGGAAACTGAAGATAACATTGTTGTTGAGAATAGAAATCAACTCATTAGAGACTAATCAGAAAGACAAAGATGAATCGTGTGATCGAGTCAAAGATTATATTTTTTACACGATAAACTATTGATATAAGAATAAATAATCTAACCCGAAAAGCTAAATCATAAATACTGACGATACACTTGGAAACAAGATTAGAGTAAATTAAAATAACTGATTATCAATCTCGTAATTTGCAAATCTCTGGAGACCAGAAAAGATAGTGAGATAGAAAGAAGAAAAATGTAAGAGGAACCATTGATCATGTTACCAATACAGAAAATGGTTCATGTAGAATGTGAGTATGCGTTTCCCAATAGCTCAAAGGAAAGTAATTGGCGATCAAGAAAATTATCGTGAAAAGGAATAGCAAACTTGCACCTTTGTCGATCCATTTTCATAATTATTAAGCTTTTCAATTGCACTTTCAGAGTAAACAACAATCGATGCATTAATTGTTATTCATTTGGAAGCAAAGAGATGGGAATAAGCTGGACAGTGAAGAGGAAGGAAGAGAAGATGAATGTAAAAAATGACTTACCCAATTGTTTCTTTTCGGCTCCAAGATTCACAAGTTCTGGTGGAGATGAAGTTGTTGACCAAGCTGGACAGACAAACTCGACACCACCAAGAAAGGCAATTAATAATAAGTTAAATAATCTAATTTCACAATCTGGTGGAGATGAAGTTGTTGACCAAGCTGGACAGACAAACTCGACACCACCAAGAAAGGCAATTAATAATAAGTTAAATAATCTAATTGAATACATTATGACGTTGGTGGGTTTGGGTTGATGATGTAGATGAAATAGTAAAAATAATAAGAATAATAAACTAAAATTGAGGAGAAGATGAAAGAAAGATCTTGATCAAGATGAAGGTCCACTTGATGAGAAAACAATTTGGAAAAATGGACAATCTGTTGTCTTTTTTCAATCTTCTCCTACAATAGAATTGGTCACCAAACTAAAAGGAAGTATAATCTCAAATTGTTGGCAACAAGAGATCAATAATAAATTAGTAATAAAACAAATACTGAAGCACATTGAAAACACCAATGAATTTATCATGATACATGATTGAAATCGAGACAATTAACTTTTTGATTGGTTCAAAATGATTATTAAAACATAAACAATAGACCATAACAAAGGTCCGGTCAGTCTCTGGACGGAAAAGATTCACCAACTGATATTTTCTTAGAAAACTCATTTCTTGTGATTGTTTCGTAAAAATTAAACACCAAAATTTAGAGAAAAAGAAAAGAACAAATTAAAAAAAACAATCAACAGAAAATTCAAAAATCAACAAAGAGAAAAAAACAGGAAAAAACGAAAAGAGATTCTCTTTGTTGTCAATCACCAAATGAAAAGAATTTTTTCCTTGTTGGTTGTTTGTTTCTCTTCCTGGAGAAAATATTATTTTATTGCTTAGATTTTTTTCTCTTTCTGTTGATTAAATTGTTCTTTTCTTTTTGTTCATTGGTGTTAAATATTTGAATTTTGTTCTCTCACTTTTCATTTGCTGAATTGTTTCTTGTTCTTTGATGACTTGGCCCTTGTAGGACCAGTTACCAGAATTCACTTGAAAGTGGCAACATTTTCAACCATCAGAGTTTTGGTAATTTTTTTCCGATGTGACCATTAATCTTTCCTCGTTAATTATTTAATCAAGTGACTTCACCATGAACAAGAAGGGTGGAAAAGGACAATAATCAACAGGATTCCACGAAATCATCGACAAATCAAAATGGACCCATGAACTTTAGATGTTGTCTTTTTTTTTCTACTTGCATTTACTACGAGACTGTATAAAATTGAGGAACCTGATCATGTATGGTTAGTATTGATTCTGTTTGTTTTTGATTAATTGATTGAATAGAATTAATTTTAACTTTAACCTTTCTTTAATCAGTTGGGATGAAACACATTTCGGTAAAATGGGTTCTTATTACATAAACAACACTTTTTTCTTTGACGTTCATCCACCGCTCGGTAAGGTAAGTGGTTTCTCTTGTTGGAATCAATTTTGATCATTGATTTTAATTTCTATTCTCTAATTACTCTCATCTAGATGCTCATCGGTTTATCAGGTAAATTGACAGGTTACAATGGAACCTTTGCCTTTAATAAACCAGGAGACAAATATGGTGATCACCATTATCTTGGAATGAGACTTTTCTGTGTTACACTTGGAGCTTTAATTATCCCTTTTTCATTTGTAATTTGGGGTTGACAAGATCATTAAGTGCATCAATGTTGGCCGCTGTTTAATTACTTTCGACATTGGTTTTCTCACATTGTCACAATACATTTTACTCGATCAATTCTACTCTTTTCGTAGTTGGTTCGTTTATGGGCTCAGTGAAATTTGGCTCTTGCAAGAATTTATCTCTATTGGTGGTTTTGGTTGATCTGGACCGGCACTTTTCTGGCCTGTGCAATGAGCGTCAAATTTGTTGGCCTTTTGTTGTCATTCTGGTTGGGTTACGAACGATCTTTGAGCTTTGGGAACTCTTAGGAGCGATTTACCAATGGTCGCAATTGGAAAGCATTTATCGCTCGTGTCTTTGGTTTAATCTTTTACCGATCGCCATTTATGTCACTTTTTCTGGATACACTGGCTGTGCTCTACAAATGGACCTGGTGACGGGTTCTACAGTTCAGCCTTTCAATCGCAATTAGAAGGTAGCTCATTGTTCAACACATCAATGCCTCGTCATGTCGCCTGGGGCTGTGATTACTCTTAAAACCATCGCACTGGCGGTGGTTATCTCATCATTTACCCTGATGGAGTTGGAGCAAGACAACAACAAGTCACCGCTTATTCACATAAAGATGAAAACAACAAATGGATTGTCAAAAGTATGACAAAGGCCGAATCCAGAAAAGGATGAAATCGAGCTTGTTAAACACGGAGATCTGATTCGCTTGGAACGCAAGTGACAACTCGAATTTACATGGCCATCGAGAACGAGCACCAGTAACAAAAAACACTATCAAGTCACTTGTTATGGGAAAATGGTGTTGGCGATGCAAATGATGTTTGGAGTAGAGATCGACAAAGGAAAACAAGGAGAAATCTTGTCGACGATAACCAGTAAATTTCGATTGGTACATTACTTTGTAGGTTGTGCTCACTCTCACTCAAACAATTACCTAAATGGGGCTATGAACAGATGGAAGTTACTTGTTCACCGAATGTGTGACAAAATTCTGTCTGGAATATCGAAGATAATTTTCCCACGTTTACCGAATGCGAGTTTCAGAGAATATGCTCCTTCTTTTCTCGAGAAATTGATCGAATCTCATGCAGTTATGCTCCAGGAAACGCTGGACTCAAACCAAAGGAAGGGGTCACTTCAAGACCCTGCAATGGCCGATTAATTATCGAGGACAATTTTCTCTGGAAACGAATATAAAATTTACCTTCTTGGTAATCCAATCATCTGGTGGGCAAACATTGCTATCATGGTGATCTATTTAATCCTCCAGGTCGTAGTTCTCGTGAGGAACAGCGCGGATGCACCGTTTGTTGTCAATCACCAAATGAAAAGAATTTTTTCCTTGTTGGTTGTTTGTTTCTCTTCCTGGAGAAAATATTATTTTATTGCTTAGATTTTTTTCTCTTTCTGTTGATTAAATTGTTCTTTTCTTTTTGTTCATTGGTGTTAAATATTTGAATTTTGTTCTCTCACTTTTCATTTGCTGAATTGTTTCTTGTTCTTTGATGACTTGGCCCTTGTAGGACCAGTTACCAGAATTCACTTGAAAGTGGCAACATTTTCAACCATCAGAGTTTTGGTAATTTCTTTTATTCCGATGTGACCATTAATCTTTCCGTTAATTATTTAATCAAGTGACTTCACCATGAACAAGGGTGGAAATAAAAAGGACAATAATCAACAGGATTCCACGAAATCATCGACAAATCAAAATGGACCCATGAACTTCAGATGTTGTCTTCTTTTGGCCTTTCTACTTGCATTTACTACGAGACTGTATAAAATTGAGGAACCTGATCATGTATGGTTAGTATTGATTCTGTTTGTTGTTGATTAATTGATTGAATAGAATTAATTTTAACTTTAACCTTTCTTTAATCAGTTGGGATGAAACACATTTTGGTAAAATGGGTTCTTATTACATAAACAACACTTTTTTCTTTGACGTTCATCCACCGCTCGGTAAGGTAAGTGGTTTCTCTTGTTGGAATCAATTTTGATCATTGATTTTAATTTCTATTCTCTAATTACTCTCATCTAGATGCTCATCGGTTTATCAGGTAAATTGACAGGTTACAATGGAACCTTTGCCTTTAATAAACCAGGAGACAAATATGGTGATCACCATTATCTTGGAATGAGACTTTTCTGTGTTACACTTGGAGCTTTAATTATCCCTTTTTCATTTGTAATCGTTTGGGAATTGACAAGATCATTAAGTGCATCAATGTTGGCCGCTGGTTTAATTACTTTCGACATTGGTTTTCTCACATTGTCACAATACATTTTACTCGATCCAATTCTACTCTTTTTCGTAGTTGGTTCGTTTATGGGCTCAGTGAAATTTGGCTCTTGCAAAGATAAACCATTTAGTCTCTATTGGTGGTTTTGGTTGATCTGGACCGGCACTTTTCTGGCCTGTGCAATGAGCGTCAAATTTGTTGGCCTTTTTGTTGTCATTCTGGTTGGGTTACGAACGATCTTTGAGCTTTGGGAACTCTTAGGAGATTGCGATTTACCAATGGTCGCAATTGGAAAGCATTTTATCGCTCGTGTCTTTGGTTTAATCTTATTACCGATCGCCATTTATGTCACTTTTTTCTGGATACACTTGGCTGTGCTCTACAAAAGTGGACCTGGTGACGGGTTCTACAGTTCAGCCTTTCAATCGCAATTAGAAGGTAGCTCATTGTTCAACACATCAATGCCTCGTCATGTCGCCTACGGAGCTGTGATTACTCTTAAAAACCATCGCACTGGCGGTGGTTATCTCCACTCTCATTGGCACCTTTACCCTGATGGAGTTGGAGCAAGACAACAACAAGTCACCGCTTATTCACATAAAGATGAAAACAACAAATGGATTGTCAAAAAGTATGACAAAGAGCCGAATCCAGAAAAGGATGAAATCGAGCTTGTTAAACACGGAGATCTGATTCGCTTAGAACACCAAGTGACAACTCGAAATTTACATGGCCATCGAGAACGAGCACCAGTAACCAAAAAACACTATCAAGTCACTTGTTATGGGGAAAATGGTGTTGGCGATGCAAATGATGTTTGGAGAGTAGAGATCGACAAAGGAAAACAAGGAGAAATCTTGTCGACGATAACCAGTAAATTTCGATTGGTACATTACTTTGTAGGTTGTGCTCTTCACTCTCACTCGAAGCAATTACCTAAATGGGGCTATGAACAGATGGAAGTTACTTGTTCACCGAATGTGCTTGACAAAAATTCTGTCTGGAATATCGAAGATAATTTTTTCCCGCGTTTACCGAATGCGAGTTTCAGAGAATATGCTCCTTCTTTTCTCGAGAAATTGATCGAATCTCATGCAGTTATGCTCCAAGGAAACGCTGGACTCAAACCAAAGGAAGGGGAGGTCACTTCAAGGCCCTGGCAATGGCCGATTAATTATCGAGGACAATTTTTCTCTGGAAACGAATATAAAATTTACCTTCTTGGTAATCCAATCATCTGGTGGGCAAACATTGCTATCATGGTGATCTATTTAATCCTCCAGGTCGTAGTTCTCGTGAGGGAACAGCGCGGATGCACCGAAAAAGCCGATATCAAAGACCAAAACTCGAAACTGACCAGTGCTTCAGTTTGGCTACTCATCGGTTGGGCTCTTCACTATTTCCCGTTTTTCGCAATGGGACGAGTTTTGTACTTTCATCACTATTTTCCAGCTTTAATATTCAGTAGCATGTTATCAGCTGTTGTAGTCGATTACGTTATCAGAAATGTCCCTAAATTGATTTGGCCTCACCTTGCGAAGACCATTTTTCATATCTCTTATGGGGTCGTCGTTTCATCAATTGTTCATAGTTTTTACCTCTTCTCACCTTTAAGTTATGGAACCAAAGTTGAACCAGGAGCTGAATCGAATCACACATTAACAGAATTAAGATGGCTCGAATCTTGGGAATTTTAATATTTTAATAGGATCTCGTTTTCAAAAACCTGAGATGTGAATGAATTTTCTTAACGTCAATTAAAAGAGTTTATTTATTTTTCCTAAATCAAACAATCAAACAAAACGAAACAAATTATATTCACTTTTATCGGGTCAATACAATTTATAATATGATATTCGGAAAGATCATTGCGATGAGAGTATACATGATGAATATACATTTTATCATTTGTGCCGGTTCTCTTTTATGAATTAATTTTCGACTTTTAAATTTTTATCGAAAGTCACGTGGTTTTTTTAGTGATCGATTTTCTGAAAGTTGAGATCGATCAACTTTTCTTGCTCACAAATCGATCTGATCGATCATTTTTCGGATCGGAACAACTCTGGTAAAGAGAAACGATTTGAGCTCATTGGCTTGAGAATCAATGTTTTTCAGTATTTGTTTGATTTCTAATTTATTGTTGATTTTTGTTACGAACAATTTAAGATTATACTTCCTTTTAGTTTGGTGACCAATTCTATTGTAGGAGAAGATTGAAAAAAGACAACAGATTGTCCATTTTTCCAAATTGTTTTCTCATCAAGTGGACCTTCATCTTGATCAAGATCTTTCTTTCATCTTCTCCTCAATTTTAGTTTATTATTCTTATTATTTTTACTATTTCATCTACATCATCAACCCAAACCCACCAACGTCATAATGTGTTCGAGTTTGTCTGTCCAGCTTGGTGAACGACTTCATCCCCACCAGATCTTGTGAGTCTAGGAACCGAGAAGAAACAATTGGGTAAGTGTTATCATCACATTCACATTCATCTTCTCTTTTCTTCCAGATGAATAACAATTAATGCATCGATTGTTGTTTACTCTGAAAGTGCAATTGAAAAGCTTAATAATTATGAAAATGGATCGACAAAGGTGCAAGTTTGCTATTCCTTTTCACGATAATTTTCTTGATCGCCAATTACTTTCCTTTGAGCTATTGGGAAACGCATACTCACATTCTACATGAACCATTTTCTGTATTGGTAACATGATCAATGGTTCCTCTTACATTTTTCTTCTTTCTATCTCACTATCTTTTCTGGTCTCCAGAGATTTGCAAATTACGAGATTGATAATCAGTTATTTTAATTTACTCTAATCTTGTTTCCAAGTGTATCGTCAGTATTTATGATTTAGCTGGTAAGACGACGATACGAATGTTTGTCAGCTCAACGTTTTCTGATGTTCTGATGAACT
The DNA here is from genome assembly GCF_014898815.1 of Panonychus citri. Classification (NCBI taxonomy): domain Eukaryota; kingdom Metazoa; phylum Arthropoda; class Arachnida; order Trombidiformes; family Tetranychidae; genus Panonychus; species Panonychus citri. Next base: position 554,633 of record NW_026515548.1, on the reverse strand, counting down.
GGTCCATTAATTGGACAATTTATGATTTTTTTACACTTGTTGGTAATAGAAAGTACAAATCAGTCCACACATAACGGTAAAAATAAGGGATTAGTAAAGATAGAGGTTATTAGCTGCCTTGACACTAACTGTGTGACCGTTTGACTGTCTTAGGACCTCCAGGCCTCTCCTTCCACAGTGACCCTTAAACGTGAAAACTCAACCTAATTCAATTTAAACAAACACAATAAATGAACATTTCAGTCCATTTTCATTTGTAGCTGGAACCATCAGCCGAAAAAAATGAGCTGCAAGTGAAAATGTTGAGCTGACAAACACTCGTATCGTCTAACCATTTAATTTGTTACCTTGTTTTGTTTTCTCCCAATAAATGTCATCACATTTCCATCATCTCAAAATGGCTGAACCTGGAAAAGAGGAACCGTGAATGTGTGTTGATATTTCTCATATCTCATTGTTCATTTCTCTCTTCCATGTTAATTGAAATTCGTTAACGTTTTCATTGATTCTTTTTTCTCTCTCACTTATTCATCTTTGACCATTTTCTCATAATCTCATCTCTTTTCTTTGCTTGTTTTCTATTTCTCTTTTTCTCTCTAGTTTTCATCTTCGTCTCTCTTCTTCTGTCTTCTTGCCTCTCTTGTTATTCTTTCATTCCTCATTTACTTTGCCTTTTTCTCTACGATGAGTGATCACTTCCATAGACGGTTGATTGACCGCCACTCTTCACAAAATAATCATCGTTTCTGTGGAAATCATCGACCTAAAAGCTATTTCTCTGATGATGTTACCGGCGATGAAGAGTTTGATCCATTTGATGGAGATGAAGTGGACGATAGAACTGACATGGCCTCGTTTTCTCCACCTGAAGCTATGTATGAATTATCTTCTTTTCCTTTATCCTTTTCCACATCTTAATAACTCTCAAACCGTTAGTTTAACCCCTTGAAACGCAAATTGCGCTATTTCTCATTTGCTTATCATAATCATCTTCTCATGGATTCAATGTCCATAAGATGATAGAGCAAAGGATTTAACCTGATTTCCTTTGGTTCTTATTGGAATCCCTTCTCTTTCTGAATTTCTTCAAAGCTTCTTTTCTCATTGTTTTTGTTTATCTTTTTACTCTCGACATTTTAATAGGTGGTTACATCGTAAGATGAATCGTACTACAGCTGAACAATTGTTACTTGGAAATGATAAAGTTGGAAGTTATCTGGTTCGCGAAAGTGACCGTAAAAAAGGACTTTTTGTACTATCATATGCGGGTGAATCTGGAATCAATCATTTCCAAATTAAATCGCTTTTCGGTGCTTATTACATTGGTGGTCGACAATTCTCATCTCTTCGGCATTTGATTGGATTTTATACCAGTTTCTGTGATTTACTCAAAAAAGAAAGACTTCTTCATCCAGTTGTACCCAAAGAGGTAGAAGAAATTTTCACAAACACTCACGACAATTTGGTTTTTTCTTCCATCAGTTTACTTTTCATCACACATTCTGATTGCAAATTCTATTGTTATCTCATCTTTTTTAGCCTTTTCGTGCAGAAAAACGAGTCATTGCTGTTTTACCGTATTCACAGTTACCTGAGACTGACGAATTAAGGTAATTAAAGACAAAATCTGCTTCCTTTCGATAGTTTTCAATTCAACTTACATTTTCTTCATTGGCTAATCTATTTTTTACCTTTAGTTTTTCAAGAGGCGATATTTTCACTGTCCATAATGATCTAGGAGACGGTTGGCTTTGGTGTACTCTTGAAAGAACACAAGAAAGTGGACTTGTTTTCAAACAACTTGTCGAAGAACTTGTTAGTTATTTTAGGTTCAACTTGATCTTGTTATTTTAATTATTTTCTTGATTGAATAATAGGAGGATAATAGTGATCCCAATGATATCTATCCGTGGTTTCATGGGTCGATCAGTAAGGACGAAGCAGTTGAAAAGTTACGAAAAAGTGAGTATTAATAATTTGTTATTTAAACAAGATTAGAATCATTTTTCTCTTGTCATTCTAGTGGGATCTGGAAGTTTTCTAGTGAAAAATAGTGACAATAGTCCAGGTCACTATTCCCTGTTCTTCTATATGAGTAATACCATTCATCGATTTCGAATTGAGAAACGAGGATCCAGATACATAATGGGAAACAGAATGTTTGAGACTCTAGAGGATATTGTTCTTATGTATCGAAATGAACAGATAATTGCTGGATATCGCCTCGGGGACCCTGTTCTCAAATCTCCTTTAGAAGCCTCTGTTGTGTCGAGAAAATCTCAAGAAATTGGAAACAAATCGTCAGATGTTTACGTCACCTTGAGAGAGAGCAGAGAAATGTCCAAGACAAATAAAAGTGTCCGAATGAGAGGTTTCCTTAGTAAGAAGAGTAAGTTATGAATGAAAAATGATGAAAATTCTCGATGTTAATGACAATTCTTTTTTCTTTCAGGCGCAAAGAGTAAAAAATGGAAAAACTACTTTTTTGTTTTGGACTCTAAGGAACAGCATCTTTATTATTACGAGAACGATCGTCGAACCAGACCAAAGGGATTGGTTGACTTAAATTACAGTTTCTTATATCTTGCTCACGATTCTTTATTCGACCGGCCGAATTGCTTTCAATTAGTCGAAAGACCATTGCCCTGTATGAGTACAGTTTATTATTTATGTGCACCATCTTATGAAATCCTCCAGGTAAATCTATTTACCTTATTTTGATAATTTCGATTCTCTTTTCTTTGTCGACTCTCATGTTTCCTTATTGCTCTTGACGATAACAATTTTCATCGAATCAGTTTTGGTCAAACTCTCACCCAACACATTACTTTTGATATAAACTTGCATTCAGCAATTATATCATTTTCACCATAGTTAATTTATTATATTCATTTCGATGACTTTTCTAGAAGCAAAGAACTGAATCAAATTCAGTATCTTAATTCAGTTTCTCTTCAATTTTACTTTATTTTCTGTCATTATGCTTCCTTTTCATCACGAAGCAGGATGTTACTCATTAACAAGAACGAAACGAATCGCCTTGTATATCATTTGTAAACTTGTTTTTATACTCCAATCTTAGTAATCAACTTTTTTGGTTGAAGGTAAATTACAGTTAATAAGTTTATTAATTATTTTGCAATTAATTTTTCCCCTTAAACAGGAATGGGTTCAAGCCATCAAACCGTTCTGTGTTCAACAAATGATGAAAGGCCAATCTCTGGCATCTAATGCAACAGAAGTGCGAACTCTGTTCGTTACCTTATTAGAAGCTCATCGATTACCTATCAAACTAGTCCCTCATCCATTCTGTATCATATCACTTAATCAAGTGAAAGTTTGTCGAACTCAAGTCAAGTGTCCACCCGATCCCATTTGGGAGGAGGATTTTATTCTCGAGGACATACCATGTGATGTGAATTCATTTTCAATCAATCTTTACACGAAAGGGAAACGATCAAAGGACACGGAGGTGGCCGAGATGTTAGTTGAGTTAAATAAGCTCAATAACGGCATTGAAATTGAAGATTGGTTTCCATTGACTGGTATATGTCCACCGATGAACAATGAATGGGGCTCACTGAGAGTACGAATACGTTATGTCCACGAGTTGATTATGCCTTTGCACGAGTATGATGCCTTGAAAGAGTTGCTCATGTCTGAAGATCTTGAAGTTATCTCAGTTTTAGAAGAGTTTTGCCACCGCGACCGTGCTCCATTAGGAAATGCGCTGTTACGTGTTTTCAAACACGAATCCAAAGAAGCTATTCTGCTCAAGTCGATGATCGAAAGAGAAATTAAAAGAGAAAACGAAACATCGACGTTGTTTCGCATGAACTCTCTGACAACGACTCTAATGGATCAATACATGAGGGTAACGTGTCATACTTTTCTAATGAAAGCCTTGAAAGACAGTTTGCAACGAGTTCTTGAGACTCGACAATCATGTGAACTCAATCCTAGTCGACTGGACAGTCTACAAGAAGCGTGTGCCAACGCTGAACATCTATTATCGCTTCTTGATGATGTTGTTGAGAAAATATTCCGTTCTGTCGATTATTGTCCACCTACACTCAGATACATTTGTGGGTGTTTGCAGCGAGCCGTTGCCGCTAAATGGCCTAATGATCATTATGTTAAAACACAAGTTGTCGGGTAAGCATCAATCAGTCCATTTTTTCATTCTATTGATAATCAATCGACCGTAAATTATTCATCACTATTTTGGTATCTCTTGCAGAAGTTTCATCTTTCTTCGTCTTATTTGTCCTGCTATTCTCAATCCACGAGTATTCAACATTATAAATGGTTCGTAGTGGTAACTTTTATCTCATCAGCATAGATAAATTTCATTAAATTCTATCTTGATGATCATCCTTATCTTCTTTTTCCTCTTCTCAGTCTTTTTCTCATCAATAATCATCATCTTCCTGTGAAAGATGAAGTCAAGCTTACACATGAATTTATCGAAAGAAAACTTTAACTCAGATTTTCTTTCTAATTCGTGTTTTCATCCCAATTCAGTGAATAGATTTTCTTACAAACTTTCAGTAGAAGATAATTTCCAACCAAGAAGAAGAAGACAAGGAATCTCAATCTTGTTGAATTGTCTTTTTCTATAATATACACTTTTTGTTCACAGAAACACCTTCTGAAATAGCCGGAAGAAGTCTTATTCTCATTGCCAAATCTTTACAGAATTTGGCAAATCTGGTTGAATTCGGTGTTAAGGTAAATTAAATTGAATTAATTTGCGTTCTTGTCCAATCTAATAACGAACTTTCCATACAACAACTAACACTTAATCTTGATGATAAGCACTAATCTATTGTTAAATATTTACTAACCTAAATACAAACCAGAATCTTATTCACTCTGATCGCTTCGGAGAGGTAATTCCTCCTAACAAAAGGGTTCGTACATGTTATCATTTGCATGTACCTCTAATTACCATTAACATCTCATCTTGATCGAATTTCCAAATTTTATTTTGATTTTAACTTTGTTTTCTATTTGTTTGTCATTCACCTAATCGTTTGCTTATTAATTTCTTCATCCAGGAGCCATGGATGGAAGTTGTCAATCCGTTTATTCTGAAAAACAAAGCTCGAATGATCAAGTTTCTCAATGATTTATCGGTTAGTTTAAATGGTTACATCCAATCTTGATGCTTATTAAATTTATCTCACTATTCAGAGTATCCATGATTGCCCTGACCCAGAAGATATTCCAAGAGGAGATGCCGCTAGAGAACTAGCAACAGTCCATTCACTGTGTGAATTGTATAAGGATGAAATCTACAGTCTTAGTCACAATCGAGTAAGTTTTCGTTCTAATTTTTGATTAATATATTCAACCATTTTTATACTTTCTTTTTCGCAACAGACAACACTCAGAAAACTGGTCGCAGTCTCTGATATGCTCACTAAGCACAAACTTCATTACTCTGAAGCTTTTCAGCAAACATTAAGTTGATCTGTAACTGTAAATTCACGTAGCAATTTAAATTATTTGTAAAGCCGATTTATATTAAAAACAGATCAAAAATTAAAGAGATGGGACCGAGTACAAATCAAAAAGGAGTTTTTCTGTTCCCGATCAAAATGTTTCGTGTCGATCTCAAGCCAAGTCAATACAATATGATAGACAAGGACAATAATCGAAGCGAAATTCAAAAAAACAAGCGAATGCATTTATTTCACTGTTACTTTCGTCAACTTGTCTTTTCTTGCTCACAAACGATTAACTTTTGCGCCAACGTTTTCCTTTTTCATAAATTTTCTTGTTTTTTGCCTAAATTTTGATAAATGGAAAATATTAATCCGCTCATATCATTTACTTTTTTCATCTCACCTTTTGAGAGTAATTTGCAATAATCTGATTCTTGTTTGACTCAGTGAAAGAAAGACTTGCAAATGTCATCAAATTTTGTATTTTTTCTTCTGCTTTTTCGTAGTTGGTTCGTTTATGGGGTCAGTGAATGAGTTTTGTGTCACTTTTTTCTGGATACACTTGGCTGTGCTCTACAAAAGTGGACCTGGTGACGGGTTCTACAGTTCAGCCTTTCAATCGCAATTAGAAGGTAGCTCATTGTTCAACACATCAATGCCTCGTCATGTCGCCTATGGGGCTGTGATTACTCTTAAAAACCATCGCACTGGCGGTGGTTATCTCCACTCTCATTGGCACCTTTACCCTGATGGAGTTGGAGCAAGACAACAACAAGTCACCGCTTATTCACATAAAGATGAAAACAACAAATGGATTGTCAAAAAGTATGACAAAGAGCCGAATCCAGAAAAGGATGAAATCGAGCTTGTTAAACATGGAGATCTGGTTCGCTTGGAACACCAAGTGACAACTCGAAATTTACATGGCCATCGAGAACGAGCACCAGTAACCAAAAAACACTATCAAGTCACTTGTTATGGAGAAAATGGTGTTGGCGATGCAAATGATGTTTGGAGAGTAGAGATCGACAAAGGAAAACAGGGAGAAATCTTGTCGACGATAACCATTAAATTTCGATTGGTACATTACTTTGTAGGTTGTGCTCTTCACTCTCACTCGAAGCAATTACCTAAATGGGGCTATGAACAGATGGAAGTTACTTGTTCTCCGAATGTGCTTGAAAAAAATTCTGTCTGGAATATCGAAGATAATTTTTTCCCGCGTTTACCGAATGCGAGTTTCAGAGAATATGCTCCTTCTTTTCTCGAGAAATTGATTGAATCTCATGCAGTTATGCTCCAGGGAAACGCTGGACTCAAACCAAAGGAAGGGGAGGTCACTTCAAAACCTATGGGGTCGTCTTTTCATCAATTGTTCATAGTTTTTACCTCTTCTCCCCTTTAAGTTATGGAACCAAAGTTGAACCAGGAGCTGAATCGAATCACACATTAACAGAATTAAGATGGCTCGAATCTTGAGAATTTTAATATTTTAATAGGATCTCGTTTTCAAAAACCTGAGATGTGAATGAATTTTCTTAACGTCAATTAAAAGAGTTTATTTATTTTTCCTAAATCAAACAATCAAACAAAACGAAACAAATTATATTCACTTTTATCGGGTCAATACAATTTAAGAAAGAAAATGGATGATGATAAGTTTTACAACGATTAGAAAGCTTCTTCTGCTTTAAAACCTTTAAATACGGAATATTTCTCCATTAAATTGTCCACCTTTAAGAACATCTTTCACAGTTATATCGATTTTAGGTCCATAGAAAGCACCATCGCCGTGATTGAGCTACCATTTGTGCCCACTAGCATTTAAAGCGTTTGTTCAAAGCTTCTTCGGCGCTATTCCAATTTTCAAGCTCACCGAATCGACGGACTCACGTTAACCCGGAAAGAGCACCAGAGACTTCATTTCGATGGAGAACATCGAATTCAGCGAATTTAATTGGTAATTCTTTCCAAGATCGGGTACGAGAATCGAAGATGAGACAATTTCCTAGACATCTTATCTTTGTAATGTTGCCAATGGCCCGAAGTCTCCCAGAGTTTAGTGTTATAAATATTTGGTGAAATAACTTCTTTGAATCCTCTTCCACGATACTCTTTTCGAATGAAATTTATAAGTGTATTGTAAATATGAGCAACACATCGATAAACTGATGTTCGATCTTCTTTCACTTTTTTATTTAGAATTCGGACTTTGAATTGATTATAAGAGAACATTTCTAAAAGCTGATCCTTCGTTAGTTCGAGTCTTTCAAACTTTCTTTTCTTTTCTTTCTCATTACAAATGGTTTTCATCAGGTAAACTTTTACTCTTTGAGCTGAACTTTTTTCGATTAGTTAGGAATCGATAGAATCGAATCTCACAGCTGATGATCGATTCCATTTTCGTAAGAATAGACAACCGACTTTTCTCTCTTGTTTTGTGGTTTTTTGTTATTCTACTGTTGTGTTGATTTTATTCTTATTCCCTGATGAATCGAGTCAGAAAATTGGTCAAAAGTGTTTTTGACACACTAATCAAACGACCGATTCAGAACTATAATGTTGAAGAACGAGCTTACAAAGCGATCTCAGTGACTAAACGAGAAGCGGCTCCTAAACACTTGACAACACAAGAGAAAATTTTCAAATATATTGAAGGTAAATGGTTTTGTCTTTTCATTAGTTGTTTTTACTAATTGAATCTTTGCTTCTTTATTTGATCTAGAACACCCTGAGTTAAGAAACTTGACCGCCGAGAAGCCGAAAAGTCTGCTTGAATGGCTAAAGAAGATTCGAGTTACATCTTATGGTTCGCCTGACACAAACTTGATCAAAACGGATAAATCGAAATTACCAGTGAAAAGAGAGACTTTCGCATTGCCTCATATGTTTGGCGAAATCGAACCGAAAGTTATTCCCAAAGGTAGAATTTCATTAACCCGAACAACCAATCTTGTCATGGAATATGCATCATCCAAAGTGCCCCCAAGTGCTTCCGAAATCGCCGAAAAGTATGACCTCCAGGAACAAGATGCTGCTAATTTAGTTCGACATTTTAAAGCTTTCGAATTGTATCAACCTGCCTCAGAGACAGGGGACTACACTGGTTTACCTCCTTGGAATAAATCAGCGAAAATGGATTCGATAGCGATGATCAACAGTTCAACTCCAATCGAAGAGGAGCTGAAAAAGTTAGAGACAGAGAAAAAAGAAAAGGCCAAACAAATTGATTCGGCTTAAGTGTAAATTACAAAGTAGATGAATTATATAAATTGTCGTAAATAAGAATAAGAACCGATTGAGGTGTAAATAAAAAGGTTACAGAAAATTAAGCTAATTGAATTACGTTTGGTCGGTCGTATAATTGACTTTTAAGGTTCCACTGTCGCAGGGAATAGTCTTTACTTGCTGAGAGAATCAGGTTGGGATCTTGTGGATGAATTTTCAGATCGTTTATCGATTGTCCATGTTCACACATTCATTTACTCGTACATTTATCATCAAATCATTAATTTTTATTCTCGTAATTAAGTATAAAGTTTTCTATGGTTTATTTATGAATAGATCATGTTATCAAAATTACATTTGAGAATTTGGACAATCTTTGTTAATTGTTGATCCTTTGATTAAATGGCAGTTAGATTATGTTGTATTTTCTGTTTAATACTTGCAATCGACATTAAAACGTCTTTCTATCTTCTAGTTTTTTTAATTTCTCGATAAATTTGACAGGAACAACAAGAAGGAACGAAAAAATTGTCCGTCGATGTGGTCACTCCATTCGCGTCCAATGCTAAAAGTTTTTTCTTTATATACTTTTGTTTGCATCTCGTTTTGTATCCAAATGGAAGTGAAATCGACGATGAACATGAGGATCCACTTTTTCTGATAATTAAAAAGCACAATTAAAATCACAAATTAATTTTCATCAATGAAACTCAAGTATTTCCTGAGAAATATCTTCGGTTAACTTTTCCAATCTTTTTTCAATTCAGAGTTAATCAATCAGTCATCTGTTAGTTTCCAAGTCTCTCAAAAAGGTTCAGCCTGAACCTTCAATTTAAGAGTCAAGTTCAATTTTCTCATTGAAAATGATCAAAATTTCAAAAATCACCTTTCGACGACTTCCTGCCAATGATTTAGCTAATTACAACTTTTTCCTCGAACATCTCAATTCGTAATGATCATAAGTACTTACAGACAAACTTCAACTTTGATAATCTGCTTTAATCGCGTATCCTGTTCACCGAGATTAACAATGAATTTCCACTCAGATCTATCATTCAAAGCCGCTCTTGGAGTGATGTACATGGTCTTTGAAGCGCAAATTTCCTCTTTTTCCAGGTTATCTTCGGATGGTTCGAGCTTTCTTCGAACTCGATAAGTCTTCTCAACATTAACGGCAGTATTGTTATTGTTCAATCCTTTAGATATTGTCGATGGTGATGTGGATGTGGATGGCGAAGATGATGATCCTAATCGAACAGTCTTTTCAGTCTTATTACCTGTTTTAAGGTCAACTATTGAAGGACTATCGTTAACATTTACTTCGGGCAAACCATCATGGACACTTTTCCAAGCATCAAAAATTTGTTTAGGTAACGAACTTGAACCAACTGATCGGCGACTGTTACCATTTGAGTTTAATTTGATTCTCACTCGAGTCTCATTTTTTTTAATTCCTAAGAATCGAAACAAAATTCAAATTCAAATAAACAAATCATTATCACAAATTATTGATTTACTCTTAATCATAAATACCTTTGGTGTTACTTTTAATTGCTGGTAGTTCATTGATTATTGGCTGTTGATCATTTGTTGACTCGTCTGAAAAAATACTGGTGAAGTTGAAATTGACTGAATTGGTTGATTTAACAATATCCAAAATTTGTTCACTATTAAGCACAAGAGAAAACTAATTTTAATTGAGTAATTAACTAAATCGATTTGAATAACTTACAGTGGATATTGATCAACGTCCTTGCATAAAGTTTTACCAGTTTCAGGACAATTTTGTGGACTAGGAGAGTGAATTTGATTTGTAATTAATTTGGCTGGAAGTTTATAATCAGAATAAAAATAAGTATCATCAGGATATGGTGGGGATTTCCAATCATCTTTTGAAAATGGTTTACAATCAATCAACGGAATCATCAAGATCATCACCAGAAAACTGGTCAAGATAATAATCTGATCATTGAATTGAATGAAAAAACAAATCATTTTAGTTAAATTAATCCAATTCGTCAGGCAAAATTATCTGATATCAAATGGCTCCATGAGTTAATTGAACATCAACATAAATCATAACCATCTTAATTGTTTGAGATTAGTCGTAAACATACAAGGACAGTTGATATAATTTAACTTGATTGTTGCAGTTTTAGCTCTACACCTTTGTTATGATTTTAATTAAGTCGCCTTTTAACACCACAATTTAAACTCAAGGTGACAATTAGTTAACTAAATCAGTGAGGTGAAACATTTCAAAGAATCAAAAAATACAAAATAAACAAATGAAAATTAAAACCTTTGTAATATTAAATCAATTACTTTCAGGTTAATCAAAATGAAAATTGTCTTTCAAATTGAAATTGATCCAATTACCGTAAGAGAATATTGATTAATTAACAACGCTCTAATTGCTACAATCAATTGTTCAATTAATTTCAGCCATTGCAAATTGTTAATAATTAATGAGGGTTAGATTAACTTACCATGTTAATTTTATTTGGATTAATTATAGTTTATGGCAAATTCAGTTAAGCTGTTCATTCATTTGATCAACTGATTGATTTAGCTGACCAAATTTTCACTTTTCCAACACAATTGAATTAAGTTGATCAAACAGAGGAAAATAAATCGATGATACAATTAAAATATGTTAGAAACAGTGGACAATTTAAGTTACAAACAAAACACAATGAGAATCACCATGAGATCATTGTACAAATACAATTCCGAATTGAAATCGATGAATTAAACCAACTAAATATTGTTAAAATTAGAATCAGTTAATTGTGGGAGTAAATTGGGTGAGAGAGAGAGAGACTAGTAAACTACAGTGGGTGGAATAAAAAAAGACTCAAATTCATAACCGGATCTTGGGATAAGTTGTTGCGAGTTGTAAATTCACTCATCCATCTGATCCAAGGTGCATAACGATTACAATTAAAATCATAATCATGATGTTGATTCAAGGCGATTTTAACTAGAGTAAGTTGGTTGGTTAATTGTGATGTATAAAAAAAAGTTAAGATTTGTGAGGCCAATTAAATGGCTAAATTAGTTTGATGAATCTTAATGATAAATGACCTTCCATCTATGGGTTAATCTTAATCCTAATGAAATCTATCAAGGTTGACAATTAGTGGCTCACAATTAAATGCACGTAGGCCAATTAAAGTTTAATTGCTGCGAGCAAATATTTGCATATTATCAACAGTAAATCGAATTGACCAATTAATTGATAGTCGTTTCTTTTTCATGACAACGATTGTACATGGAAACAATATTAGTTAATCGAGAAGACTAATAATTAAATCACCAGAGAGGAAATCATTTGTATTTCCAATCTATTTGCAAGCTTAGCCTTGATACGAAACAATCAATTTGATTGCTTCACATTGATCAAAATTGCAAACAAATTAAAAATACATTTTCATAGTTGATTATCGTTGAAATGTTCAAAGTAAGGAAATTGATTTCAATTGATATTTGTGTCACTCTAATCAAGTTAATTCCAATGGTCTATGTAAACAATTAGACACTTGATAATCAATAATAAAAACAAGAAAATGATTGAACAAGCAAAAGTGATTAGTAAATTGTCTGTTGGTTGGGTAATTAAGATTAACTTTCTTGATTATATCCAAAATGTAGGACACTCAAGAAATTGATCCCTGGATATGCTTGAGAATCAAAATAATTAATAGAAATGAAATCATATTGATCATATATTGAAATGAAGATTTAGTTTTGTTTATGTTTTTATTATTATAATTAAGCTTTTATATAACTAGTCAACAATAATCTTGATCTTCATTGACACTTAAAAGAGCTTCAAGACTTGAGAATCCAATTAAGGATTATTAAAGATGATGGTTGATTGCGAATGATTTTCAGAACAAGATTGTGCGTTTGATTGAGCTTACAAAAAGCTTAGGACAGAAATCAATTGATTAATTAATAGATAAAAATGCCAGAAAGGGTAACATTGGAAGAGGAAATGAAAGACAATTGACTTTCAGTGTTGATGTAATTTATGTTAATTTAGAAAACAAAAACAATAAGCTCGAGATTTATACTATTAGTATCTGTAAATTATTGCAAAGTAATCAGTTATTGAATTGAAAGAAGATAATTAACTGTCATGATTTGTGCATTAAACTTGGAATCGCATTAATCGTTCAATTGATTATAAAGCTGTGGATGAGTTTGTAGTTTGATTACTGGCTGGTGGAGTGGATTGCACTGGTGATAATGATGATTGTGCTGGAATAGCGGTGGTGGATACTGTTGGCGTATCAAGATTCGGCATCTTATTCATTTGACCCATGAAAAGGTTAACTCCAGATAAATTGTCTCGAATCATAAAGAGGAAAGGACGATCTATGACAATATCTTCAGCTGGGAAGTAACTCATTCTTAAGACGGTGATAATGAGTGTTGTAGCTGCAGCGACAGTTCCCTCTTCATCGACCTCAATCAGAGCCTTTTGGATTGATTGTGATACTTTTAATTCAGAGTTTTCTGCAATGTTGGGAAGTTGAGCCAAATCGCTGAATGGTAAGTCCATTCCCATACGAGGAAAAATCTCATGTAACTTGTGGGTATCTTCCAGTTTGAATTTGGGAATATTAACAACTCGAAGCTTCGTTGAACTCATGGAACTCAAAAGATTATCTAATTCCGTTGAATTCAATGTAGGAACCAAACTGGACAGAGTGTTGGATTCGGTGGGTACAATGAAGATCATGCTGACATTTCCAATGTATGGAAGCTCTACAACCTGTGATTGGGAAGAAAATAAAAAGATGATTAAGTGAATTTATTTTCTTTCATTCAATAAACTCATAAGTCCTATGGGCAAAAACCAATTAAAGCTCAATGACACTGGATTAATTGACCTCAGGTTATCTAGGAAGTGAGTGTAGTGTGAACAGTCAAAAGTTTGACTGTGTTAATTTAAGCTCAATGAACATCAGAACAATCAATCAGAAATAAATCAATTATTCACACCTGTTTTAATGTATTTCCCTAACTATTGTTTGAATGCCAATTCAAACATTATCGACTAGTTACTATGAAACCCTTGATATTTATTCATCTATACGATTATTCATTATTACCTGATAACTGCTATTTATAAATTAACAAGCTTATTTAAGGAACGTAATATTGACAAAATCTCCCAATTGATTTATTCTGACGATGATTTGTTGAAGGATCAAATTTTCCCAATAGTTAACAATAGATTTTCATCAATGTGAATACTTGGACAATTGATTATTTTAAAAAACAAGAGAAAGAAACAACTGAAAGACATCGGAATAATCTGTCAGTAGTTGATTGATAGTATCCGACGTTTACAATTTTGATGGCTTCACATGGAGAAATAATAAATACACAAAGGATTGATACGAATCAGTGAAATTATCTGTGAACAATCAATTTGGTTATATGAAAGAAAAGGGTGGAGGTGTTGAAGTAGTAGTAATTATAATTCTGTCCCATATGGAAAGAAATATGGAAAATGAATGATCTTCTCGCAAAGGTAGTTTCCATTCTGACAAACAGATGAAATCAATAACAGAATCCAAGGATTATTCCGATTGTTTTCTCTTATTGTAGAGAAAAAGGATGCGTCACTCAAAAAAGTTAAGAAATTGATAGATTCATGATAAACTTATCCGTCCTTGAGAAACTGAGAAATTTTTCTTAAAGCATCGAATCATCATGATAGGAAAATTTTGCTAATGAAAACTAAGAGAAAAATGAGTGACCCAAAAAATAAAATTAATTGCTACAAGAAATTGGAGAGAAATCATCATGATCAACATACTCTGACAGATGAATAGCCAATGATTGAAAATAATAAACAGAAATTCAATAGATAATTCAGAAATGTATCAACTAGAGTTATGGAATTGATGAACAATTAAAAAGTTATGCAATCGATATACATGTAGATTATAAATGAGACCTATCAATCGTTTTCAAGTTTAGACAATATATCCTAATGGTACTGACTATTTATGATTAATCTTGTTCAATTATGAAATAATAACCATGATTAATCTGAGTCACCTGAATGAAATATGAGATTAATGAGAAGGAGAAAAAACTACTTCTTTACCTTGACTTTCTTTGCTTGATTGTGAACATAATTGAATTTTTTATCTCGAATGGACATCATTTTGATCTTACTTATGGTTCCATCAGAATTGGTAAAAGTGTCATCGATTGTTGACGAATTAGGGAATGGTTCGACCCATTTTCCTTTGAAGTAAACGGTGTTTATCAACATTAATATAGTTTCTGGGCCTGGTGGACTGGATAAGATCTTGTTGATTTTTCCAAAAGTTTTTTCAGAGATCCATGAGTTTAGTTTATTCATTACTGCGGTTCCATTTTCAAAGTCTTCATTTGTTGCTTGAGCGAAATAATTGGCCAACAAACTACGAGCATAAGTCTCTTTGAGAGTAGCGTTTTTATTGACCATCGCCAAATTACCAATAGCCAAAGAGAAGTTACGACCACTAGAACCATCTTCAATCGATTTGTATCCTGTGAGAAGCTACAAATGTCAACAATTAGAAAAAGGTTAATAACATAGTTACAATTGGGAGAAAAGAGCGCGATCGTGATTAAGTGAACGAACTGAATGAAAAGAGGAAGAATGGAAAACGAGTTCAAAGGGACAATTAATACAAAAAAGTTGAAAGCAACGATGATGATTGAAGATAAATGAAAAAGACGACAAATTATCATTTCTTTTAAAATTAACAGTAAACAAAACAATCAATTACAATTCAATGTTCTGTTTTGTTTATCTCCCTTTGCAATTGTAACTAATTGGTCACATTTAAATATTTTCACAACAAATGGAAGGTGTATAAATTATATTGTATAAATTGACACGAAGTGAGGTTAAATTGATTTGACTGAAAAATAGTTTGACAATAAGCCAAAACAGAAACAATAATCAATTTCCTCAATGTAAGAGAAGAACAATTAACTGTTTTACCAAGAGAAATTAACTAATGAAATACCTTTTTAGCGGCTTGAGAAACATCCGATGTTTGATTACCAAGAGAAGATAATTGGAGAACCTCTTTGATCTGTTGTTCAGTTCTGCCGGTTGCACCTTCCAATAACATACCATAGGCTAAGATGGCACTTAAAGGAGAGAAGAGGACATTTTTATTCGCATTGCCGGTGTTTAATTGTTCCAAGAAACGAAGTCCAAAATCATTTGTGGGTCCACTTAATTTAGATAACACGATGTTGGTCGGTGAAGGTGAAGATTGGGATGGGGATTGGGTTATTGGTGAATCCGATGAATTGGCAGACATTTCACAATTGGAATACTGTGTACCAATCAAAAAGAACAGAATTAAACTAGAAATTAAAGACATGATTGCAAATTAAAACTTGTTGATTACGTTAACAATCAGCTAAACAAGAACAATTTTCATAACAATCATCGAGATTTAAACGTTTTTCTAGAAGAGGAGGAGAAAAGAACAATTGAAAAAGTTTCTTTTCCATCCTGAAGATGGCGCAACTTTATTCTCTTTAATAGGGAAAGATAATAAAATTTTCTATTCGATTCTTGGAAATTTAATTGACCCTTTCGTTTGGCCGATTAGTTAAGCTGATTCGATAAGCAGTCAACTTTCGTTCGCTTATTTGTTTCCTCTAAAAACCATAATTATCGAAGTATTTGTTGCTTGTTCCATTTAATTGTTTGTCATTGATTAGAAATATTAATTGGTGTCAGACTTTCTAAATTGTCAATCAATCGCTTTGTCCTTTCTTACCTTGACCAATCGATTGGAGATTAATAAAGTTCATTAGGTCTTTGAGGTCGAAGAGAAAAACAAACTTCCAAATGAGATACGATGGATAAAATTCATTGGACACAACGAAGAGTAGAAATGAGTGAATAAACTCAACACATTCACCGATCACATGTTTCAGACTAAACCCAAAAACATCAATTACTTGATCAATTGATCTCAATGAGATTTAACTGCAATCAACCATTTGGAATGACTATTCTCACGAATAGTAATCAACAAGCAATAGTAACTAACGGAAAATTAGGCTTCATTATCCAAGACTAGAAAAAGGGAAAACAAAAAGAAATGGACTCACCTTAGATTAGTGTGGCTCCTGTTCGAGGGACTGAGTTGATCGTTGATTCAATTGTCTTGCTCTTTTATTATCCACAATTGAGACTAATTATCTCGAGAAACTTGGCAACAAGTGACAATGAATCAACAATATCAACAAAAGGGAGACAGAAATGAAAACATATTTGCTACGCGATAATAATAGTAGATCAAGGCTGTGATCAGATGGTGAATTTATTATCCCAAATTGTTACATGAAGGGAACAAGTGATTGGAGACAATAAGAGACATCGAATAATAGAAATCGAAATGTGAGTGAAAATGAGCCAATTTAAAAAATAAACAATCAATTATTCATCTGAAATTTTTGTGAGAATAACTGAAGAAAATAGAAATTAATTAATTGACCAACTTTGTTAGTTATTTTTTCTTTGGTAAGATGAACGTTAATGGGCGAATGGAAAGCGAAGTTTTTGAACATTAAAGGTTAGAACGTAAACTGAGCGAACCAAACTTAAGCTGGATGATCTGGAAAGGGTTAATACACAGACGAAATTAATTGTTAATTGTTAATCTCATTTTGAGTTTGCTAATTGAATCTTTTTTTCTTTAATTAATAAAGAACAATCTGAGTTAAGAAATTTAAAGAAGATTCGAGTTAAAATATGTTTGGCGAAGTCGAACCGAAAGTTATTCCCAAAGGTAGAATTTCATTAACCCGAACAACCAATCTTGTCATGGAATATGCATCATCCAAAGTACCCCAAGCGCTTCCGAAATCGCCGAAAAGTATGACCTCCAGGAACAAGATGCTGCTAATTTAGTTCGACATTTTAAAGCTTTCGAATTGTATCAACCTGCGTCAGAGACAGGGGACTACACCGGTTTACCTCCTTGGAATAGACCAGCGAAAATGGATTCGATAGCGATGATCAACAGTTCAACTCCGATCAAAGAGGAGCTGAAAAAGTTAAAGACAGAGAAAAAAAGAAGGCTAAACAAATTGATTCGGCTTAGGTGATAATTGCACTGAGCATCATAAGTAATTTCAACTTATGGTGCACATGAATGTAGATGAATTATATAAATTGTATAAATAAAGTGTTGACAAACGAATATGAGTCGATCGAAATGTAAATAAAAAAAATTACAGAAAATGAATAGTAATTGAATTACGATTGATTAACCTCGTCCATTGGAGGCCATGTTTTTAGCCTCACATCGATCCCATCGCCAGATTGAAGCGTCATCACAAATACAAATCAATATGGATCCATCTTGGGACAGGCACGTTTGGCGGATTGTGGCAGTGCAATTCTGATGAGAGAGAATTGTAAATCTATGGAAAAGAAAGACAATTGAAATGAATAATGAATAAATCTAATGAATGAAATCTAATGATAGAATGAGATGAGATGAGATTAGAACAATGAAAAACTAACCTCGCAGTCGCTGGATCATCAACATCTAAATCCCAAATATAAGTTTTACCAACTTGATTACCCAAAGCCAAAATTTTCTGCTCTCTGTCCATAGAGAATCTGATGAACCAAATTTCGCTATTCTTATAGTCAAATCGATGGAGAATTGTTGTTGTTTGGTCTGTCGTATAATTGACTTGAGGCAACTGAAAGTCGTTCTCATTCTCGATTTTACCAGGTTTCCAACAGATTATTTCGTTTTCGCACGATTTAGATAAAAGAAAATTTCCATACCAGCGAACACAATCAACGTAATTGCGATGAATGTCTCTGGTTGTGAAATTGGGAAAGTGCAACTTGTACGTTTTAAAAGGTTTTCTATTCTTTTCAATGTTGAATTCGTAGGAATCTTTGATTCTACTGACAACACATTGATTGTCTAAAGACCAAATCTTTAGCGAATGGTCCATACCACAACTGACAATTCGGTGTCCTTTCAGGTGAAAATCAGCATATAAAACCTCATCGCGATGACCTTCAACTCCACCAAAGATGATGACACAAATGTCGCTTTTAAGGTTCCACAGTCGCAGGGAATAGTCTTTACTTGCTGAGAGAATCAGGTTGGGATCTTGTGGATGAATTTTCAGATCGTTTATCGATTGTCCGTGGCCTTTGTAATGCTTCACACATTCATTGGTTCCCGGGTCAATAACTCGTATGATTCCTTTGCTTCCGGCAGCCAAAAGGATCGGATCAAAGGTCACATCATTGTAGGTCCAATTGCAGCAGTAATAGTTTTCCTCCGTGTCGGGATCCGAGTAGCATTGTAAAAGTTTAACGCTTCCATCGGGACAACACTCATAGACACCAACTCTGTTGTTTCCAACGGTAGCGAACACAAAGTGTCCATCCTTTTGCAGCTCCACATTCATGGAAACACCAAACAGTGGACCATTATGGTTCTCTTTCGCCGAATAGGACAGTTTATAGGTCAAACCCTTCTTTGTGCTCTTACCCGGTCGAACGCCATTCTTTTTACCATTTTCTCGGGCATTGGAATTACAATTGGAATTGGAATTGGAATTGGAATTGACATTGGCATTAGAAGCACCATTTCCTCCACTTCTGAAGATTGACTTTCGGGAAGATTCACAAGGAGGGAGCTCGTTCTCCGCACTGTTCATCGAGATTGATACAAATGAAAATAGTCAAACACGAAGATTCAAAGTTTCAAACAAATGAAAACAAAAATGAAAACAAACCAGAGAAAAACCTATGAGACTATTCACACAGCAGAATTTGTGAGAATAACAGAAAATTAAATTAGTAAATTGATTGTTTGTAGTTAAGAAACTAAAAGAGTCAATTGCAAGTGGACAAGAGCGAATTCAGGAACATTGAAATTAAAGAAAACCAACAATCAATTAATCGTCTAGAAAATTTTCTAAGATTAACTTTTCTCTAATTCGAAACTTTTTTCTTTCATCGGTCACTTTTTTTTCTAAATTTTTGTCCTTTTTCCTCCGACACTTTACTTTATGGGAGTCTTACTTTTCGCGTCTCATTAAATCGGTTCATGTGATAGTCTATCAATGTGGTGTAATATAAATGCGATTGGATTAATTGCTCTCCATCAACACTTTTATTCAATTGCTTGAGACACCAGACAATCGCCATAAAGGATAATCAATGTTTCCCAACAATCTTGTACTGGAATAATAATCAGTGTTTACATTTGATTCAAGTTGATTTATTGCTTGTTGAACAAAAATTGTGAATTTATGTTGATAAACAGCTTCATCTTTATGTTATGTGATTAAATTTAATTGTTAACTAGTGAAACAAGTGAGAATTGCAAAGAGACTTTGAAACCAACAGGTGAATCCCATTGACAATTGTGATAAACTGTTGTTCGAATGATCCGCATTCATGTATTTCTATCAATGGATCATCATCATCATGCTATTGGATAATTGAATTTACTCTGAGTTTCGTTAAATGGAGAAAACAAAATCTTTCTCTTGTAAAATCTTCCAGTGATTTTATCATCATGATCGTCACCAAGGTTGAGTCTCAAGTAATTCTATTCATTTGTGTTTTTACTACAATTTTCTCGCTTTACTCTAACCACTAATTGAAGGTAATCAAGTGAATAACTCAGATTTTTATCTCCTTTTGTTTCTGTCTCTCCGATTCCCCATGAAAATGACCCTTTTTAGCGACACTTACCATCCTTTTTCACTGTCGAAAAAGTCGCAAGATCGCACAGTCCAAACTTCATCCGCCATATTAGTGATTCCATTGAATCGACACCCATTCCAGAGAAAGATGAGGAAAATCAAAGATCTTCATGTTAATATCCTAGAGATTAAATAACAACTAGAATTTCAAATGATTAGGAAAATGAAATAATCTTTATCTCAATTTATCTCTCGTTACTTTCTATTCGTTGAATTAGCTTGTGATTGATAAATGGAAAAGTAATTAATTCGATTGGGAATAAAGATAATTGCTAATTATTCTCATCAATGGTTACTTTGCTGTTGCTTTTCTTTTTAATTGTAATGTTTCAATTTTCATTTTTCATGTAGAAAAACAACTTTCAGGGGAAAACGAAACTTTCCAGGAACAATTGTCTAGTTTTCTCTGAATTTATGAAAAGAATCTCCAATTTTGATTAGAGAGACAATTTACTAATAGTAATTCCAGTGGCAAATTTGTTCACTGAAAATTGAGAATAGGATTAATCAGATTATACAATTATGATTTATTGGTGATGATTGTCTTGATTAACCTTGGAACATGTAAATATAACACTAAGGATATATGGTTTTAATTAACTAATTTTTGCTTAAATAGTGAACAAGAGACAACATCTAATCCAATCAAATGTTTCCCATTTTCTCATTAGGTCCTGAGTTTGTTAATTAGCTCTTTTGATTGTTCCATTTATCTTGATGATGGTGATTTATCATCTTTTTCTTTTCCCTTAAACAAACTCAATTGTAATCAAATGTTTGTGTCTATTTGTTTTCTAAATTGTTGATAAAACTTGCGAGATATTGATTGTCACAATCAACTCTCACTGTTGCTCATTTTTTGCTTCTCTCTTTTGTTTTTGTTTTCCAACGTTTTTCTCATTCAACAAAACCTTTTTCTCTGTTTAAATTGCTGCTTTTCGTTTAATTGTTAATTACCTGTGAGTTTTCATCAGCGTTTCTTACTCTGCATCTGAATACCTGGTCAAATTGTTCTGGAGATGAAGCAACAAATCATCAGTGACTCTCTAGTTAATTAAGTAGTTTTCTTTTTCCTTTGCTCCTTTTTAATAGCAAATATTCAATCAATCAACTCAAGGATTTAATTGCCATCACCCATTGGGCTCTTACGTTGTTTTGTTCAGAATATTGTTCCAATTGTGATCTTGAAACTCTTACGATTGTTTTGATATAATGTCTTCCAGTGATTCCAAGATGGAATCAACCTTTTTAAAAGTTAATCGACGAGGTAAATTAATGAATCGTCGGATAATCATCGATGTACCAAATAAACAGATTGAATATCAACGATATCGTAAGAAATTCACTCTGCATAGAAAATCTTATTGTAAGTACGATGAGAATATTAATCTTTACTGTGGATCATGTTTGTTAATCTCTCTGATCCACTTTTCCTCAAGTGACTCTTATCTCTCATTGATGACATTGAATATTTTCCAGAATGAATGTTATTTTCTGTAATCTGATTTTTGATATTAAGATTCAATTCAAGACATAACTGATCTAAGGGAAGGTTGGATGACCACAAAGTTCAAGAAAATCGAGGAAAAAGTTCGTCACCTTTGGATGAAAGGTAAACAAGAAGGTACCAAAAATTGGGTTCGTGAAGAGTGTTCATTTTCAATCGTCTTTGGTACCGATAAAACAATTGACTTGATTGCCGCTGATTCCATCGAAAGGGAGCACTGGCTGAATAAGTTGAGATATATCATGTTCGAGGCGAAAACAGCGAAGAAAACTCGAGATCGTCGAGCTTTTATTGAAAGGTGCTTCAAAGAGGCAGATCGAGATGGAGATCGATTCATCAACTTCATCGAAGCAATGAGCATCCTGAATAGACTCAACATCTCAATTAACCACGATTTAGCCAAGGAATTATTTCAGGTATATTCATGAAACCAACAATAGAATAGAGTAGCTAATGTACAATTGTGATCTAGAAATCGATTGTGGTGATGAAAAAAGTTAAAGGAGAAGAGGCTCTCGATATGGATGAATTTTTCACCTTTTTCGATAATCTTGAACATCGATGGGAAGTCGAGGAGTTATTCCGCCAATACGCTAAGCCAGGAGGGACCATCATGGGTCCTGATGAGCTACAAAAATTCCTGCAAGCGGAACAATCAACTGATTTACCTTTGGAAACATGTCAACGGTACATTGAGAAGTTCCAAACTTCATGGTACGCATCATTATCCACCAACCTATTGGAAGCATCTCAGCGATTACCAGCATCCACTCAGATCCTTGAGTTGTACATGAATTCAAAAGGTTAGTCTAAGCAATTTAATCACGATTGAAAAAAGTACCGACCTGACAGGGGGAAATTAAGGTGAGAAACTTTCTCAGCCTTCGATAACGAGTCGCAATCAAATGAAAGTCCATTTTATTTATCAATACAATTTGATTATTTGTTGGATTACATATTAGTTGACTTTAATTTCTTTTACCATTTCTGGATAAGGAAATATTGTTATTATTAATTTCCAGTACTAATTGTTTCCTTCAATGCGACGCCTGAATAATCATTGAAACCATAAGTTTACTTAACCAACTTCATCAAGTTGATCACTAATAAGTTAGCAGTTAGTAAATAATGTAAATAATGATAATCTACTCGCTCAATTATAAACATCGAAAGTATCAACTCTCATGAAATACGTGGAGACTTAAACATGGAATTGAATTAGTCAATAGCTTCTTTCATTGTACTTATGAGTTAATTGATTTCACGGGTTCCGGTTAATTTA
Organism: Panonychus citri; assembly: GCF_014898815.1. Taxonomy (NCBI): domain Eukaryota; kingdom Metazoa; phylum Arthropoda; class Arachnida; order Trombidiformes; family Tetranychidae; genus Panonychus; species Panonychus citri. Next base: position 531,370 of record NW_026515548.1, on the reverse strand, counting down.
ATCAGTGTGCCCAAACTGTAACAATCAATTTAATAATACTTTTCATCACATGTTACAATTTTTCTTGTTCTATTTTCAGGATTTGAAGCTATGCTTTTATCACCAGAATTTGATTTGTTCAATCATGACCATTACAAAATTAACCAAGAAATGAACCGTCCATTGAATCATTATTATATTCAATCTTCACATAATACGTAAGCATTGGCGATAAATTAACTTGACCATTGTCTAACTTTTCGCCTTGATCAAAGGTACCTTTTGGCTGGACAATTGGTAGGGGACAGTAGTATCGAAGGCTATATTGATGCTATGAGAAGAGGATATCGTTGTGTTGAGCGTAAGTTTAATATCAACTCTTCTCAACGATTAAGCTAATCAATAATAATACTTTTGATTTGCAGTTGATATTTGGGACGGCGATGAAGATGATGGACCAATTGTTTACCATGGATACACAATGGTTTCTAAACTATTACTTAAAGATGTGCTCGAGGCCATTGGAGCTTATGCTTTCGATACGACCTCTTATCCTCTGATACTTTCACTAGAAGTTAATTGTTCTGATGAACAACAGAAATCGATAGCTGCCTTGTTAGTGGCAATTTTAGGAGGTGAAGATCAACCATGTGAATTAGCGGCCAAATGATTTAATTTGTTTTTCTTTTGTTTAGATAAATTGTACAAGCGACAAATTATGCCGACGGAACGTCAATTACCAAGTCCTGAGATGTTACAGAACAAAATATTGATCAAAGCGAAAGGTCGCAAGCATCATGAGGACGAGGATTCGTCATCTTCCTCTTCATCATCAGACTGCGATGAAGAACTTAATGAAACTCGTAGGTACATTACCAATCGTCGATATTCAATACAAGCAAATACAAACACCTCATTGTTACTTAAGGGCAAAGTGAAAACGGTAAGAACTGAAATGCTGTTGGAAACAATTCTATGACTAATTACTCAATGGAATCCCTTCTTTAGAAGTTGATTAACAATTTAGCTGATTTAGCAATCTACAGCTCAGCTCGGAAGTTCCGTAGCCTTGAGGATACATTATCATGTAAGTTGTACCAACAGCGATCTCGACAAGAGGCAAAAATTTGATTGTTCCAAAGCAATCAACCAACTAAAAATTAACTTTTGTTTTCGTTGTTTCTTTTTCTGATCAAAGGGAAATTCAATGAAATGTTTTCGCTCAATGAAAAGAAATCAGCTGATTTGGCCAATTTCTATGCTGATGAATACACTTCGTGCACCGCTCGACGTCTTGTTAGAATTTATCCAAAGGGATCACGAATCAATTCATCTAATTATGACCCAACAATTCACTGGAGTGTTGGTTGTCAAATGGGTAATTTCAATCACAATTAACTCGATTCGTTATTCTTTCATTTTATTGTGAATCATTTTTCTTTTTCAAGTTGCTTTAAATGCTCAGACGTTGGGTAAACATTTATTGATCAACGAGGCTCGTTTTGCGTCCAATGGCCGTTGCGGTTACACTCTCAAGCCAGATCATCTGATGCGAGTGTCAACAGGTAAAGAGGTGAAACCTTTACAGTTAGAATTGACCATTCTCAGTGGTCAGCAACTACGGAAACCGGATTCTAGTCCAGAAGACGACATAGTTGACCCTTACGTCAAAATATCAGTCATTGGACATAAAGAAGATCGACAAAAAATGACCTCAAAAGTGATAAGAAACAATGGTCTGTTCAATAACTCTCATTGTTGCCATGAAATAACAATAATCTGAAATCTTTTTCTAGGTTTTAATCCCATTTGGTCAGAGACTTTTGTGTTTACCTTGAAATATCCCGAATTGGCTTTTCTTTATTTCAAGGTGAAAGATGAACGATTATCTGGTAAAGATGCTAAATTAGCAGGGAATGTAATCGCTGCAACATCGATGAAATCAGGTAATGAAAAAGTCTAAATGTAATCAGAATTCTGAAACTAATCTGGATTATTTTACCAACCAGGTTATCGACACTTCCAATTGCTGGACAATCGAGGTAAAAAGATTGATGGATGCACACTCTTCCTGAAAGTCGTCATGAGATAAACGCTGCGATGAATTACCTTTGAAATCGGTGTTACAGTCAACCCGAATTTCTGAATCGTGTTTTATGTTATTTTCACTCTTGTGAACTCATCATTCATATAATTTCAATTTCAAATGAATCAATTGATCTCAGACCAATTATAATCAACGAAAACAAAAAAAAACATAACATATCATAAACTAGACTGAAGATCATCAGAAAGTATTACATTAATATATTTACATTAAAATTTGAATTATGTTTTGATTTGTTCTGAAATAATATCGAGCGAGAGAGAGATAGAGAAAGAGAGATTCAAAGATGGCCGTTGGAAAGATAAAAATGTGAGTAAAGGTTTCGATGAAATTCAACAGTTTTACCAATTGTTTTTCATAAATATTATACAATTTAAATGAGGTGGTTTGTAGTAAGGCGAGTAAAACCCGGCAGTGATTAAACTTTAGAAAGAAAGAGAACCAATTACATCACAGATGATTAAGCACGTCCATTGTTGGTCGTGTTTTTAGCATCTAGATTGGAATCACATCGATCCCATCGCCAGATTGAAGCGTCATCACAAATACAAATCAATATGGATCCATCTTGGGACAGGCACGTTTGGCGGATTGTGGCAGTGCAATTCTGATGAGAGAGAATAGTAAATCTATGGAAAAGAAAGACAATTGAAATGAATAATGAATGAAATCTAATGAATGAAATCTAATGATAGAATGAGATGAGATGAGAACAGTGAAAAACTAACCTCGCAGTCGCTGGATCATCAACATCTAAATCCCAAATATAAGTTTTACCAACTTGATTACCCAAAGCCAAAATTTTCTGCTCTCTGTCCATAGAGAATCTGATGAACCAAATTTCGCTATTCTTATAGTCAAATCGATGGAGAATTGTTGTTGTTTGGTCTGTCGTATAATTGACTTGAGGCAACTGAAAGTCGTTCTCATTTTCGATTTTACCAGGTTTCCAACAGATTATTTCGTTTTCGCACGATTTAGATAAAAGAAAATTTCCATACCAGCGAACACAATCAACGTAATTGCGATGAATGTCTCTGGTTGTGAAATTGGGAAAGTGCAACTTGTACGTTTTAAAAGGTTTTCTATTCTTTTCAATGTTGAATTCGTAGGAATCTTTGATTCTACTGACAACACATTGATTGTCTAAAGACCAAATCTTTAGCGAATGGTCCATACCACAACTGACAATTCGGTGTCCTTTCAGGTGAAAATCAGCATATAAAACCTCATCGCGATGACCTTCAACTCCACCAAAGATGATGACACAAATGTCGCTTTTAAGGTTCCACAGTCGCAGGAATAGTCTTTACTTGCTGAGAGAATCAGGTTGGGATCTTGTGGATGAATTTTCAGATCGTTTATCGATTGTCCGTGGCCTTTGTAATGCTTCACACATTCATTGGTTCCCGGGTCAATAACTCGTATGATTCCTTTGCTTCCGGCAGCCAAAAGGATCGGATCAAAGGTCACATCATTGTAGGTCCAATTGCAGCAGTAATAGTTTTCCTCCGTGTCGGGATCCGAGTAGCATTGTAAAAGTTTAACGCTTCCATCGGGACAACACTCATAGACACCAACTCTGTTGTTTCCAACGGTAGCGAACACAAAGTGTCCATCCTTTTGCAGCTCCACATTCATGGAAACACCAAACAGTGGACCATTATGGTTCTCTTTCGCCGAATAGGACAGTTTATAGGTCAAACCCTTCTTTGTGCTCTTACCCGGTCGAACGCCATTCTTTTTACCATTTTCTCGGGCATTGGAATTACAATTGGAATTGGAATTGGAATTGAATTGACATTGGCATTAGAAGCACCATTTCCTCCACTTCTGAAGATTGACTTTCGGGAAGATTCACAAGGAGGGAGCTCGTTCTCCGCACTGTTCATCGAGATTGATACAAATGAAAATAGTCAAACACGAAGATTCAAAGTTTCAAACAAATGAAAACAAAAATGAAAACAAACCAGAGAAAAACCTATGAGACTATTCACACAGCAGAATTTGTGAGAATAACAGAAAATTAAATTAGTAAATTGATTGTTTGTAGTTGAGAAACTAAAAAGAGTCAATTGCAAGTGGACAAGAGCGAAAATGAAGGAAAAACAAACAAATCAATTAATCGTCTAGAAAATTTTCTAAGATTAACTTTTCTCTAATTCGAAACTTTTTTCTTTCATCGGTCACTTTTTTTTCTAAATTCTTTTGTCCTTTTTCCTCCAACACTTTACTTTATGGGAGTCTTACTTTTCGCATCTCATTAAATCGGTTCATGTGATAGTCTATCAATGTGGTGTAATATAAATGCGATTGGATTAATTGCTCTCCATCAACACTTTTATTCAATTGCTTGAGACACCAGACAATCGCCATAAAGGATAATCAATGTTTCCCAACAATCTTGTACTGGAATAATAATCAGTGTTTACATTTGATTCAAGTTGATGATTTATTGCTTGTTGAACAAAAATTGTGAATTTATGTTGATAAACAGCTTCATCTTTATGTTATGTGATTAAATTTAATTGTTAACTAGTGAAACAAGTGAGAATTGCAAAGAGACTTTGAAACCAACAGGTGAATCCCATTGACAATTGTGATAAACTGATGGAATTAGACAAACCATGAATTTTGACAGAGAGAGAATGAAAGAAGCAAAGAAAAAGAAAAAAAAACTGATCAACTTTAATTTTCAATCTTCTTTTTCTCATCCCATTTCAATCGTAACCATTTGCAATTGATTTAATTCTAATTTCCATTTATCAACTTTCATTTGCAACTTTAAATTCAACTGTTTCTCTTTTAATCCTAATCCTCTGTTTCTTTGTTGTTGTTTCCTTTATCTCTCGGTTTCTCTCTCTCTCTCTGTTTAGCTCATTGCCAACTCTCTTTGTCTCTTATTCTCCTCATTTTCTGGTTCAATTAATCTCAAACTGTTTTCTTTTAATTATCTATTCGGTGATTCTTCTCATTTGATTGATTCATCATGTCCGAAGGTACTGATGTTATTGAAATATGTAACTTATATTCTATTCTATTTTCTTCTTCAGTATCTCCATATTCAAGCAGAAACATTCGGCCTTGACCAGTGATCCAGGGGAAGAATATCTGATGAACCACAAGCGCCGAGGAAAATGCGTCATTTTCAACCATCGACTTTTTGAGGAAAAGACATTAAATGAAAGAAAAGGAACTGAAATCGATGCTCATGCTTTAAGATTTTGTTTCGGTGAATTGGTTTCGATGTGAAAACCTATGATGATCTGTCAGTTGCTGAGGTTATTGCCATGTTGAAAGCTCGTAAGTGATTTTGTCTAAACGGCAAAGAATAGATTTGCAATTGTATCAGTTTTACCTTGAAAAGAGTAACTTGTTTGGTATTGACTCCCGCTCTTTTTTTCATTCGCTCACTTTATTGACTTTTGTTTTCTCTCTTTCTCATGAAATTTGCTCTCTATTGTTCTTCTCACCATAGTTTCCAAAGAAGATCATTCTGATGCTGATTGTTTCGTTTGTTGTATCATGACCCACGGAGATCAAGCCAATTTATGGGCTCGAAATGATAAATATCCAGTTGATCTACTCTTTGCTCCTTTTACTGCCGATAATTGTCCAACATTGGCTGGAAAACCGAAATTGTTGTAATGTATAAATGATTTTGTTTAAAATTAAATTTATTTGCTATTACCGCTCTTAGTTAAATAATGTAAACCAGATGGGTCTGGGGTTCTTTTTGCATTGCAAACCAAAGAGTAATAACAAGAGACAGCACTTAATGAAATGTATCGATAAGGTCTTATCTTTTTTATCTTAGGGAAAAGGATGAGATCCAGGTGGAGCCACTAGTACATTTCTAAGTATTATGTACAGAAGCCAATGAAGACCTAATTTAATGCAAGAAAAAGTTTATTAATAAAGATTTTTAAATATTATTATTATTATTTTAGCTTTGTGTTAACTTTATAAACGAACGATTTATAATGAAAATGTGCTGATAATTTTAATTTATGTAACAAATAACATTTTAAACTGTGCAAATGTGAATGATGAATTAAGCGGGTGAACGAAAAGGAAACAAGTACATGATGGTGAAATATGGTGAAAAGGAACATTAAGTGGACATTTGGAATGGAATTGGAAACAAATAACATTTTTAACTGTGCAAATGTGAATGATGATTTAACAATGAAAAGTGATTAACGTAGATAATATAAATTAAGGAAAAAACAATGATGAATTAAGTGGGTGAACGAAAAGGAAACAAGTACATGATGGTGAAATATGGTGAAAAGGAACATTAAGTGGACATTGGAAACAAATAACAATTACTGAGTCATATAAAGATATGAAATGATGATAAATAGATGTTGTCAAATGGTTGGTCTGCATTTTAACATGAGCGAAATGGTTTTCCAAGATGTCCTGACAAAATCTTCGTGTGAAGACATGTGTTATACCATTTTCGAAAAGAATCTTCGCTGATGTTATAATTCCCCTAATCGACTTCGATAACATCTTCAAACACCTAACTTGCTCATTTTTTTCCGTTGCTGATCCTTTCTTGAGATAATATAAGTGATTGTTGCTGATAAGGTTGTCAAAAGACTCGAGAACTGGAACCAACTTATCGTTTGGTGTCAAAGCAGTTTTCCAAGACTTTCCATCTTGAAGAGACGTAGAAGAAGAATTGAGTATATCGAACAAGACGTCGAGCCTTCGAAACAGTTCAACAATCAGCTTATAATCATTTGACTTTGGATGTTCTTGACAAACAGCATAAGCAAATGAAGAAGTTACGGAATGGCTGAATAGTTGAGTTGCTAACTTAACTCGCATCAGTTCAAACCCTTTAGGGTCAAGATGTTGTTTCGTCAGCTTTGGGCAAAATGATAGTATTTGTGGACTTTCTACTATCGGCTTCAAATGATCTTTTACTACTTGCCATTCAACTATTCCTTTAACTCCATTATCGAATTCGCAGAAAAGTCCATACTTCATAAGATTATTTCTTATCAATTTTATGATATGAGGAACATCATAAAGAAATTGGATTCTCTTTCCTTCAAATTCAAATGAAGAAGAGGTAGAATCAACAGCGAAAGCATCTGCTAAAGCTATATTCTTCCCATCTCCATCACAAACAGTTGCTATGACATTGATTCCTGCTTCACCAACAACTCTCAAGTTTTCTTCAACAAGCTGCTTCAATCTACATGTATTAAAGTTTTTCGGACTTATAAAATAATACGATATTATTTGTTTCCAACGAGCAGCTATTCCTCTCATTCCAAAAACAAGTACCTTCTCAGCCGGTTCAGCAGTTCTTCCAAAACTTCCCAAGTCTTCATAACCATCCACCGAATCTTTTCTTGGAAGATAAGTAAATCCAGGCTTAATGTCAGTTTCATCAAAGCTGATAACAACAAACCTCTCTTCTGGCTGCAAAGATGATGCATGTTTTTCGAGAACAGCTTTGATTTCAGAAGAGATACCAGTTGTAGTGAATAAATCCTGATTGAATCTATCGAGAGTTCTTGCTGATGGTAAGGCGAAATATTGACGAAAGAGTTTCTGTGCAGTAGAACTTTTACAGCTGATAATATTGGTGAGTTTCTTAGATTCATCAGAATGGCGTCTTCCTTGAGGATCAAGATTATGATTTCTGATTGCACTATCAAAAAGTGTGAATGCTTCAGGAGAAACCAAAGGCTTAAGCTTATCAAGGTGCTTGACAATGAAAGAAGTGGGTGGATCAGTCTGAAGTTTGAGAAGAGTTCTCTTGAGGTAAGGTTCTTTCCTTTTTAATTCAGTGTATTCGTCACTATTTATGAGGTCACACTGAATTCCTATTTCAGCAACTGTTTTCACATAAGGACTATCATCATTTTCAGGTTCGTCAATCTCAGTATCATCATTCTCAGTATCTTCATTTTCAAAATAATCGATGAATTCATTTGCCTGTCCTTCGTCTCTTTCTAAAATATCTTGATCGACTTCCATCGGTGCATCAATTTGGAGAGGAACAGCATTCGGAAAAAGTAATCTCCAAACTCCTGATTCATAGAAATTTGATTCATCGAAATGGAGAGAGCAAATTAGACGTCATTGCAATCTTCTAATGTGTAATGCGGAGGAAGTCCCAGTCTCAAGTGTTGAAACCAACGTTCTGCAAGCTCAGCACCCACAGGAAATTGAAAGCATGAAATATCTGATGCAGACTGAATATTGGATTGACAATTGAGGATAGAACATCTACGATTAACCACTATACGAATTGGACAATGACGAAAAGCACATGAAATTGGGGATATAGATGAACGAAAAACAAAGAATGAAATCATTGGTAAGACAGATAAAAATATATATATAATAATTTGAGGATCTTAAATCCAATGAATTAAATTTACATACTTTTGCTAAATCAAGTTCTTCAGTTCGAGTGATTTTCTGTGACCAGAGTGAATATGATTGGAAAATCTAAATGATAAAGTATAAAGATTATTGTGATTAATAAACTTGTATTCTCTGAGGTTCTCTATCTTAATTACTAATAGCTTATTAGAAGAAAGAAACTAACTGAACTCCCCAACGTTAATTGGCGTTGGTGAGATTATACAAGAAAAATGTCTGTCTTTGCTGAAAGACGAGACAGATCATCGCATAAACGTTAATTGGCGTTAATGCGATGATACACAGCCTAACATTCCCTAAAAAACACGGACAAAGGTGAGTTAGCGCGGGGGACTAGGATATACGAGTTTTACATTGCCCCCTTAATCGTGGTGAACTCACGGTCACCACTCTCGTTGTGGGATTTTAACCCAACAACGAAAACACATCGTCCATGCTTTTGGCAGGACGATGCTCCCTAACATTACACACAACATCAACATCATCAGATGAAGTTTAATAGTAATCACAACATGTAAGGCGGCCAATGCCTCACGCTCATTTCGTCAGTATCCAGATTTATCCTCGAATTTGTCCATAATGTAACTTCATACTTCAAACAATAATCAGATTTTAAGATTGGATTATCACTCGATATCACAATCATTTTAACAATCAAGTTATCATATTTTGTAATGGTTCAATAATAATTTAATAACCAATTATCATAATCACTACAGTGAAATCATGAATGAATTGACAAATAATAAATAAAATACTGATTTATATATTATAATGCCTTAGTATTCATAATTTCAAAGTGTAAAAATAATTGATTAGATTGAAGATAAATTTTAAATAGTTAAACAACCAATTATCATAATCATAACAGTGAAATCATAAATGAATTGACAAATAATAAATAAAATATTAATTATCATCATTTCATATATTATAATGTCTTAGTATTTATAATTTCAAAGTGTAAATATAATTGATTAGATTAAAGATAAATTTTAGTTAAAATAGACATAATCGAAAAACGTTAACTATCGATATATCGATAATTAGAAAAAAAATGTATATAAGGTTTTTAAATAAATGAATCAAATTAAATTAAACATAATAATTAAAATAAAAAAATATATATAAAAAAAGGAGAAAAAACTCACCAAAAAATTTAAATAATCTTTAATAAAATAACCTAATTAGAGAAAAAGAAAAGAAAAGAAAAAGAGTTAATTAGTGTGTGTGTGTGTGTGTATGTTTGTTTGTTTTGATTCTCTTTCTTCTCTTTCTTTTCTTTCTCTCTCTTTTTGCCTACTAGTGGCTCCACCTGGATCTCATCCTTTTCCCTAAGATAAGGAAGATAAAAACCTTATCGATGGTTACATCCAAGTGCTCTCTCTTGCTATTACTCTTTGTTGCAAACTTACTTTTTCTAGTATGAAAAATGAATTGACAGTTCAATCAAGTTTGATGTAAATAAAATGAAACAATTACGTTGGAATAAAGGAAATCATATTTTTCTTATCACTGGTTATTTATGATTGAAGATAAAAACAAAAGAAAAACATCTGATTCTATGATAACAATTAACTAACCAACAATTAAAGTATCGGATGATTTTATTGTTTTCCTCATTTTCTGATAATTAGGCTCATTGTTGAATTATCTTGATTAGTTGATTGTTATCTAACTAGGCTTACTGCAAGCGGCAGTGACGTCTGAGCGCGTGTATGACTCAGAAAAGAGAGACTGAGAAGTGCGTGCGAGAAAGAGAGTTAAAGAAGGAGAAAGAGGAAAGAGAAAAAAAGAAAAAAGAAGAGAAAGAGAAAGAGACCGAAAGAAAGAGAATGAGAGAAAGAGAATGAGAGAAAGAGAATGAGAGAAAGAGAATGAGAGAAAGAGACTGAGAGAAAGAGACTGAAAGAGCAAAAAAGAAAGGAAAGAAAGAGAAACGCAAAAATTTAAAAGAAGCGCGTGTTGCTCGTTGCTATGGTGATAGGCACTGTCGCTATCTAGCGTGAAGAGAAATCACCAATTTTCGGTGGTGGGCCGATCTTCACCAAAAACTATACCGGTGACCAGACCCATCATTTAGACCTATCTTGAAAATTTGGTGAAGATCGAGCTAAAATTGCGATCGCTATCGTTTAAGGCGATTTTTTTTCGATGTATAGTCTTCGCTTTGCTCAGACAATTACGCCATCATGTACATTAAACCTTATTGATTGGTAACAGTTTTGTGATTTGGAAAAAAATAATTAATTTTGCAAGTCATGAGAAAATTTTGTCTTCTCATTAATTAATTTCACTGATTGAAAGATCAAGAACATCCTGAGTTAAGAAATTTGACCGCAGAGAAGCCGAAAAGAGAGACTTTCGCATTGCCTCATGTTTGAGGAACCGAAAGTTATTTTCAAAGGGAGAATTTCATTAACACGAATAACTCTTGTGAACTCATCATTTATATAATTTCAATTTCAAATGAATCAATTGATCTCAGACCAATTATAATCAACGAAAACAAAAAAAAACATAACATATCATAAACTAGACTGAAGATCATCAGAAAGTATTACATTAATATATTTACATTAAAATTTGAATTATGTTTTGATTTGTTCTGAAATAATATCGAGCGAGAGAGAGAGAGAGAAAGAGAGATTCAAAGATGGCCGTTGGAAAGATGAAAATGATGGAGACAAGAAACGACCAAATTCTGAAATTAAAAGTTTTCCGGAACAACTCGAATTAGTCCTAAAGGTTCATCTAGACAATTGAATCTTCTTGACTTATCGATTGATTCTTTGACAAACACTTCCAAACTGACCAGAGTTTGTCTTGTAACCTCTTTGCCGGTAGAAGAAGCGATCATCGGTGTGTAAATGGTTTCGATGAAATTCAACAGTTTTACAAATTGTTTTCCATAAATATTATACAATTTAAATGAGGTGGTTTGTAGAAAGGCGAGTAAAACCCCGGCAGTGATTAAAGGCTGAGGAGGGAGTCTCAAAACACTCGCTAACCAATTCCACGCATATTTAATACCTCGAGGGTGATTTTTTATGTTCGATTGTAATATTATTCCGTAGATTCCAATCATGGATTTCATTCGTTTCAAATATGAGTCTTCGGGTTCAAGAGTTCCATCCTTGGAAATGCAATAGCCACTGGTGATTAAATGATCCGTTTCACTTTCATCATTCTCTCTCTTCGGATAATAAGGGATCACAAAGGGACATTTTTCTTGAAGTAAACCAAGGAAAAGTTTACCGAAAGTAGGATATTTAGACCAGATCATTCCGATGAAAGCGCCGGTAGGAAAAGCGGTTGCTGCTGGATTGCCGGATGAGGCTTGTTTAATCACCGCCGCCTGAGAAAATTAAGGAAAATATGAGATGAGTATAAGGCGGAAATGACAATTGGCTTTGAATTACTTACAACTGAAGTCTGAGCAGCAAAACTGAAGCAAAAATTAAGAGCATCAGGGTGTGAATTACAGTCAAGATGACAATTCTGATAATTAACTGATTGTTTACTAAACAATCGATTCAATTGGCTGGCTTTTGTCGTAAATCTTCAACAGAGTTTTTCGCGATGGTGTTGATGAGAGTTCGGATGAATAGTTTCAAATCATTTCGATAATTTTTCAATTTGATATCATTGTTAAAATTTTGCAAAGAGTTTTCAAAGTCAATGCAAAATCTTTGTAGTTTCACATATGCACTGAATGTTTCAGCTTCGGCTGAGCCTTTGAGATCACTGGATTCGGTGGAATTAGTTTTTGCATCAGTTACTGAGTCCGTGGCGATGGGTTCGTTCATTTTCTGGCCAACATCTTCAACCTTAGACGGAACCTCGACATTGCAATTTACATCAACTGTCGAGTTAAACTGATCAATTGGAACACTGTTTGCTTTTTTCGCCTCTTCCACCGCCTGTTTAACTGTCTTCTCGATCTCGCTCAGTTTATCCTGATAGCTACGACCTTTCGATTCCGTTTCATTTTCGTGTCGGTTAATCCCAGTGAACAGTTGGTCGTATTCTTCCTTGTAAGACTGTAATCTCTTCAAAGTGGCCACAAGATGTTTATGCCGAATCGATTTAAGCTCCTTTTCTGATTCCTCGCAGAGCATTTCGTTGAATCTTTCAAACTCCTTCACTTTCTCATCCAACGTTTCTTGAACACTTACTGGTTCTCGTCTTTTTAACCACCGATCACACGGACTTTCCTCCACCGCTTCAGATTTATCTTCAGCTGTCGATGAGCTTTTGATATCAATCAGTTTTGGTTCCACCATAATTGTTGCCCAGAAGAGAAAATAAAACAAAAAGGAAGAGAAAAAGACACAAGACAAACACAGACACAATTGAATTTCTACAAAACAGCTTCGGTTAAATTGTACATAAAATCTCACTTATTATGAGAAAATCTCACTGATTACAAGGTGGATCCATCGGCGGAATAAAAGTGTTGTGGCTCCACCAAACGCTCTTCAAACAGCTGATACTCTTTCAGAAAGAGTCTTCCTCTCGTCGCTCATTCAACAGCTTCATTTTCGGCTTGTCTTTCTTTTCCTTGCAAATTAAATTCTTTTATCTTCCTTAGAACAATTTTCATAATTGACTGAGTCACTTGATCTTTTCTAAGGAAACTAAAGAAAATCAAAATAAAAAATCGAGTAAATAAAAAAGAAAAATTTGCGAGCCGAAAACGTCGATCAGCTGTTTGAAGAGCGTTTGGTGGAGCCACAACACTTTTATTCCGCCGATGGATCCACCTTGTAATCAGTGAGATTTTCTCATAATAAGTGAGATTTTATGTACAATTTAACCGAAGCTGTTTTGTAGAAATTCAATTGTGTCTGTGTTTGTCTTGTGTCTTTTTCTCTTCCTTTTTGTTTTATTTTCTCTTCTGGGCAACAATTATGGTGGAACCAAAACTGATTGATATCAAAAGCTCATCTACAGCTGAAGAAGATTCCGAGGATGAATCTGAGGTGTTGGAAGAAAGTCCGTGTGGTCGGTGGTTAAAAAGACGAGAACAAGTAAGTGTCTAGTGTTGGTCATCATTCAATTGAAGGAATTAACATTTATCTCTATAATCAAGGCTCTTGGTAGAATTTGTTTCCTTCTTAGTAACTGATCTTCTTTTTTTTTCCTCTTTTTCTCTCAACCTCTTTCTCTCTTTCTCCTTTTCTTTACCTTCTTTTCATCACATCTCCTCTTTCTTTCCATCTCTGTCTCCTCTCTGTTCCATTGGGATTTTCTATTTACTTTTACCTGTCTATTTATCTGCCACTCGTGGTGACGGCAATGGGAACATGAAGGTTGAACAGAGAGACATACCTGGTATAGAAGCGACTTATCTAGCAATGGATACAGAGGAAGGTGTTGAAGTCGTTTGGAATGAAGTTAGATTTTCTGAAAGAAAATATTTCAATGCTCGAGAAGAAAAGATTAGTCAAATTTTTAATCGTTTAATACAATTGGACCATCCAAACATCGTCAAACTACATAAATATTGGATGGATAAAGATGTGGATAAACCCAGAGTGATATTCATTACAGAATACAATTCAAGTGGATCGCTCAAACAATTTCTCAAAAAGACCAAACGGAACCAAATCAAAATGGCCCTTCCAGTTAGTTTGCTTTACTACTTTTTTGTTTCTCACTAGAATAATCTTAGCTTTTATCTATGTGATTGCGACGAAACATTTTCATCTTTTGGCCAATTTTTGTCATTCTTTATCTTTGCCGGTTTCATCTTTTGCTTTTCTGATAGCAGGAAAATGTCATCGTTTATTTTTAATCTTTTACTAAAGCTATTTGTTTATCTCATCTCAATAGGCCTGGAAACGTTGGTGTACCCAAATTTTGTCTGCATTATGTTATCTTCATTCATCACAACCTCCTATTATCCATGCCAACTTAACTTGCGATACTATTTTTCTCAGTCACAATGGTCTAATCAAAATCGGTGCTGTGGCTCCTGATGCCATACACCGACACATCAAAACAGTACGAGAACAAGCTATGGCAAATTTATATTTTGTTGCGCCAGAATTAGGGGAAATAACCGGCGAAACGTCTTCCGCTCTAACACCAGCCGTTGACATTTATTCATTCGGCATGTGTGCTCTGGAAATGGCTGCTCTGGAAATATCAAATAATAGTGAAAATGGTAGTTCTGCTCAAGTGACCGAAGAAGCGATTAACCGGACAATTGATTCCTTAGAAAATCCATTACAAGCCGATTTTATAAGACAGTGTTTACGTAAAAATCCATTAGAACGACCTACATCGAAACAACTTTTATTTCATTCTGTTATTTTTGAAGTTCCATCATTAAGATTACTGGCTGCTCATGTAATTGTCGATACACCCTCCTACCAACCAGAACAACTCACCGAAGAAGCTTTACAAAGATTTCTGCAATCTCAATCAGCGGATAACGTTCTAGCCGAAATAATTCATAAAGATGGACGTCCAGGTACATCGATAAAGTGCTGTGATGCTCCAAGAGCGGAGATGGAAAAATTCTTTGAAGAAGTTCGAAACGGTGCTTATCCGTTAACTGCTATCATTCCTACTTCCCGTCCACCGATAATTACAAGACAGAGTACAACTTCACCCGTAGGGGACGAATCAGATAAACCAAACTCACCGGATAACATGTACGATGAGGAAACTCGACGAATTATGAACATGATGTGTGACATAAAATCTATACCTGAAAGTGATGCTCTTCTTGTGATTAAGTTAACTATCTTGTTAACCATGGATGACAGAATGAATCGTCAATTATCATGTGAAATAACGGAAACTGATTCACCTCATTCTTTAGCTAAAGAGCTTGTTGATCTTGGTTTTATACACCAGGTAAAGTGAACTCATTGTCATTTTCATTTTTACTTTACTCATCTTAATCTACATCCAATTCTCTCTCATATTTTCAACGAAACTGTACCGATAATCAATTCGATTGTGTCCATATTCTGGACAATCTTAGTAACTCTACTCTTTTTCTCTCAAACCCTTTTCTATTATTCTATTGAGAATCTATTTATATTCTTGTTGTTTGTGCTTCAGGAATAATCTTCTTGTTTTCCAATTGTAACAATTTACTCTAGTCTGCCATCATTAGCTCATCCTGTTTCCTTTCATCACCATCCCCTCTTTCATTTTTCTTTCATCATCACCAACGATGCTCCAAACGAGCGATTCATCAAACACTTTGAATATTAACGTTAACCTGTTTTCCATTCTAATAGGATGATTGTGATATGGTTGCAACTTTGATCGCCGATACGATCAGTAGAAGCAGGTTAACTTCCGATCTATCGTTGACATCCACCACTCCAACGGCACATACTCAAGCGATTTCTGTTTAAAATGTCTGCACTTCGAAATGAAAGTAACTATTGTTTCAATTGTCGCAAATGATTATTCTTAATGGTTAACAAATACTAATTATTAATTTTCAATTTTGTCTTTCATGTCAACAGCCACCATCTATATCATCATTATCACGACTTCGTGTGGAGACAATTAAATTAAATATATATATATAGCTTTATCATCAATTCGATCATTGGAAAGCATCAAATTTATTATTATAGAATCCACTTGATTGGCTTTTACTGGTCCATCTTCATTGATCAACTCTGGCTCAATCTAATCAAAAGCCACCAAAATGAAGATTATGACAGAATCAAGAAGGAAAGATTGGCAATAATCATCACTATTATCATCAAGTGTCAGAATCAAATACAACCAAGAGTTGATTAAAAAATGATGATAATTATCATTACCATTGTTGATCTAATCACATTGTTTATATATTACATAAGCTTTAAGAATAACATCTTTTTTATCGCTTCGCAATTTGCTTGTGTGAAAATACCAAACAAAATAATATTTCACATTGACATTAATTATCTTTGATGTTTTTTGATGATTCCAAATTATAATGATATTATTACCAATTAGTAGATTAATTGAAATAATGTCATTGTTTTTGTTTTTTATTTATATAAGAGCAAAATCAAATGAGCCAAAAACAAAAAAATATATAGTCATTAATAACATTATATATTTAATATAATATATTTATCTTTCTCTCTTCATCTTTAATTGGTTATTTTGTTAACCTCTTCTCTATAACTTTAATCGTTTTGTATATTCGATAGCTGTTAATCTCACACTGTTTTCCTTCTCTCTCTCTCTCTTTTCATTATGTAATGTGCATTTTGTGAAGATGAAGATAATATTGTTATTATGTGTACATTAGTTCGGCCATGTAGGACATTTTGCGAGGAATATACAATTGGACATCTAAGTAAGCAGCCAACTCTTCAACGGATACATCAGGATCAGCTGGTGGTCCGTCTTCATATTTGGTGATATCGTTTGATTGGTTTTGTTGATGATTATTATTGTTTTGATTTTGGTTCTCATGATTTCGATTAAAACTTTCTACTTGGCCTTGGCGTGTTATATCTCTGTAAGGACCCATCGAGTTAGTGGATACAACAGTAGAACTCGTAGGGTTAGAGCAGGAGAGATTATCTATGAGTGCCAATGGTGAGTTTGAGAAAGAGGAGAAACTAATGGTTTCGCTTTTAGACGATTTTTCTTGGTGATATTGTTTGGGCTGATTGTAGATGTGATGGAGGCTCTTTTTACCAGCACATCTTGTCCCAACTTTCATTCGTTTAAAAGCAACCTCGATTTGTGAACAGTTATCATCAGACAGTTGGACATTTTCTCTCTCCATTTTGTTTACCTTTCCAATTTCCGAGCAATTATAAGACACAATTTAGAGTAGAGATTTACTTGGTTAACACTAAATGAGAAGATTTCCACTAATTGTGGTCAATATTGGAAACAAAACACATTAGAATAGATTGTCGAGGTTCAACTAAAATTGTAAACAAAATTTGAGCGAAGAAAAGACAGAAAGAAAAGAAAGAGGAAATGTAGACAGAGGAAGAAAGAGAGACCAAGAAAAAGAAACCACCAGATGGAGTTACAATCGACTGGACAGTTGCAAGGGAATCAATTTAATGTTAACATCCTGGTGGATGCGAAGAAACCATCTCGACATGTGGCGCCATCTCTTTTCTTTGAGGAACAACAACAAAGTTGATCGGTTATTATGTTTGCTATCCATTGAATGAAATGGTTCGAGTTCATTTCTATGAATAACCACGAATATCACCGTGAACATTTTTAACTAGTCTATGTGATTACCAAATTGTGATAATTCACCATGTATCATTTCAATTCTACAAAACTCTTGAATCTCAGTTTGATAAACTCAACCACTTCCATCAAGTCAATTAGTCCATCGTTATTATTAACAATGTTATAATCGTTACATTTGCACAATTAAAGTATATAAACAAGCAAAATAATCAGAATCAACTATAGTCAAGGTAAGATATAGTTAATTTAATTAAATCCTTTACTTCCCACAGAATTATCCGATCATAAATATGAATTTTTGAAAAGTTCTGAAGGTGAGAAAAAGTATTCATCCAAATTCATGGATATTGTGATAATTATCTTGCAATGAGATTAGAAAAGAATATTGAAATAAATCGAAAAAAAGTAAAAAAAAAGTCTATGAGAAAAACTTTTGCTCTATTTCAAGTATTTCAGGATCAATTCGTAATCAAGTATCATGCATGAAATCGAGAGCCTTACATGGAGAAAATCTAATAATGAATTGTGGATGATTCCTTCCTTGGAAAATCTTAAACTCTCAATAATCGATGAACAAAGTTAACGTTTATTAGTAGTTGTGATTGTGAACAATTAAATAGTAATCAATGAAGCTTGAACAATCACATTTGTTGTTGGAGGGATGAAGATATGATGATGATTGAGAGAAAGAATAGAAAAGACAATCAATGAGTTTCCCCTCTCTCATTTACGATTATGACGATTTTGATGATTGTCTCACAATAACCGATGCATTTATTGTTTGACTTACCGATTGACCATCAATGATGTTAATGATGATGAAACTGATGACAAAATAATACGAATGAAACAAACATGTTATCATGATAACATGAGGAAAAGATAACAAAGGGAAAAGAGATAAAAAATTTGTGTCACATATCATGTTGGTTGTAATTCGTGCAATGAAATTCTCCATGATAATAATGCTAACGATATAATTTTCCTTTGCTTTGTTTACTTATCATTACGATCTGAAAGGTGATGATAACATCATTCACTGGGGGTGATGGTGGATGATGAGCATCAAGATGATACTGAATTATTGAGTGAGAAGCTTTTGTGTAAACGTAATGA
This sequence comes from Panonychus citri, assembly GCF_014898815.1. Taxonomy (NCBI): domain Eukaryota; kingdom Metazoa; phylum Arthropoda; class Arachnida; order Trombidiformes; family Tetranychidae; genus Panonychus; species Panonychus citri. Next base: position 512,556 of record NW_026515548.1, on the reverse strand, counting down.
GCCATGATCATAATGACGCTTGTGATTTTTTGCTTTCACTTTCTTTTTATCATCTTGTTTCCTAATTACTCTTGTTGATGCTTCGTGAGTGATTTTTTTCAATGAAACAACAATTATTGCATTCAGGGTAAGTCCGATTACACTGAACAGAGGAGGTGGAGGTGGGAAAGCCAATTGGTGATGAGCATGGTCACTTTATTGTGGTCACTGGTCATAATTATCACTATTTATGATCCAACTTTGTGAATAGTCATTTTGTTTGCTTGAAAATTGTTCATTTCATTTTCAAGTTTCACTATCAAAGTTTTATCACCAATAATGTTTATAGTGATTTATTCAGAATCCAAGTTGTCCATTGAATAACTGCTGACGTCGATCTCGGCATGAATTTTAATACAATTGGGTGTGTGTTGTCATGTTGTGATTGATATGAAATTTACCTCAACTTTTCAATTGAGATTAGTGCTCACATTTTCATCTAATTTGTCTTATTCAGAATGATTGGGAACCCGGGTAACGATGAAAGTGCCTCAACCAAAGAATCAAGACCCAGTCGAGTTTATCAGTCCAATAACAATTCCATTAACCAAGGTGATCGATCTGAAGATGAAGATATTAATGAAAAAAGACGACCAGTTGACTCTTCAGTGTTACCGCTCTCGACATTTCTCAAATTACCTTCATCTTCATCTCTGTCACCAGAACCGCCTCCAGCGCCATCAACTATCCAGGCAAATTCTAGTCACGAACAAGGTCAATCCATTTCACCACCTCCACCATCAGGTACAAGATCTCGATCAATGTCATTAGTGCCTGGACTGGATATTTTATCTCCACTCATTTTCTCAGGGATCGGAGGTGGCGGTGGGTCAGGAGGAGTTTCCAATGCTGGTAAACCTTCAGCAGCAACTGGACGCAAAAATAGTTTCCTCACAGAACGAACTCCACAATTTATGACAGTAGCTCCTTCTTTCACGACAAGAAATGGACCTTGGTCGCAACAAGATCCATTGGCAAGAGCTCGCAAATCAATCGACGTTCGTAGTTTCCCTTCCTATTTAGCTCGAAAACGCCAAAGTATAATCGGTGCTCGACTTTTCGATACACTAGTTGAAGGTAAGTCCACTTTAACATTACTAATGCTAAATAATTGCTCATGTTAAACAGTCAATCAAATCGAGTCATTTTTTACCATAATGATAATTTACTCGCAACTGAATTGATAACCTACGGGTTAACTTTCAATGAGTTGATCAAGGAAACTTTTACTTAATCCCCTGATTATATTTGCTCACCAGATCAAAATTCTGTTAATATTTTTTCAATTGATTGAAAAAGATTTGAGGAGTTAATCCACTTACCTTAAGGGCGAACCTGCTCATTTTAAAAAAGTCCCATTTCGTCTTGAAGAAACAACCAAATCAAGTTAATTTGAGAGTATTAATAATCATTGAACATGAAGACAGAATTAGTATTACAATTATGATCAAATAAAAAGTTAATCACGAAGCAAAAGCTAGAGGAAAAAAGTGATAATGATGAAAAGAATCACGCAAATTATCATGTTAACAACGATGAAATTAATATAATCATCACAATTATCATTGTGTCGTAAGAAATACAATGTAAAGGTAATAATTAGCTACGTGATTAGTCTAATTGATTATAATTGTCAGTGTAAAACTTGAATGTGAGAAAACAAGGGAATAAATAAACAAATCTAATTGCATGATTTATGTTTAATCCTAATGATATTTCATGATGATGACAATTTTGAATGAGCCAAAAGCTCATTAATTAATGTTCATTGGTGGATAAATTTTGATGCTAATGGTCATTGGGTGGTGATGATGAATAACATCAATTGGTTTATAATGGAAGTGGGATAACTTTTGCCTCCATCAAGTAACATATTCCACCAAGAAATTGACCCATTTCATATTTAATATGATATTGAAAAACCATTATTATTATTTGGTTTTAAATATAATATATTTCTGGTGGGATTGAAAATATAACAACATTTCCCATCGGTGGTAAAGTTGATGGTGGAAGAAATAAAATATCAGAAACCAAAGGTTCACGTTTCATCGTTTTACTTGCTTCCTAAATCTTTTACTATCTATTCATTCATTTTTCAGCTTCTATCCTTTATCATCATCATCATGACCCTGATGATGATCATCCACCATTATCACCAGAATCTTGATTCTTTCCTTCATCGTGCTCAGGGAATTATAGAGTTATCATCAGAATAAAAGTATTCCTTCTAAAAGTTTCTTCTTTTCTTCATCTCAACTTTTATCTCTCCTTCAACTGGAATCACCTCATTCCATGATGATGACAAGAGATGATAGTGTATCACTATCACCATCATGTTTACAGTTGAATCTTCAAATATGAATAACAGACAATTTCGCTCATTGTGGATTACATTTGAATAGAAAAGCTCATCCTAACATGTAATTCAAATTCGTTCAAGGTTTGCCAAGAAAAAGATTCAGTTCTGAAACATATCTCACTCTTCCATCACCTACCTGCCTAGAAATTATCACAACTTGTAATTCCTTCCCAGCAACTGATTGTTGTGGTCATTTTCAGTCCGATTAAAATACAGTTAACTTTAATGGTGATTCTTTTGCTATGATAATCTTTCATCTTATCATCTTGAGGTCTTAAAGTAAGAGAAAATGATAACTTATTATAGACTGAAACAAGTTAAATAGAGAGAAAACAAAGAATATTCGGTTAAAGTATCATAACGGAAAATAGAAATGATAAAGATGAAAAGAATAAAAAGATAAAGAGAAACTCGTGAGATGAAAGTTAACATTGATCATCTTCCATGTGAATTACTTTTTTCATGATGAATCTTCATCTTTTCTCATATTATTATTATTACATTCCTTTGCCACTTATAGTCGCTTCATTTCCTTTCTTTGATTGGGTTTACCTTTGCTTCATCTTCATTACTTTTCATAGTATTCCTTCTAAAGTTTCTTCTTCTTCATCTCAACTTTATCTCTCCTTCAACTGGAATCACCTCATTCCATGATGATGACAAGAGATGATAGTGTATCACTATCACCATCATGTTTACAGTTGAATCTTCAAATATGAATAACAGACAATTTCCTCATTGTGGATTACATTTGAATAGAAAAGCTCATCCTAACATGTAATTCAAATTCGTCAAGGTTTGCAAGAAAAGATTCAGTTCTGAAACATATCTCACTCTTCCATCACCTACCTGTAGAAATTATCACAACTTGTAATTCCTTCCCAGCAACTGATTGTTGTGGTCATTTCAGTCCGATTAAAATACAGTTAACTTTAATGGTGATTCTTTTGCTATGATAATCTTTCATCTTATCATCTTGAGGTCTTAAAGTAAGAGAAAATGATAACTTATTATAGACTGAAACAAGTTAAATAGAGAGAAAACAAAGAATATTCGGTTAAAGTATCATAACGGAAAATAGAAATGATAAAGATGAAAAGAATAAAAAGATAAAGAGAAACTCGTGAGATGAAAGTTAACATTGATCATCTTCCATGTGAATTACTTTTTTCATGATGAATCTTCATCTTTTCTCATATTATTATTATTACATTCCTTTGCCACTTATAGTCGCTTCATTTCCTTTCTTTGATTGGGTTTACCTTTGCTTCATCTTCATTACTTTTCATCCTCATCCTTTTTTCTTGGCCAACATTTAGATTCATTTTTGTCTTGAACAACCCATGCATAACTGAATATACATTTATGGATGATGATGATGATGATGATATAAAAATTCTCATCATTATAGTAAAAATATGTACATTTTTGTTATCCACTTCCATCATTCCACCCAAGCATCGCTCTACAATATCCGAGCCCCAATAGCACGATGAATAATATGCTTTGTAAAAAGTTCAGGCTGAAACTTTTCCTCATCATGATTAAGGATTATATTTAAACAATAACATGAAGCAGATTAAAGAGTAGAAATTATCGACTCTGTTTACCTTTTACCTTGTATTGTGGTTGGAAAGACTAATAGAGAAAAGTTCTAATCCATATTTATCATATGAAAAAAATAGAATGGAAATTTTTCTTTGAGAGAAAAAGATGTGAGAAAAGTTTTAAAGCTGAACCATTTTCATTCTGCTTCAGATTCCAACCACAATTCATATGAGGATTGAGATAACTCATTAATTATCATCATCTTTTAATAAGCTATTACATTTATATCAACGGCATCACCATGATGATATTCATGAGGTTAAAACGATCAGTTTGATGATGATAAATTACCGGAATATGATTGATAAGATGATGAGCATAATAAAAATTCCGAGTTGAATAATGAATTTCTGTTTATTCAAATCTAAATGTATTTTTTTCCATTACCATAGTCGCTGGTTCACCCTTACAGCCCATTACACCGGAGGGCGAAGATAATGAGGAGAATCGTTCGTCGACTGACAATAATAGTCACAAAAATGGCGATTCAAGGGGCAGTCGTAAGTCATTGGTTCATCGACTCAGAGGTAACCGGAAGAGTATTGAAGAAGAAGAACCAGAAGCACCGACTTTGTCTCTTGGGGAAAGAGTGGCCTGGTTAAAGACAAAAGGACCTGAGTTCGGGACAGTTCGGTGGATTGGAAGATTGCCCAAAGTTAGTGCCTCTTGGACAGTGGGAGTTGAATTCGTAAGTGAACGTACTTGACCAAAAAACCATAGAGCATGAGTGCTGAAATTCCGCTTCCTTTTCGTAAACATTTCTAGTGATTCAATGATAGAGATTGTAGCTCGTATGAATTGATTGAAATTCGATAATCAAATTAATAACAATGAAGAAAATAATATGACTGAAAATAAGTATTGGTCAAAGATAGTTGAAGAAGAGAGGGAGAAAGTGATAGAGAAAATGTCGAGATAAAAAAGTAAATTGAAAGGAAATAATTTCATCTGAAGAGTATCATCATGTTTACATGATATAAGCTGAATAATATCAACGAAAGGGGATGAGTTATTAAACCAAGATGGTTAACCAAAAGCAATGAAGTGACAATTTTAGATGTGATCAGATTTGGGCGATGATGCTGATTGAATCATGAGAAAAAGTGAGTAAAGCCTTGGGTTGCAATTTATACAATAAAATGAAAAAGTTTAGATTTAATTCTGTTTTCAGAATATAAGAAATCATAAGGATAATATGAGAATCCATGAGTCTCCAGAATTTATCGCAATTCTCCTCAGACTAGAGAGTTGCAATGAAATTTATTATGAATTCCCCAATTTTCTGGGAAAAGAAAAGATTTTCGATTGAATTCTTTGCTAAATTGAGATTAGTTAATTGTTGAAATCGATTTTTAATTTAATCATCTAAAAGTTAAGATGAATTTATTGGAAGATTTTATTATTAATAATGTTCAGATTGTATGAAAAGTATTAATGATTTCGTGTTAATTACTTATTGTTAAATCTTTCGGACATCTAGTTAATTGAGTTGAAGGTTAATATTCATTGGGACATCGGGACACAATTCAATAAATCATCACCAGAGCCACAACATATTCATTTGTATAGCATTTTACTTGAAATGTCAATATAAATGTCTTTTTTGTTTTCTCTTTGTGAATATGCTTTAATATCGGATGAATATTCAAACATTCATATGCAAATATCAGAATAGTAATAAATACACACTTGATGTGATAAAATGCAATAGAAATAAATTGTACTAATATTTCGTCATCATTATAATCATTTGATTAAATTATTAGTTGATGCATATTCTATATGCTAAGGTAATAAATTCAGTTCTCATTATGGTAATAATAATAATGATTATGATAAAATGGGTGATGATGATCATTATCATCTTAACATTGTAATAATAATGATGATTGATTGTTATTAGATTAATTTAAATCTTACAAACACAAATATTTGATTACTCGTCAACATTATTATCCTTTATGATATTTTCAGAATTAAATATTCATTTTGCAAAGGAATCAAACTGATTATGAAATTAGTATGATAACTTTCATTCTGTACATAGTCGGTTAATCTCTCACAGAATTATTGTATTCATGGTGTTTCCTTGATCATTTCCAGCATCAACTGATTGATTAAGTTCTGAGATGGACTATCAACTTAGAATTTGTTCGAGGTTCGGTTTCGAATATTCTTAATCAATTCGATAATTGTTCTCATTCTTGATTATCCTTGAGATTTTTTCCATGATGATGTCTAAATGATTTAATGTTGCTAATAATTAAATTTAAATGGAAGATAAATTTATGGTAAATTTTCCTTGTCAGTTAAAAACAAAGAAAACTTTTTTCCTAAAGTATATTATTAATTTTATAATCACCATGAATATCATGAAGATCAAAGACAATCATGATGATAATCAATCAAGGTAAACCAGTCAACAGTTTAGACTATCATGAGGCTCAATTTTTCCCCACCCTTATTCATTTAATACTTGCAAAGTTCATAATGGTAAATGAGTAGATATGATGATAATGCCTCATGCTAATAATAAGCTATATTAATGTTATAATTTAAATAATGATTGTAAATTACACTTTATAGCAATTTAAGAATAGAGTTAAACTTATAATGTTGATGATAAAAATTCAAGAATGAAAAAGATCTCTCAATTTCGCCTCCATGTAAGAATCATGATCAGTAATAAAATTTATTGTAGAAAAAATAATTTGCTTTCATTGAACCTTTTATATCGAGTCCAAGTTATGAATTAATGAGATGGCGAATAAGCTTTCAAATATTCCGTATATTCAGTTTAATTGGTCGGGTGAAACTTTCAGATTTCTCAGGATTTTATCAAAGTGAACAAAGCTACGTTTAATTTTCTAACATGATGATAAATGTTTCAGTGCAAAAGATTTGACATCTTTTTCCCACTCAATCGTTATAAAAATGAGCAAAGAGCTGCAGGTTTTCAGGTGAAAACATATTATTAGTTTTGAGTCACAAAAAAAATGAGTTGAAAAGTTTTATCATCAATTCTGCCAACCATGTAAACTTACCTGTGGGATAAGTTGAAAGGTCTTTTTAGGAGCTGATTATAAAGTTTTATCATGATCATTAACTTTGTCTTATTGTTTGAATATTTCGAGCTGAAAATTGCTGTTACTTTGAATAAGAAAAACAATAGAATTCAAGATTAAATTCGAACTCGTAACTTTAGAATCCTCATTTTTTTACTCGTTTGCAGGAAGATGCTTTGTTCTAATACTTTAGGACTGTAATTAATGGCGCTTTTCTTCTCTCTCTTTCTCTCTCTCTCTCGATCTCTGTATGTTTCTCCTCTTATATGAGATCGACTGAAATTCTTTGATATTCTTCTCAATTCTGTGTAATTGTTGTTGTTTACTTTCTTTCATCATCCTTCTTATTACCTTTTTCATCTTGGATAAAGTTTTTTTCCAACTATTATCTTTTCATCCTTTTGTACACTTTTCTGTATCATCATCGTTATTTTCCTCTTATCTTCTTCTTCTAACTTGCTGAACTTTTACCCTGAAACCTACTTGTTGCCAATTAAAATTTCATTTCACGTTCATTGTTGTTAAAGTTATTCAAGCTTCTGGTTGATATGGAAAGGGACAGTCTTAGCCTTTAATCAGATGAATTTGATCAATTCAATAGAAAGATCAACAACCACACATGAAGTTTAGATGATTAATTTAATTTCAGGGGAAATTTCAACAATTCCGGCTACAATTACTTACATTTATATAACAGCTTCGGAACATCAGAATCAACCAAGAAAAAGAAAAGGAATAGTTTAGGTAATATTGTTGAAGAAAAAGTGGAAGGAGATGAAAATAAGCGTGATGATGAAGAAATTTGAGAGAGATAAAGATTCGGATGAGATGCGCTCTACAATGCTACAATTACTTACATTTATATAACAGCTTCGGAACATCAGAATCAACCAAGAAAAGAAAAAGGAATTTTAGTAATATTGAATGAAAGAAGTGGAAGGAGATGAAAATAAGCGTGATGATGAAGAAATTTGAGAGAGATAAGGATTCGGATGAGATGCGCTCTACAATAGTTTTGTAAAAAAGATGCGTGAATATATAGAGAGGGAATTGAGTGTTTACCAGGTAAAAGTGTAAACGGTTAATTTGACTTTCCAATTCAATGAAAGGGAAAAATTGAGTAGACAGAAAAAGAGAAAGAAAAAGAATAAGAACTTTTCACTTCATCTTCCTGGGAAATTGTTATCGATGCTACTTCAGCTTCTCATGAACTAATACATAATGATAAGAATGAAGATGATTCTGTTTATATGTACATTGTAGTTTTCCAAGAAAAATGAATTGAACCAACTGAGAACGAACATCATATTCGATTATTAACTGAATTGGACTAAATCATCATCCATGTTTGGTCAATAGTTTTTACCAAACTTTTAGTTTTGCTTAGAGTGACCATTGGAAATTTTTTGTTCAACAAATAGTGTTCAATTGATTTATCTTACAATCGGCATGTTCATTAGCAACATCATCATGGTCATCGTGATATAGACATGAAATTGATTCAATCTTGGATTTCCAGTTGAAGAAAATATTTTATGTAAACTCTCATTTACTTTTGGAATTTTATTCGTTTGCTTCACAACTAATTTCTTTTGGCTCATTTCCTCTTCCGTTTAAATGGAATCCCTGTGGATTTTGTGAATGCTCTGTGGTTAATATTATCCTAGGAAAGTCTTTTCCTTTGTGATGTACTAATGTTTTATCTCTGGTGTTTATTAACGAATCCAGGATAACGCAATCGGATCAGCTGATGGTAAATTTGAAGGAAGACGCTATTTCACGGCAAAGGAAAGTTTCGCTAGATTTTTACCGTTATCATCGTTGACTCGGGTCGATAATATAATTGGAAGGCAGAGATCGGGTAAATTGATTATTTATCTTCGCTTGCAATGTTATCAATGCTAATTGATTGTTTGCTCGAGTTGTATGAAGCAGCAATTTTGAGTGGCCGTTAAAACAAAAAATTCTGAAGATTTTTTCATTTCATTTCATTTCAATTTTTCTTTTCTTTTCTTTCCATGTTTCGTCTTTGTTTGCTTGGGAATATCCAATTTCCATGGTGTTCCAATGTGTGTATCTATCGACTCTGTAGGAACTTTACTATCTCGAATGTCAGTTCAACTTAAACCTGGTCAACTTATTAGTGTCCAAAGGGAATCAGAGAATAATCTACCGATTCATTGTGCTCTCAACGCCCCTCATCATGTAAGTTACCATGAAATTTTACTATTCTTTCCGTACCTTCCCTGTTTTCACTCTTGCTCAACCAAAATCATTACTTTATGATGATGATACTTAGAAGTCTATTATTTTCGAGAAATAAATACTTTGAGCTTCAACATCTCGTATCTCTTGAAATAGAAAAAAAAGAATTAAATGAAATCGAAAAAAAATTGTCTCCACATGTATACTTCCACTTTTATTTCCGTTTCCTGTAGAAGTTTTTTTCATTATCTATTAAAGTTACTAAGAAAACAAATGTAGACTTTTACTCGGATTTATAACTCTCATCAGTTTCAATGATATGGAATCGACTTGAGTAGCTTAGAAAATTTTGTTGTTGGTGGAAAAAATGTTATATGAAAAAATTATAACATTGAATTAGAATATTCATCACTGATCATGATGAAGTTCCCCTGAAACCATTTGAGTCATTTGTAAGTACAATGAGTTTCAAAGGTTCATTATTATCGTGATGATAATGGTGTGAATTTGTATCTCTAATTCTGCTTTGTAAGGATATTTGTTTTTTCTATTCTTTTTCTTTCTGGATTCATAAGAATTCACTTATATGAAACATGATGCAGGAAAGACAAAGATGAAAAGTTTCGAAAACAAGAGAAAACTCAAGTGTTATTCTGATACATTTACCCTGGAAAAAGAGAATGAGAGTGAAAGAAGAGGAAAACAACGAAAACATTGATGAGAGGATGATAAAAATGAAGAAAAATCAAGGTCGAAAGTAAGAAAAAAATTCGAGAAAGATAAATGACTGAGGTTATCTGGTGTTTCCCTCTACAAATTTATTTACTTTTTTGTATCTTCCCTGAATGAAACATGTTAGAATTTGATCATGTTTGTAATTCTATCAACAAATAGATAAACAAGTAAACAAACCGACAATAAATTAAAAAGGTTGCGATGAGCGAAACTTTAATAAAGTTTCAGTTTGGGAAAAGTTTCACAAATAATCGAATCAGTAATTCAATATTTGCGCAATAATGAAGAAAAAGTAAGGGAAGAGTTTCACTCTTTTCTTAAATGGGTTGGGTTTTAATTTAGGTCAGACGAAAGAATGAAAGTAAAAGGGAAATGAACATCGAATAAATTTCAAGTTGACATGTTCGAAGCTGCGATTGGTTCTTCTATTCTTCATTTATTGAGTTCTGTTCAGTCATAATTTCCAACTGATTGATTCTCAAGGAATTAGTGCCAAGATTAAAATATCATATTCATGAAATGGAGAAAATTAAAAGACGATGGAGGATGAAAAGGCGAGATTATTGTCATCTTACAACCTCATGGGTCCTAATGTTTTGGGTGTGGAGAATTTCTGATGTAGCCAGAAAATTAGGTTACATGGAAAGAGAGAGAGAGAGAGAGAGAGAGAGAGAAGATTCTCATCAATGAGGTTTTCCTTATTTCTTTTGCTGATATCAGGGATTTTTTAATTTGCATTTCTTGAATCTAATTTCATCCATGTGATCATCAGGATAATTATGCTAATAAGTGAGAATTGTACCATAAAATTTTCAGAACTTTTTGATTCAATTCGATCTCACTGATTAAACTTATCACAAAGATAGTTAATTCAATTTAACAATTAAAATGAAAACATGATTCTAATGATTGTTACTAAAGAGAGGCAGGTTTTTAGAATTGCTGTAATTTCAGACTTAATTAAATTTCAATTCATTCAGCGATTAATTTCAAATGTAAAATGTTGTAACTTTGATTGTAGTCGTTAATTAGTTGTGTGGGTTCTTGTAATCAATGTAAACCAATTAAGTTAACATCTCATTTACTTGGGACAAATTTGCAAGAAAAGTGAAAATTTATTTTTCCCTTTTCTTTTACTCAAATTAAATGAATACCTCTTGAGAAGTATTAATACTTTCACTTTTGGAATAAGTCTAAAAGGTCTGATTAGTTGTCTGTATTGAATTAATTAGGTCAATTAGATGTTAATTTATGATTACAAAATAATTGAAGCTTCTTGCAAGCTCAACCAATTCTAATTGTGGTTTTGTTGTTTAATTCACGATTGTTCTCGATTAGATTGATCATGATGTTCATGTTCCAAATATGAACCACTGTTTGTGCAATAACTGTAATCATCCCTGTGCTCACTTATGTAAAACTAAGAAGCCCAAAGGTCGGAAAACTGATATGGCTCATATGTGCCACTTTTCACAAAAACCTCACAATAAACTTTGCTGTGGAGGTGAAGAGTTACTTTATAGTCTAGCAAGTGCCCAGGATCTTGAGCTGAATGGTTCATTGGCAGGAGATATTGGCGGTGGGATTGGTAACTGTTCGGGTAACAGAAGAGGGAGAAAAGTTTCTAATCCTTCAGGGGGCGATTCTACATCAGGTAACGGCTATGGACCAGGTCCAAATGGCTGTAGTATTTCATCTTATCGACGTCGTTCTGGTCGATCTGATGGTTCGAGAAGACGATCCTCTGGATCTTCATCAACAATCCGAAGGCTACGAGACAAATCACTGAAAATAAACTCTGCACCGACATCAACTGAACGTAAAGCTGAATCACAAGCCACAACGGAAGGAAATAAAGATGAATGTGTGATCAGTGGGAATGGTGATAAAGATAATGGAGATGACAAAGATGCAAATACTGAGGTAATCGTTGTAGGTGGGGAAGAAGCAAGTTGCCAAGAAGGTGTAACTCAATTAAATCCATTCACATTGTCTAAGCTTAAATCTGGGTCAGAATTATCTGTTTCTAGTTTACCCTCAACAGGAGCATCTCAAGTTGAAGTTTATATTGCACGAGGTGCACTTACAGATGAATCAGATTTGGATGATGATGATGATGATGATGATAGATACCAGGATGATGAGGAGTATGACGACGATGGCTGTTCAAGTGGATTAGTTTCATCTCAAGGACGCCACTATTTACGAGGTAAACGAGGTCGCCCCTCACATATTCCGCATGCTCATCACCAAGTCAATAATTGTCCCAATCAACGTCGTCGTCGTCGTCGTCGTCGTCATCATCATTATCGTCACTCGGGTACTGGGGGTTCACGATCAATAATTACCAATACTGGTCGAAGCTCACGAAGTTCTAGACGAAGATATAGTTCTGACGGTGGAGGTACACAGATAACCAGTGGAGGAGGTGACGGTTGCTCTGGACCTTCACGGAGATCGGGTAAGCGAAGTGGCCTTAGATCACTTGTATCCTGTTTAGTGCCTAGTATACCAACTTCCTACAAGAAAAGTGGTAAAAGTTCAAATAAAAAATCCAAAAGTAAAAATTCAACGAAATGTTCATCTTCCAGTTCACGACGACGACATGATGATGAAATTGATCTTAATCAACTCCTTCAAAATCACCATTTAGGTCAAGTTAATTGTGACCTAATTAATTATCCGTATTACCCTTGTTCCTGTGATGGTCATTCATCATGCATTCCACAACACCCTGGTCATCTTATAGATGAAAACAATGGTGAAATAAGCTCGTCAACCGGTCATCTTCTTGCTTTTAGTGGTCCAGAATCAAATGAAGGTGATTATGATCCGTATTTACACCATTATCATCCACTCCCTTTAGCCCCTCTTTCATCGTCATCATCTCTCCAAAAGCAACAACACACTTCCACAGATCATAGACATTATTATTATCCTCATTCTCATCCACATCATCATCACCAGTCACTTGCGCACTCTAACTCAACTCGACACTCTTCAACATCTTCCCATCATCATCATCATCATCATCATCATCACCAACCAACAATAACTTGCTCTTCCTCTTCATCACGTCGTCAGCCACAATTACAACATCGACATCACTCTCAGCGTAAACATCATGGCCTCTCAACAAGTCCCGAACCTGATCTCTCACCTGTTAATAACAAAACACCAAACGTACGATCGTCAACTCTCACCTCACTCATCTTTACCTACAACGACCTTTGAAGATAACCTTACCTTTGGAGTCGGTGCTGGATTAACTGGACGAGCGAGTCCCTGTGGTCACTTTTATTATTCACCTTGTGCCATCAGTGCCTCACAATTATCAATCGGAGCTTCACAAAAACATTCACCATCTACAAAAGTTTCAAGCGATCAGCATCATCATCATCATCATCATCCCAAGCAACAGGCAAATAACATTAAAAATAAACAAGTTCCATCATCAGTTTTAGAAAAGTCCGTTAATCTCAACCCAACGAATCAAAAATGTCCTCAACTTAAATCATCTTCTTCATCTTCATCGTCCCAACAGCTAAAACATAACCAATGTCCCGAATTTGTTGATCTGCAAGAGAAACTGTTAGTTGATTCAAAAACTGTCCAATCTTCATCCAAGGTTAATAATGATGACAACTTTATGCTTGATTTAACAGCATTCAGTTTGAATTGTGATGAAATTAACAGTAATAACAACAGTAGCAATCCAAATAAAGTAACATCAAATTGTTTAACATCCTCATCGCTCACACCAACAATTAAAAGTTCATCAGTAAACAATTATCAAAGTGCCCTACATAACCACACAAACCATAATAAAAATTTCAACCATTGTTCAAATGAGATTAATAATAATGTTAAATATAACAAGTATAGTAATGATGAAATCGACAACGATAAGCACCTCAATCAATCAAATTATCAATGCAATGGAATCAGTCATAATTTGATCTTCGATTCAAATAACGCATTTAGTGAATCGCCACCAGAAGGAATCGTGAATGGGAAAGGAAGTGGTGGAAATCACATGAATATTAACCAACATTTTCGTCACCATGAATCCAATTCATTGACACAATCGCCCACATCGTCAACAACCATGACACAAGCAAAATCCAATGGCCTCATGAACGGTGAGAATGTCTTGTTTAATGAGTCTAACTGTAGTTATATTAATCATAATAATAGTAGCAACATGAACACAATTAAAATCGAGGTTGAACTAACCCGTTCTCCATCGATACAGTCTTACACAAGTAACAGCATGATTTCACCACGGCGTAAGCGCAAAGGACCAGCTCCCCCACCACCGATCATCAGTGCATTTGAACCATTTCCTGGTTCGTCTGGAATTAGCTTATCACCACCATCATCGTCATCGTCATCACCTTCATCCTTAGCAGTTACACCGACACATTCACCTCTACCTGGGCCTTCAAATGTCTCCTCAGCAAATGTTAACTCAACATCATCAAAATCTTTAATCACTTCAAAGTCTTCCAATGTTGTCAATCTTTATCCTTGTCCACCAATTTCCGGTTGCTCAAAATTCAATGATAATCTTACGATGGGACGAAAAAAATCGATCAAAAACAAACCCGCTCCAAGTCCCCCTCCTCCTTTACCGACCCTTCCACCCTTAGCATCAAGACCTAAGAGTTTAATCCAAGGAGCTTCATCAAGGCCTCATGACACTCGCGGTGCTTTCACATCGTCACCTGTAGTGATGAAAGTTAATGAATCATCTCCATCTTCAACTCCCTTCACTCTTGGTCATTGTTCATCTCATTCTGTTTCAACTTCATGCAGAAATAACAATTCACTCAGTTCCCCCAATCAATCACCTACAAAGCACAACAACTGTAGACCGATAGCAATCAGATATTTACCTTGTCGATCACATTCAGTCTCTGTTTGTCCAATCGCGACATTAACCCGCTCATTGTCTGACCAGAAACAGATCAATGGTAAAGATATGCTTAGATCGGTTACCTCATATTCATCTGATCTTAATTTGCCTAAATTCACTCGATTAAGTGGACTAATTAATTCACCAACTGGATCATCAGTATTTCAACATGAGCAAACCCTGGAAAGTGATTCAATTATAATTAAATATGATGATCCTGATTACTTTTATCCAATGATAACTAATTGCTATTCATCATGTGAGCTTCCATATATAATTGATAATGAAGCCAATGAAAGTGAAATAGTTCACCAAGAAGATGGAAAATTAAATTGCGATCATATTACTGTGCCAACGACACCAATCAGACGAAAAAGACAAAAAGAATATAAAATGATGAATAAAAGTCAATCTTTTACAAGCTCGTCATTATTTCCAGAAGCAGGTAAAGGTTTACCTTCAGGTCTTCCACCTCGACCTCCGTCACCAAGAATAGATTCCAACAGCTATAAAATGGTCAATAGATCAATTCCACAAACCCCGGTTCGTACTCGGCAACGAAGTCGACCAACATCGATATGCTTTGCTAATCATTGCTGTAGACTTGATCAATCGAGCAATTACAAGATCGCACAAAATATAGCTATGAGATCATCGTCCTTGAACTCGATGAAGTCGCGATCATCTCCTTCAACACCTAACATTTCACGCAACCTTCATAGCTCATGTTCATTACCGCGAATAGATTCCGCTCTTACCTTTACTCATTCGACATTATCAGAGTCACTACCAGATAGCCATCAAGGTGAGAATAGTATCACATGTACAAATTGTTCATTGTGTGGCCTGAAAGGAGCCGTTGAAAGGAGACCAGAAACGACCAGAACAACGGAAAACAATGGATTGGAAATAGTGAAATCAAAAGATGAAACAGTTGTGAAGGACGAAACGTCAACAATCGAAGAACCAATTTACGAAGAGATTGATTTCGGATTGATTTCAGAAAATGTCGCAGCTCTTTTAAGTCCTCGACAGCTGATGAATAGTGCTAACAATAAACTTCGTTCTCGAGCCGATAAAAATACGTGCAAGGATGCAAATGATTCTGGTGAGATGATGATGACTTCTTGCAACAATAAGATAAACATGTCTCCTATTGATACATTGAAAGCACGGAAAATATCAAGTGGAACAGGGGGAGAAAGAAAAGAGGATGATGCCATGATGGAGAGAGTAATTGGACATCATAATTCTAATTCGGGAGGTGAAATACTATCTGATACTTCTGATGATCGAGTTACAGTTAAATCAATGATCAGTCACAACAATAACAATCAACTTAAACCTTGGGCTTATTCATCATCTTCACTTGACAGTGAACAATCAACAACATCAAGTGGATCAACTGTTAAACAATGGGCTAATCAAATAGTTTCTTATTCCTCTAAAAGCCATTATCACCCTCTTCATGGTGGTTCATCCGGATCAACTCCAACCACATCATCAACTTGTTACCATGGAGATCATCCAGAATTATATCGGATTCAGTGTATTGGTCACCATCATTTCCACCATAATGATGAGAATAATCAAAAGCATCTTCATCACCCTCATCTAGTTTCTCTTTCACCATCTTCCACACCAGAACAACGGCAACATTTCTATCATTGTCCACACCACCACCACCACCATCACCTTCCGCATCATCGCCATTATCATCATCATGGCCATCGAATGATAACAACAAGTACTTCAGATCATTCATTATCTTCCTTATCTTCATCTAATTTCAGTGAAGATCCAACAACAACAACACCAACACCTCCCAACATTTCAACTGCTCTTCATGATGATTATAATTTCATCTATCTACCAGACGACTCACCGGTAGGTCATCATTGTTCAGATTTAGATGAAACAAATGAGGATGAAGATGAAGATGAAGATGTTACCGTTGATGAAGATGATGTTGAGGAAGAGGAAGTAATCATTTGTGATGATATTCTGTTGCGAGGTGAAGCTAAAAATGATTTTGGCAAAAGAACCTGTTGTTATTCTGATCCTTTTTACCAAACTCAAGATTTACAAGGAGATGACGAGGATGATGGTGAAGATGAAAGAGAAGTTGATGGAGATCATGGTGGCAGAAATAAACTGAAGGAGAAAAAGACAGAGGAAGAAAGTGGAAAGGGAAATGATGAGAAAACCTCATTGGAAACAACACCAACATCACAAGTTTATTCACAGAAAATTGAATCACCAATTTGTTCAACTAAATTAAACGATGTTAAATCAGTCCATGTATCAACTGCATCACATTTTCCATCATCTTTGTCATCATCAAATATTCACAATAGTAAAAAAACCAGAAGCCTTTCATCTTTAAATTATCATAATCGGATTAGTTGTGATCAAATTGCTGCTAATCAATCAACTTGCCATTGTCATCAATGTTATCATCATTCACAGCAACATTTTATTGGTACAAGATCTTATCATCAACATCGTACTAATCAAAATAATTATCAACAACCAACAAAAACTTTCAATAAATCAGGTAAATATCAAACATCGGTCAAACTGTTTAAACTGCATCACTTCCGCTTCCGTTATTTTATCAAAGTAACTTTTTATACTTATACTACATGTATTGTGTATATAAATTAGATTTCATCATCTATCTCATTTCTTAACCATCTTTATGGTCATAACTTTCATTGTTGTTATTAATATTTATTTATCATCAAATTGAATATCATTTCCGTAATAATAAACTGTCATGAATTTAGATTTCCGATTTCAATTGACTGACAAAGTAAAGAGATGACAATCATAGAAGATGATTATGATGCGGATAGAATTTTGTTTTCCATCATTAATCCAATCAATTGATTACTTAAACTGAAAATATCTCCATCTTTGTACCATAAGAACATTCAGGTTCCGAAGATAACATGGCCTCTTCATGGAATGGCAGTGGTCCTTTTGCTAATGAAAATCATCAAAATCAAACACAGAATTACAACCACAATGAAAACAACGATGGGAACAATATAAATCGTTTGATGCAAGAATTACAATTGGCAATTAATTATGGTCAACATCGGAAGGCCGCCTTACTTGCACGTCAATTGGCTCTACGAAAAGTTTCCTGTTCATTTAATCAATCAACAGCTAATTCGACGGGAACTTTTGGCTCCAATGACCAGCCCATAATGTGAGTCTTCCCTTCACTTATCTTTACTAAGTTACTCTCGATCTCTCATCGATTTCAAATTCTTTCAACTTTTTTCACCATTTCCATTGATCGACCTTAGAATCCTCCTCTTCTTCTCCCTGAAAAGAAACAACATTCAGTAGTAGTAACCATTAAATCTTAACTTAAAAGGATAAAATCTATTTACTTTCTTCCTATTTGATTAGTCTTTCCACTAACGCTCAGCTTAATGCCTTTAACCTTATTCTGATGAATTCATCACCAACCTCATTCTCATCTTCATCTTCATCCTCATCCTCATTTCTATCATCTTTACTCCCAATCAACTGGCCATTTAATTAAATCAAAAGTCTAGTTTTTAGTCTCATCTCTTGTTAATTAACTTTCCTTCCTCAATCTAATCATTTCAATCCACAACTTTGTTTACCTTGTCCAACATTGACTTGCCACAATACAGATCACAACTAAATAAATCAATGAAATTGGGTTTCATTTAAAAACCCACAATATAAACAATATTATCAATAAATCAATTTACTTGAAAAGATGACAATTATGGTGATAAAGATGAAGATAAGATAAAGATTAAGATTAAGGATGAAATGAAAAACAATAAGGATCAAAGGCAAAGTGATGACCTTTTCTTTATCTTCACCTTCACCTTCGAGCTGTAAATTTGAAATAAATACCTGTTTTATTAATACTTTTAGTTAATCATTGTTGACCATTAAAGTGGACAATTTGTTAACTATTAACTTTGATTTGTCTTTGTTTTTCTTCATCATTATTTTAATCACCATCAGTTAATTATCCTAATCAAGATGAGAACAATTTTGATGAAACAAAAAGTCATTTATTCAGTACAATTGATATTATGAAAGGATAAGAGTATAAAATAAACCATAGGATAATTAGAATGTAATTTTGTATGAATAATTTTCTCCAAGTTAAACAAATATCAACAATTACAGTTAATTGCTTCAAACAGGTCCATTGATACCATTGTTATAAATGAACTTAACATTACACTAATGATAAGTTAATTAAGTTAATAAAACAATGATATTACGATTTGAAGCAATTAAGAGGTGATTTCACTTTGAGCCATTTTCAGGACCGTTTACACAACTAAAAGGGTTAATCTCTTATACATAAAAAAACTAAGCTAATCCCTTAAATTAATCCAAGGATAATGATACCAATCCACTAAATTGAGACTATATGGAGATGGTTCTAATTGAGATCACTTCTGTACGAAACTCTGACAAGATGTTAGTCAATTAGGACGACGACTATTTCCATGATTTAATTAAACTAATTAATTGATTGTATTTGTAATCAAAACTCGTCTCTTAATATTTCAGAGTTTACCTTTACATTGAAGACAAGCAATCACGCCAAGGACCATTCCCAATTCAATTATATCCTTCGATGACAGTCAAGATGCTCAAAGAAAAGGTAAGTTGCTGTTAACAAGTCTAACTAATAACAATGTTGTTGTCGAATCAATAACAATCGAGCAATTATAGTAATTTTTTATTCTGTATTTCATGATAAACATCATTAAGATGAGGATGTGAAGGAAATGGTTGATGATAATGAACCTTGAAAATAATAAAACTAAATGCGAAAAGGCTATTTAATGTAATGATTTTCATCATTAATGGTCAAGGTGATTTACTAATTCCTCTTTTGCATCGTTTTCACTTTAAGTCTTCACGATGGAAAGATGAAGATACATAGTAAATATATAAGACAATTAACTGATTGTTGTTTCCTGAGAGCTATTTATCTACTTTTCGTCAGAATTGAGAGATTGAACTTTGCATTTTATTTAAATCATTAAACTAAATCTGATTAGCTGATCATCATCCTTGATATTTAAGCTTTAAATTGGTTATTTTTCTGTTGTTTAATTAAACA
The DNA here is from genome assembly GCF_014898815.1 of Panonychus citri. Taxonomy (NCBI): domain Eukaryota; kingdom Metazoa; phylum Arthropoda; class Arachnida; order Trombidiformes; family Tetranychidae; genus Panonychus; species Panonychus citri. Next base: position 492,484 of record NW_026515548.1, on the reverse strand, counting down.
TTATTGTTTAACTTGATTAATTATTATTATCTGATTAACTCTAGGGGGTGGGTTTTAATTGTTTAGAAAATTTAATGTGATTAAGTTTTTATTGCATTAAAGTTTCATCAACATTTAATTTAATTAATTGAATTTTCTACCTTTAGGTTAAATTGTTTGGCTACATTGTTTTCTTTAGCTATTGAGATTCAATATTAACTGAAATACAATTAAATGTAAGAAATTTAATCTAAATTAATCAAAAAAGTAACAATGGAAACAAACAAAACCTCTTAAGGCTGAAAAACAAGGAAAACAATTAAAATCTAGCAAATTAACTTAATTATTCTCAACAATTAAGAAAGTATTCCATCTAAACATCATTTAATTAACGATTAACGGTAAATTGTTAATTTAAACAAAGTGAAAATTTTAGAAAGATGAAAACATCAAGTTGATTGCTCTTTTAAATTTTGATTCTTTATCTTTGGGTTAAATTATCAATTAAAATTGTAAAAATAATTATGCTTAATCGTTAATTAATCCTTATGATTAACTTTTGTTTGATTAGCACAAGATTTAGCTTGGATTTAAATTTGTGAGTTAATCAATGGAAACTTTTTCCTTTTATTATCAATGTTGAATTGTATTGATACTTAAAACTTTACGAGCAATTTTTCAGTCTATTTAATTTAGAGCAATCAATTTAATTTGCATACTTGATTAGACTCGAGGAAAAAAAAAGGTTTATCATTATGTTGAATATTGAATCAGAACAATCTGAATCTTGTTAGCAATAAAAGAATACAAAATTATTACTCATTCATCATGGAAGGTAAAAAATCCTTGTATTCATTTATTATTATCAAGTTAACGATAGTTTTTCTTGCATTTCTTTGTAAATTATTTACTCTTCATTTGGTTTTATTGCTTCTTGTTAACTTAGCTAACTAACTGTTTAATTTATCATGATTATAATATTTAATCTGAGCATCAAACTGGCAAGAAATTCAATTCTATGTTTGGTTATACTGATCAATTATCATGAAAAATTGTGAACACTAATTCATGGTAACAATTGTCTTTGATTCCCTACTAGCATCATTAGTTAACACGAGTTGAATGATTTAAACCAGGAAACGGAATCAAAGTCAGCATTTTGAATAAAAATTCACCATTATCATGATTACCAGGGTGTATTTCATTCATCATAAGAATAAATAAAAGGAATCAGGTGGAAAAAGTTTCAAGTTTCAGCTCAGGGAACAAAAGATGGTTAGAATAAAGTTAATTACTTAAATAGATTTTTAAGCAAATATACAAAATTAACTTTCACATGGCTAATCAATAAATCTCATTTCTCAGCAATGAGCTCAGATAGAAAGAGATTCTCAAAAGAAGATGAATTGAAATAGTTTTTCGAAAGTTTTTTTTTCTTCGATTATATTCATAAACATTTATTTCTATTTATTGTTGAAAGTAAAATGATAGTAATGATGAGGATGCAAAGCACAAGGTGAAGGGAAACAAATGATGAATGAGAATATTAATACATTCAGGTTAGAGGCAAACTCAACTTTTTCTCAGTCTAATCTGAGCTCCTGATTTTCCAGTCAGATAAGCGCAAGTTTCACTGCTACAAGACTCATGTGTTGAGAATTGAAAATTGTGAAAAATATTTTCAACATGAAAGATTATTGAACAAGAGGAGGGAGACTGAAGATGAATTATCGAAGAGAAAGAGGAGAAAAGGAGAGCAAATGTATAAAGACCGTGGATGTGACTCCTCTCATCTCTAATCCATCATCATGAACCTTTTTTACCGCCTCACACTTCCAATTATTCAATGTTAATCATTTTTATACACAAAAGATTCAAAGAGTAAAATTTTATCAGTAGTTGAATTTTTATTCTTTTTTGATTCAGTTTGAATCACCGAAAACTCTTGTTACTATCATGATTTTTTCGATTTTTTTCCTCAGTTGATGTTTTTGCTACATTGATTTACCTCTTAGGAGGATCTTGAAGCTTATCCATTAACTGAAAAACTGAATTAAGCTCGATAAATGTTGGTTGAAAATCAGCTAGTCGGTTAATTGTCAGCTGATTGTGGAAAATGATCAAGCTTTGCCCTTTCCATTAACTTTTGCTGTAGCTTCCAAAGTGCTTCTTAAATAAGTAACAAGTATCTAATCGGAGTGGTGATTAGATAATCTTCTGAAAACTCACCATAACTCAGATTAATCATATTGGTTTGAAAAAATAGTTAATGGAAAAGCCCTTCAATTTATCTATGAATTACTTAATGATAACTATTATTATTGCCTTTTAAGCCGATAATTAAGTATCCAGTTGATAGGAAAAATTACTTGTGTATTAATTTGCTGGTCTCTCTTAAGCATCAGTGTCATTATAACAAAATCATCTTGAAATGAACTTAACTTATTTGAATATCTGTTCGCAACAGAAATTAAGTAACCTCCTTTTCCAGCTACTTTTCCAGATTTCGTTCTCATACCATCATGAGTATCATGAACATCATGACTTGCTCTTCAGTCGATTCATTCATAATCTGAATATACAGCATAAATTAAATAACAAACTTCTGGCTAAATTCTGTTAACACTGGTGATACAGTTGAATAATTTGAGCATTGAAAATTCAGGTTATTACGAATCAGCCATCTGAAGATATTATTACAATCAACTGTCAATGGCATAATACAAAAATCAACACTGATCACGTAATTGGCTTACATGATGTAAATGAAGAGATAGTTGAACTTTCTCATGATAAATGAATTTAAAAGAAGAGGTTGATGAGGTAATGATGAAAAACTCATCATGAAATTATCATTCTCGTAAATTCTGACATTCAGCATTATAACATTTTCTTATCTTGATCATTATCAATCTTTTTGGGATCCAAATCAGTTCTTAGAATGCAAATTTTATAGAAGAAGAAAAGACAAAATTATGCAAACAAAAATTCTCCCAATAAACATTTTTCCTTGGATACACTTATTATCTCATACACACTCATTCCCAATCTTAGCACTCTCCATGCATTTGATTGACATTAACCTGGTTTGCCTTTTATTTATATTTGCATTTCAGTTACATGTCAAATTGATCAACATAATTGAGCTTAAGATGTACTCTTAACATAGACACATACACATCCACTCCAAGGTATAAATACCAATGTAACACCAAGAAGTTTATTGCATATATCATGTTGAACACCCTGAGAATACTCAGAATACTCTGAATGTTTCTTCATAGAATCTTCACCCTTCTTTTCTTATCTTCATTCTTTCAATTTGCATTTCCATTCTCTCTCTTTGCTGTTTTATCTTTTGTATTGAATACAAACCTGATTTCTTCATCTGTCAATCTTTTCATTACCATATCTTCATGATAATAACGATAATCTAAATACAACAAAACAAAAATCATTTTGTTAGAAAGCGACATTTTCACGAGAAGATAATTTTTTAGGCCGAAGGATAAATCGTCGGAAAATCACATTTAATTTAACCCTTCACACTTGAAATGCTAAATAGTCATTAACTATTCAAAGTTATCATGTTTCCACCCACTCTTCACCTTTTTATCTTCATTATTCTGATGAGTTATATCTTTCTTTCTTAATCTACATTCGTAATCTTCTTATACACTCAGAACTTTCACTTTGTTGTTCATGACAAATATATTTTGATAATACAATTTTCATCCTACTAACTATCATCTCACCTTGTAAATCATCATTAATTAACTTGAAGTGTTCTAAACAATTAAAAGTATTCATATTAACGCGCGGAACAATAAATCACTCTTGATTTGATTAACTGATAGTTTACCAGGAAGAGAATTCAGAATGAAGACGAAATTCTGATAAAGTAACAGAATCTTTTTTTCCTCCAAGTTAATCTTCCAATTATCATGGTTAGAAACTTGTCACTTGTGTCTATTAATTGATTAACATGATTTAATGAATAGATTCCAATTAAATTAATGAAAGTATAATGATTAACCTTTCTCATTCATTATCTATTACTATTGATTATCATCTTCGAGCAATGATTTACTTGCGATTATCAGATTGTCTTAACTAGTCAATTACAAAGATTAGTATTCATTCAACTCAATGTCATTTAATTTGCCTGCCCTGGGGCTTTTTACCAAGCATCAACATAAAAAGACCATCAGCATGATAATTACGTAAATGAAAATTGTTCAATTTCTAGTTTTCTTCTCGACTCATGAGTCGAATTTTCTAAAACGATTAACTGAAGGAAACACGTTTTCCAATTAGTGTCAACTGATTAAATGTAATTAAAATTAAACACTTGGGTGTAGCTTTTGACACCAATGTGACAGTTGATTAACTTTTTACAATTGGGTTCAATTGATGAGGTTAAATAACCAAAAGAAAGTAATTACTCATAAAAGCAAGAAAGGCAATGCAGAAATTCCAACTCAATATCAAGACCGTCGACCTGAATGAGACAGCTACTGACCACAATAGGCCTGAAAGAGACTCGAGACTTGAGTGGTATGAGTTTGAGCGATACTCAATTGTCATATTAAAAGATCAAGGTCATTCAGGTCACTGGCAAACGCGTTTCAAGGTCATTTGAAGGCATTACTATGAAAAAGTATGCGTGAAAACACCAGTATCAGGTTTTCAGGCTCTTATGTCTTTGGGGTCAACTGTTAAGATAAGTTTTGTTAATTAAAGAATCTCAACAACTTTTTAATTCAACTGCAATATCTTCTGCTTGAAAGTTACAACAAACTTCAAAATCTTAACACAGGATGAATGAGCTTGGAAAATCATAAAATGACCTTAGAACGCGTTATTTTGCCAGTGACCTGAATGACCTTGATCTTTTAATATGACAATTGAGTATCGCTCAAACTCATACCACTCAAGTCTCGAGTCTCTTTCACTATTAGTTGCTTAGATTATCTCAAAAGACATCTTTTTTTTGTGCGGATCTTAAGTGCCGCGACAAATCCTAACAATTGCTCGATATTCAGCAATATTCAAAACTCGACAATAAGTTTCACAGGAAATCTCTATTGTACAGTCACCTCAAGCCCCGCATGGTATGGACATATATTGACCATTTTAAAGGACCTAATGATGTGGTTAAAGCTAATGGAGTAAGATCTCTCTCTCTCTCTCTCTCTCTAACGCCCCCGCAATGTTATCAGGAAATTGTCAACTAAACAATATCACCAATCTTCAACTAACCAATGTCTCGATGTCGATAGTTGAGCTTAAAAGATACCTTAGATTGTTATTAGATTATGAAAATTTGATTAAATTGTTAACATTTTTTTTTACTTATCACAATCTTTGGTAAAATAATTTATACTTTTTAATTGTGGTCAGTAGTTTCCCATTTTGAAAACAATAAAGATTAGCATCTTCTCAGATCTTAATTTTGGTCGATCGTCTTGTTGTTGTGCTCAACTGGTCTTGTCAAAAAGGAAACACTGTATGATTAAAAAGCTTAATTAGATTACTGAAATTATCAATTTCGATTTTATAAATGAGAAAATGATTAAATAAAAGGATCAACATTTTGGTTTGACAGAGATCGTGGAAATTAAAATGTAATATCACTTGAAATTGTTCCACTGATCATTAATGTTTAGCATTCGATAGTGAAGGTGAAACTGAGGAATTCGAGACAAAGTCGTTTGATTGATGCTCATGAAGTGAGAAAATATATCAGATTTTTCATGATGATATTTATCGTCAACAATTGTGATGATAATAATTTTTCATCTGATTTTTACTCCTCCCTATTGAACTCTTGGAACTTTTTTCCATGAGAATGGAATAGAATAGCAATTAGGAATTTCTTTCTTATTCTGTTGATTAAGTTTTTTCACCAATCATTTACGAATGAGTATGAGGATTTCATGATGGAAAAGAGAAAAAGGGAGAAAAAGGATTTACCTGAGATCATAAAAAGATCACGTAAAAAGCTGAATTTATGACAGATGAAGAGAGACACAAGATTGAAAGTGAGAGATGAAGATTCTGTATGATTATTATGATGCCCTTTTTTCACCAGAGGAAAAGATCTGTCATCATCTTTTCAACATCAACTTATGATGATCATTTTTTCATCTCCTTCTTCACTTTATCATGTATTATCTGAGTCATTATCATTTTTACTGAGTTATCATCAAGATGATGGTTATGATCATCTATCTAACTATTTATCTTCTGCGATTTATTCCTGAATAGTAACCAGGATTAATCAGAGTTCCCCCAGCAATTAACCTTATAGTTATTTTTGATTCCTTGTTAATGATACTTTGTTATACGAACCTCGCCCTAACCTTTTCATCCTGGAATCAAAGTCATTATGGGTTCTCGATACTTTAAGAGTTCCATCTAATCGTGTTAAATATAATCAAACATGATGATAATCATTACATACAAACTCAATATATACATGTAATTCCATGTATTGTCTCTTAGAATCTTCTGTCATGATTCCAATTGACAATTGATTTTCTTAGAGAAAAAAGAAATTAATTTTATCAAAAGAATCAAATATTTCATCATTATCTGGGATTCTATCATGAGAAGACTCTTGAATTTGCATTCTCATGGAATGAAAAATGAGAACTTTTTGTCCTTTTTTCCTCTCATTCTTACATCATCATCTTCACGCTTTTTTGCTCATCATTTAACCTTCGCCTTCTCATCTTTAGAATGATGAAAAAAGAATGAGAACCTTCCAATCATTTTCTCTTCTCTTTTATAACAAAGACCAATTTTTCACTCTTGATTGAAGGTGAATAATAAACAATCAAGTAACAGAAAAGGTTATTTATCATCCGCTTTGAGGAATCGAGCAAGAGTGAAAATTGTATTCGATCAAAGCTCCGAAGTTATAAGAAAATGTTTCACTTTTTTTCGCTCGAGTCCAAGATCAGCTATTAGAATATTAGAATCAATCGAATTATTTGTTGACTTATATTCACTTAATTCACGAAGTTCACTTTTTTATCTTCATGACATATCATTGAAATTCATTATCAAGATGTTGTTCAGTTTTAGTGAATATATTGACATAATATCACCAAGCTCTGAAATAACAACTATCACTATCATTCTATGGACCTTTTTATCATTACCTTGCATTAACATCGTCATCTTCATCTTCCTGGATGATAAAAAAGAGAATGATGATTATCATAATATCAAAAGAATATTGAACTTGTGAGGAAATGGAAAAGATTGAGTTTGAAAAATAGCTTTCGTGAGGAGATTGGAAATATTCAAATATTTATTTTCATGTACACCAACCGATGAAAATATTGCAATGAACTGGCTATTTGAAAATGCAATTTATTACTGATTAAGAAACGACATCAATCAGTAGGTCAATTTACATTTTGAATGGTCACTCATTTTGTCTTGAAATAAGATGAGAGATGAATCTTGAGATGGACTTTAAAAAACTTTTAGGACGAGAATTTAGTAAGGATGAAAAGAATAGTATTCAGATTGTGTTATCATGGACTTTTTTCAGATTTCAATATTATATTTATAACATGATCGATTATTATTGTAAAGATTAACTTTATCCTTTTCTTGAAACGATAATATAAATGAACAATTTTCATCTTCTCTTTTCTCATTGAAACTTCTTGCAGGTTGAAGGTGATTTTGGATTCCCTGTTAATATTCAATCATGGATTCTGGGTAAATGTCTTGCAACCAATGAAGATGCCTTACTATCAACCTTTGGTATAATCTTATCAGGATGTCCCATATTTTTATATCTATTATCAAATAATAATACCACTGACCAAGTGACCATCAATGACAATAATCCTCTAGGTCAAAATTTATCAACTCCAACATTCGGTGAGAAAACTCAGCATGATGAGAATGAAGATAAAAGTGGAAACCATGATGATCAGAATCAGGGTAATGCCACGTTTATCACTAATGATACAAAGGAAATGAAAGGTGGGAAAAGATCAGTTTCAATCGCTGGTAAATTATCATCAAATGGAGAAAGTGAGAATATCAATGAGAATCATGCTGATCACCATGAAAATAATGAAAAGAATGACCTGGTAGGAGGCAAGTCAAGTTCTGATATTGCAAGTGGGAGTGGATCTTCTGGTGAGGTCAGTAAAGGTCTTGCAACATCAATTGATGCAACAATTTCAATGAGACCAATTCAAAGACGTAGCAAAGGTACAAAAGTAACATCAACCATCTCATCACCATCAACATCAAAATCCACTCCAAAGTTGATAGAAACTCATGGTGAGGATCTTAATCATCATTATCCACTTTCTGCCCTTAATCAGGTAAAAGATCAACTGATTAGAAAGGCTGATAAAATCTCAACAGAATCACCAAGAAGACAAAATCGAAAGGTAAGTTTCCATTATATTTAATTTGGAAGCAAAAAAAAAAGATTCTAAAAGTTGAATCCACTCATTATTTTTATCGCCTTGATATCATTTCATTCAATTGATTTTTAAGCTCATTCTCTATTCTCAACACTAAACGACACAACAATGATACACCGAAAAAAAATAACAACAATAGAAAATCAATTAAATTGATTACAAATCTCGAATATAAGAACATTAAAACTTTCTAATGGTCCGATAAAACCAATAACACTGATGATTACACAATAAACTTGATTAATCTATTATTCACTTAAGTATTTTAATTAATTACCTTTGGATGGATAAAAATGAAGATAAGCTCAAAGTGATCAAAAGGATTGATAGCGAATGATGATTCATTTCACCCTCTTACCCTCGAGTATCACCTTGAGTTCGAGAAATGATCTGACTTTTATTCTTTTCTCACTTTGTGCCCTAAAGAAAACTCATCTCACACTAATTGTCATGAGTGATGTTGCACGATAATAATGATGATACCTCTGTGAAAAATGTTACTAGAATATATTTACTGATAATCGGTATTAGAAATGACCTTTTTTGATCATCTTTGATTAATTAACATGAAGCTCCATAGGCAATTGTATCATGAAGATGCCATTAAATGAGCACATACCGAATAATGAATAATGAACAAATTGCTCGAGATAATTTTACTGATCAATATTTATCATAGAATTAAACTTTCACTTAATCAAAGGAAACTCGCTGATGGGCTCGATTAGAATACACCTTGGCTTAAAGATCATTTCCCTTTCGTCCTTTTGATTTACCTACTTTCCGAGTCTCAGGTATGGAAATTATTGTTGATTTAGTTACAATATTAACTTTTATTATGATGATGATGACACACAGAATAATAATGTCATTTTCTGGTCCAGAGTAATTGCAGTTACAATTTTCGAGACTCAACTAGATTGATTCATTAGGAATACATGATTTTAGCAGTAATCGTGAGATAATAATTTCCTGATCTTTTTCCTCATCTTCATGTTCATGAAAATACATTTACACAATTGTTACAAATAACTTAACTATCAATGATAATGAAGATGTATAGTTATCATTAACAGCCAATTTATGATAAAATATTCAATCTTCTCATGGTAATTCATGATTAAACAAAGATTATCAGCATTATCAGGAAAACATTTTTTCACTTTTTCACCTCTTTCAAACTGACCCAATGTCCAGTCTATTAGTTTATCTTAAGGTGATGATGATAATAGTTACTGTTCATGATAATGATGATGACTTATGATTATCACCAAGATAATAAAGATAATAACATTGCAAGTTTATCTTATCAGTGATTCATGAATCGGAGAGCTCATTTAATAATATTATCATTGTGATAAGAAAATATGTCATTATTGAACTGAACCCATGATTGAAACTATCATGAAATTAATGTTTTATGAAATGACTAAGTTTCAAATTTATTCTTCAATTTAATGAATGTTCAAATGTCAGCACTTTCTCCAATTATGATGAATCTGATAAGATGAAAACTCCTAAATCATCCTGTCTTTGTCAATTCGGACGATTAAACAAGATTTTCGATATTAATATTTATATCAGTTGAGACTATTTATAAGTATCATGTAAACAATGTTACCACCATTTATTTATCATTACCTTCATGAATTTTTTTACTACATTTACTTTTTGTCAAGTGAGTTGACTTTTTGTTTTTTTTCTGTTTCCACCAATATTATCAGAGGACACATGCAACTGGCCTTAACTCGACTCAATCATTTGTTACCCAATCAAATTTTTACTTATCCTCATCAATATTGCCTTCGCTTTGTTGTAATTTTTAGCTTTATCCATTGTAAGAACTGAGAGAGAATCTTCTCTCATGGGTCCTGTTGGAGAGCGAGAGTAAAAAGATACAGCAAATATCGAACAACTTTGATTATTTGGCAGCAATAGTTAGTGTCCAGTACACATGAAAGATGGTCAAAGCAGCAAAAGTACAAACAAATAACAATTGTTGATTTGTTTGCCAATTTTATAACTTGGCTTGAGAAGCAATATTAGTCAAACGTTGCAAAGACTTATATCAAAGTTGTTTTTTTCATGTTCTAAATGTTACAACTCAAAATCGAAATTGGCAATGAGAAGATAAAAAGTTTAGGGTTAACTATTCATAACAATAACAGAACTTTCTCTCTCTCTCTCTCTCTCTCTCTCTCTCTCTCTCTCTCTCTCTCTCTCGGAAATGAAATGAAACTGAAAGTAAATCAGTAAAAGACATTTAAGATAAATGTTGACATTTACTCGAATTTTACTCTTTCTCCTTTTGGCTTGAGTTCGAGAAAAATAGAAATGATATGAGTTCAACTCCAACAGTTTTTTATGCTCAAAGATTAATATTTTCATCATCTTTCAATCGAGATGTTTTTCTGACCCTTCAATATATTATAAATGAAATTTTTTCCTCATATAATATTAAAATGATTTCATGAACATGTTTGATCATTAGCAATCTCATCTTGGCTTCATGATAATGAATTAAACATTACAAATGAAATCAGAATGAGTTCATCTTAGGAAAAATATTAAGATTCCTATTAGGATGTATTAGTTTTCTATGCAATCGAAGCTGATACATTTTCACATTCATAAATTTACTATCATGATGATAATCATTTTCTTTGCTCAACTTGCATCATAATATTGAATTTAATTGGCTGCACTAATCAACTAAAAGATTAGTTGATTATTTCTCTAGAGTGAGACTCAGTCCGATTATCTGAACTATCTAAACGTGAATTCATTTTCAATAACTGTTATTAGTTATTACATATTATCGTCATTATTGAGAAAGCATCTAAATCGATATATTATATTGATATTATCTCTTTTTGGTGCAAATGGTTAATGGTAGATAATGAGCATTACCTAGAAAAGTAACAAGATGATCAAGTCCTTTGTTTTGATCAACATTTAGTTTTGATGATAATTCAAACGATGAATCATTATTATCTCATGTCTTTTCTGTTTGTTTCTGTACATGTAACTTAACAATTGAATGTCTATCAGAATTGAATGATTGACATTTCCACCAAAATCCGTATCTCTTGTTATATTATATTACATGAAGAGATGAGAAGAAACTTTTCTTTCATCATCATCATCGCATCTTTTGTATTGTTTTCTTGTTGTCTAAGATTCTCATGCTTTCCCTCATACTCCATATTCCACCTCCCACCACCCATTAGAATTATCTATCTGAAGAGACTGTTGAAGGTGACCTATGTGGTGGTGTTGTTCAAGGGTCACTCCCAATCATCCTCAGAATATCATGATTGTTTGTTTTTCAACTTGAATTTCGCCTCCTCTTTTATTATCATAGAGCCGCAGGGGAATTTTATCTTTCACTTGTAAGAACTCATTTTTCACCATCAGAATCATGATTTTCCATGAAAAAAGAAGAAGAAAGAAGATAAAGTTCATCATTCTTCTTTTTCTCTTCTGATTATCATCTTTCTCTATTATCATGCTTTTATATTCTAAAACCAATTCATTCAAGAGAATCATGATGAAATTCATCATTTTGCCATATCCAATGTTTTCGTTACGATTCAGCGAATACGTTCAGAATGTTAACCAGAATTGAGCTTCAGAATTGGAGATTTGAGAGTTGATCGGAAAAGAATATGATAGAAAGAAAAAGAGAGAAAAATTTTCTTTCTATTCTATTTACTCTTCATATCCAATTTCCGTTTGTTCAGATGCTAAAAGAATACTTATCCTTGCTTATTGAATTCGAAAATTTGATCTAAACCAATTCAATTGTTTACTGTAATATCAACCTCAGAATTTATTGATTAACACCCGAAAACGACTTGATTGAATCACTTGAGAAATGAAACATTATGGCTACTGTTTCATCCATTACAATTTATGGTTAGCAATCAGCAAATTATTTATATTATTATATTTAATTCCAAGTTTTTTTCATAATCAACACAAATCGAATCACAAGCAAAAAGTTTCGTTTCTTTCTTTTAGAAATATTTTGATGATCGTAATTTAATAGAAATAATTTTGCGACAAAATTATCATGATTATCTTTTCTCTCAGTCTGCTTGTTTCAAGTTAATTAGAGTTTCTTTCTAATTGGATTGACAAGATGAGGAAAAAAGATCAGTTTGAAAAAAGAGCTTGGAAGATGTGGAGGTGAAAAGGATTTGACTAATGAAGAGAATTGACCTGCCCTAGAATTCACTTGGACAATTGAAGAAGAAAAAAAGGTAGAAACACTGACAATAGAATTAAGAGTTTTTCATGGGTAAGATAATGATGGTCATCATTCTGACGACTGGACAGCTTTCTAGCTTTCGAAGGAAATGAAACTAGACCTTTTTTCTAACCAAATTGAATAGTGAAAATAGGAGGTGAAGTGGGCAGATCAGAGTTGGTGGAATAGGATTTAGAAAACAGGATAACATAAAACTAACTCCAAGCCCATTAGATTGAACGAAACAAATAAAATGTTCCACTTTATATCATGAAAATTTCGCTTCCATGTAACAATTAGATTATGCCTCGAATATTTTTTTCGAAGAAAATTCTGTTTCAGCTTCTTTGATAGACATTTTCTTTCAACACCTTTTTGTCACAACACTTTCAACTTTTCCATGTAAACTTAATTTTGATTATCATAAATACCTTTTGATTGAACTTTCTGACTGACTGAGTTTCAGTTTTCAGTTTTCAGGCTCATCTCAAGTTGGAAAGAGTTTCAAAAGGATAAATTCCCGCTTTCTTAATAGTATTGATACAAATTCTGCTCATGATGTAGAAAATGAGCCAATGAGCTGTCTATTGTTTTTCTTTGTTCTTCATCATTTTATCTTCAATTCATTCCATCTAAACACTCGTGTTTCCGAACCTTTTGCTAAAAGTATCAACATCGAGATAATCGAAAAGGCGAGTTACTTGATATACCGTTATGAATAGAAAAGATAATATAATCTACTGTATTGAGAAAAGTTCCAAATACTGAAGAATATGGATACTTTAAATTGAACTCAGTTTATTAACATAATTGATACAAACCCATGGAAAATTTCACCAAATTTTCAAGATGCTGTTCAAATAAAATCAAATAGTATTATGATGATTACTTTGAAAACTATTGTTCGTTTTTGCTATTTAACATTTTGATCAGTGATCAATAAACTTACTATCCCATTTTGATATCATTATTATTAACTTTATCGCCATTATCTTTCATGATGATCATGTTGGTTCATGAGAATTGAACAAAAAGTAATCTATCATTGACTAACCATGAGAATAGATATTATCATTGAGATGATAAAAGTATTCCTTGAGGCGATATGTACTTTTCAATGGTTGTTATCCTTTCATTCTGCTTATTTATTTATCGCAAGTTCAGTTACTGAAATAATATCATGTAAATTTCCCTTTGATTCTGAATAATGGGAATCAAAATAATGGTTGAAATGAAACAAAAGTCCAGAAATTGTGTTTAGTCATTAAGATTTTCTTTCTCTCTCTTTTGAGATGTTGACATTGTAGATATTTGTTGTTATCATGTAAGCTTTAAATAAACTTTCATGGTTAACTGATTCATCTTCAAGGTAAATATTACATACCGGGTACAAGAACAAGAACCCTCAGCAATCAGAGATGATGGTTGTTGATATATTTGGTGAACCTTTTTTCATCTTTCATCTTTTATCCTCTTGGAACTTGAACAATCAATGGTGAGCCTCAGGGAGTTTTTATGCTATCAACATTGTCTTGAGATAATTGAGGTTATTTAATGTGTATCCTGGAAAAATTGTACAAAAGATTCTTGTGTAAATATAGACAATTAAACTTTTCTGCTTCCCTCATCACCTTATCTGATAATTTCTCCGTTTATTTCAATTCACAGACAAATAATACTATTTGGTAACATGATTGATTTATTAATTATAATCCTAATTATTTTCTGATTCCATGCTAATGAGTTAAATCTCTGATGACTTGATCGCATCTATTTCTTTCATAATCTTGTTCTGATACGTGAGTTTGCTGGGCGATTCTCATAACTAAATCGTGAACTTAGCAGTTAGATTGTTTATCTGTCCAATCATAAACAATGTAATTCTTAAGAACTACAAAGAAGGAATAAAATTCATACCAGAAAATACTCTGAAATATTGATAACAAGTTCGATGAAGTAAAATCTAAGTATTATTAGTATTTGGCTCTGTCTTTTGGATAAACTTTGCTATCTCCAGTAATTATCATTCACTTCAATAACTATCCCATGATAGTATGATTACCACAAAATAGCAGGATCAGAACTTTTTCTATTGATATTAAACAGAAACAAATTTACGATAAGCAATGAAATAGGAAGATTTTCAAAACTCTGAGGAATAGATCAGAGTTTTGCTCTTAAACTCAATTTTGCAATTATCCTTGTAAGAAAAATGATGAAATTCATTGGCCTATCCTGATGATGGTCATCATCATTTATTCAATGGAATTGAGATAAACTTTCAAGCTCATCTATTAACAATTGAATCACTCACTTGCAAGTAGATATCATAATGATAACATTGAAAAGTATTCATTTGATTCACTTTCTGATTCATGGAGGCGATTGTTACACTCGCATCTTCAAATTGAATCAATTTTCGTTTCTTATCTTTTGAATTGTGAGTTACAACTTTATCTTGGAATCAATTTTACATTTAATTTCTATCACCAAATGACCTTCCCATCAATATGATATCACATTATCATTATTGTTGAATTAAATGAGTCTCTAGACGAGTTCAACAAAATGTAAGGCGATTTCTCTTGAAATTCATGGGAACATTGGAAAGTTAATGCTTCTGACTTACATCTAATGGAGATTTTTGAGAAGAAAAATTCTTGGTCTTCATTGTTGTTGTTTTGTCATTTCCTTTGATTGGTTCAGTAACTTTCACTATCAGAAACTTCATGAGAGTGTATTTATACTCATTTAGGATTGGAAATTCATTCAGAGTTTCTCTCTCTCTCTCCTTTTCTTATCATGAATTTAAACCTGAAGATTATTTTTTCATCATGATTATATAATTTCTGATAGAAAGAAAAGTTTTAGAAAAAACAAAATTCTGTGAATAATTTGATGATTATAAAAATGAGGATAATGTTTTGTTCATTAGATTGAGAATAATAATGGAGAAAATGATGATGATGATGATGATATCTTTCTCTACCCACCGGAAGTATAAATTTCTCTTATTCTCTCTTTCTTTTTTTTCATCTTCCTCTTATTTCTTATTTCTCATTTTCAGATTCAATCAACGTTAAAACATAATGATATTAAAATGATGCAGGCTCATGATTATCAAGCTTCATCTTCTGGTGCAAGTAAACTAAATAATGATAACAACAAAGTTAATAACATCAACATGATCCAGAAACAACAATTGTTGATTATCAATTCAATCAAAAATCAAGGCGATAATCATAGCAACGATAATAATGGTTCAGGTAATGTTGATAATGATGATAATAAAGGAAATGGTTGTAACAAGGAGGCGGAAAAGGTTGGTCAACAAGTAAAAGGTGATGAGGATGAAAACCAAACTGGTGATGAGGATAATCAGGTTGATGATAATGAACCTGAGATTGAATCTAAAGGTGAAATGTCTGAAACTTATAAGCAATTGATGGCTTTGGATGATGTTGATTTGGTCAAAAATTCTGAAGACTTTGAATGTCCCATTTGCTTTTTAAATATTCACAAAGAAAAAGGTGAGTTCTAATCAATCGATTGGACCAAATTTACGAGTTTTGATCGTTTTTTTGAAACGAGTTTCACATAACACGTTCTAAAAATTAGCTAACCTTAATTCTTGATCATCTAATGTTAATATTATATCATATGTAATCATCTGAGATACGATATTGATTATATGATTACAGCAAGCAATTCATTTGACATTTGTTGAAAGGATATTTTATCAATATTTCATCACCATGAAATTTTATTAATCTTTCAGGAATCTATGGACTACAATGTTCAATTTAAATTGGCTTAATTAGTTCAACTTCTGGTTGAGTCTTTTTATGTAATTGTAGTTAATTCAGTTATCATTTTATGCAAGTGAATGTATTTAATTGTATGTAATTTGCATCAACTAATTGTATAGCATTTGCATTATTAGTATTACCTTCATGTACAATGATTAATATATTTAATTAGTATCATTAGTCACTAATCTTGGATTATCTTGAGCCATTTCTTGATATCAGCTCTTTGTTTTTTCTTACAATATAATTAATTGGTGATAATCATATAGATTAACATCAATGACAAATGGGACACAATTAGTTGACTTTGATCAAATCTAATCAATGGCCAATAGCGATAATTGTGACTATTAAATCAGATTCCAATCAACTTTCATGCAAAGTTGATTAGTAAATCGTCTGTGTCATTGAATCAACATTAAGATTCATTTAATTTGAAAGCTATTTAATAAATGAAAACCTTTTAAATTGTCACAGTGATTAACTATTGATTGTTAATGATAGACAAGCAATTCATTTTCAACTTTGCCTTAATTGGTTCATTTAATTGTTATACTTGACTATACACTGTATATGTCAACAATCAATGATAAAATTTAAACGTAATAACTGAAAAATCTTAACGGTAGCTAATTGATATAATTAACTAACACTGATAATAATACTTGGAGAGGGATGGAAACAATTAGCCAATTTATGCGAAAAGAAACACAAAATTAAGTAAACATTTAACTGTAGTAATTACATAATATTATAAGTAGAATCATTTTAATAGTAATTAGAATAACGAAAATTAATTTAAATAAACTGATTCCAATGAAATTCAGTCTAATACGATTTTCTTGCTAAATGGAAAACATTTTTTCTCAATACTATTTCATGGTGGAAATTGAATAAATTTTCTTGTTGAATCACATGAAATAAGAATTATGTAAAACAAACTCAGCAGATTCAAATTTCTATAACTTGAATAATATGTTCACATATATTTATTGTATTAATACACCGAATGATAATCAATGTTTACTTAATTCACGGAAAATTCAAGACTCAATTTCATGCATAAACCTTTCGTTGTTTCTATGGTTGAAGTATATTTTTTCTTTCTACCAACATGGTGTTCAGTGTTTCAATTATCATTCTGATTTACATCATGGTAACAATAGCAAAAGAGGAAACATTAAATGAACATTTCATCAATGTCTTGATAATAGAAACCAGAAAAAAATGTCATGTAATTGTGACAGGGAAGCAGATAAACGAGAAAAAGATTCGGAAAATAAATTAAACAAAAAGAAGCTTAAAAATGATCAAAATAATTCCCTTTGGACTCAGTAAATGAACTTTTTAATCGTGTAAACTCAATGTTTTTCTTGTTACTTTTCTCGTTTCAAATTGCCAGGAGTTGTCCTTCGAGACTGTCTTCATATGTTTTGCAGGTAAGAAATGTCTTTGATTAATTAATTATTGATAGCAATTAATTATAACACAAACAAGTACTTTAATTAGTATGTTAATTGTTATTAGTATCAATTCAGAAGTTACTTTGGTTTCTTCATTTTTATGGTCTTCGATTTCATTTGAATTGTTTCTTGTATCCACAGGGAGTGTCTTTGCAATTCAGTCGAGTTTTGTGACGAAGCATTGGTAAAATGTCCTTATCGAAGTGACGATTATTACTGTGATAGTACAATCACTGACCGGGAGATTAAATCGCTGGCTAGTGATGAATTGTACCAAAAACATTTGGCTCGTTCCATGAAGGCTGCGGAATTAAAGAGCGCTAAATCATTTCATTGTAAAACAGCTGATTGTCCAGGTTGGTGTGAATATGATGACAATGTCAATACTTTTCCATGTCCAGTTTGTGGCAAAGTCAACTGTTTAACCTGTCAAGCGATTCACGAGGAAATGAATTGTCGACAATATCAAGACGCACTTGAGTTTGAAGCTGCAGAATCTAATGAAGATGCGAAAAAGACTAAACAGTTTTTAGATGTAAGTTTCGTGCACAATCAATTTATTTTCAACTCCAAGTTTTTACTAAAGATAAAACTTTAGAGCATAATTTGAATATTAATTAAAATCTCCTCGGAACTTGAATAACTTCTCGAACCACTAATCTTCACTCCACTTATATGAATTTTTGTAGTATTTTATAACAACCATTTTCGTAATGTATCGCAAATATATTGTTGTATCTTATAAATTTTTTAAATTCTATGCTATTGATTATACGTAGTTTGAATGAAAAAATGCATTTCCTAGGCCATTTTTACTATTTTTTATTATCTTTGTTAATCTTCGTAATTTTGTCCTGATGCAGATTATTGAGATACAATTGTTTCTACACTCAAATAGTATAAGAAACTTTGCCATAGTCTCAATCGAAAGTGAAAATATCTCGATTATAATCTAATCTGTTATTCACCTTTCCATGCTCACTCAATAAGCAACTAAATACACAAAGTTATAAATCCACTTAAAGTGCATGAGAATTCACAGAACTTATCATATGTCAAAAGGTGAGAACAGGAAAAATGTTTCTGTGAAAATGTTCTGACACTTTTTTGTTGTTGTTTTATTAGACTGAAATACACAAGCTGATAATCAAAACTCCCTGTAGGCTTAAACTCGATGAAAATTGAATTCTCTGAATCAATTGTCTTCCTAAGCTGATATCGAACTTGATATAATATTTTCTTTCTGACCTCAATGCATTTATTACTTTCAAATAGAAGCTGAACTATTTCAGAACTTTTCTCATCTCTTCAAATAATCGAATATCAGAAACAGCAACAAAAGTAAAAGTAAAAGGGTAATCCTATTCAATCAATTTCTTGCTTTACCATGTATTAGAACATGTGAAGTAATGAGTTCATTGTTTTATCTCTTGATAATCTTATCCTAAATTTAATATCAACTGGAACTGAAAAGTAACGATTCTAATGATGATAATATAAAGTAACTAAACAGGATTTCCTGTTTTTTATCATTTCTACTGGTTAACTCCCAATTCTAACTCACTTTGAATGATAATACACCCAGAAATACCTGAAAAATGAATAGTAAGGTTGTATTGTTTTGGTAGTAACCAATACTCTCAATCTCTAATTTTGTTGATCGTCTTTCTATCATTTTTTTGATAATATATTTCTAGAGGCGCTTGGGAATTTCGGCTAAAATTTTATCTTTCAAATTGATTTTTCTTCTTCTCTATCAATCAGTATACAGATCATTCTCATTCTTCTGAGATGAAATAATAGAAACATTTTGTTTTGAATACCCAAATATCAACATGATAGAAACAAGAATCATTATCTTTTCCTGTTCACAATAAGGTAACAACTTAATGATGATAATAAGGGTTTCCTTTTGTAATAAGAATAACATTTTCTTTATGTCGAATTTACTTTGTACTTGTACTATAGATATGGAATTTTTTTATTCTTTTCTCTTTTTCTGATTACCCAAAATTATTCCATAGTCATCAACATGATACAAATCGTTGTGAATCTAAAATCACAACAAATTACTTACAAACTGTTTTACTTAATTCGGTTCGATACTTAGATACTTGGAACTTTAGTATGATAAAATGTAATGATTATGATTCATCAGCAGACCCTCATGATTGCAATAAATTCAGTCAGGGAAAATCCCTAATGGAATCACTTGACTATTCTGAATAACATCGTATCATAGAAATTTGCTTCATCCATCGGTTTCACCTTCTAATACGTTCCCTTAAACATTATCACTGTTTGAATTAATGTTCATACAAGACAATCAATCTCTCATTTTCTTTGTCTTTTTCTCATTATGATCCTTTCAGAATATGCTGGACAAAGGGGAAGCGCTGCGATGCCCGATTTGCTTTGTGATACTAATTAAAAAGTGGGGCTGTGATTGGGTTAAATGTTCGATGTGCCATTCGGAGATATGTTGGGTCACCAAAGGGCCGAGATGGGGACCAGGAGTAAGTTAATTGCTTCTATTGATGACTTGTTCTTTTAATTGGTTATACCCTGAGTTATTCAGATTTCATGGAAAGATATGATTGAAAGGTGGCAATTTAAGTGATTATTTGAGCCAATTATGATTCTACTTAATCTCATCCATGCTTAAACCATGTATTACGAGTGATTGGCAATTAAAAGATTGATAGTTCAGTTAATCCAATTTGTAAACTCGATGTGAGTCTATGATACATGAGACACAATTGCAGTTTTGAGATGAGATCATAATTGGCTTTGAACAATCAATCAAATTTTGATTAGTCTTTTTTGTCAATTGACATTCAATTAATTTTGGTAAAATTAAGTTGAAAATTGAATTGAAACAAAAAAGTTTCTTAAACTTTCAAAAGATATCATAAAAATGTTACCAGTTCCTCGCTTTTAATATTGTGATCGTTTAATCAATATGAATAGTCAATAATCTGAACTTATCTCGGTGAAAAATTGAAACCTAAATTATTACGATTCTCTATTAATAGTCTGGTGAGTTGAGAAACAATGGAACTTGTTGGTAGCCCTTAATATCGCAATTTTCAGTTGAAAATGATTGGCTGAAGATCACAAGGAAAAGATGAACCTCAAGATTCACTTTCTCGAACTAATTTACAGTTAATGGTTTAGAGTAGATTGTTTCATTTGATTGAGTTCTCATCCTCCATCTTCACGGATTCCTTTATTAACATCATGATAATTTCACTAAGGTGCACTTCTCTCATCTATTTGGGTGTTTTCAGGTTTTATCTTGGACAAAAATCTGACCAAATTGAGGAAATAAAACTTTTTCAATCTAAAATAACATCAGAAAAAAAGATTTAAGTTATGTTTCCATCTTCCCTTGAGTCTTTCGCTTCATGGTCATCATGTAATATCAAAAATGACCCTGAGTTTATCATCCACATTGACATACATTTTGCTGACCAATAATAATACAGAATCAAGGTGTGTTACAATGTTTCTATGAGGATGAATTTTATCGTAAAAGAATCAGATAAACTCATTGAGTTGAAATAATATTAAAAGCAAATTTCTCATGACATGATCATAATATTAACACACTAGTGGTGATTTGATATCAATAAATTGTCACTTTAATCATTTGGAAAATTCATGATGTTCTGAATCAATAAAAGAAAATTTCTGTAAAATTCTCAAATTCTGTCATTTTGTTGTCATTAATGTCCATCCAAAACTTTGAACATGACAAAGAACTGATATCATCGATCTCGGTCACTTTTCATCACGATAAACATCCTTCATGTTCAAATAATCATGATGAGCAAGTGATTATCAAGCAATTCATCAGTTCAACGTATCAGTTTGAATAGTGAATAAATTTCATCATGTTTACATCATGATTGCATCTGAGAAAATGAAAAAGAAGAAAAATTACAAATGTATTCTCATGGATTGAAAAAAGTTCCAACTTAGAATTTTGATTTTCTCAACCAATTCTGGTTCATCTTATCCTTGAACTGTGACTGGAATTTATTTAATTTGCTTATCTAGGATTCTAGTCAATCATGAAAACAGCATTTAATAACATGTAACTCTATGTACTCATCAGACTCTGAGTTGCAGAATCAGAATAATACATTCTAACAGATTTTCTTCTCATGATTTATCTGAAACTCTGCTCGTTTTCAGATGCAAAAATTCAAATAACAATTTTTTCATTGAATAATAATGACGATAAACTCAACATATTCACCATTCAAATTGAAATAAAGATAAATAGGATATTAAGCCAATTCCTGGAAAATGGATAAACTTGAGGAATGAATTGTCAGATTAGGATTTGTTGATTATAAATTATTTCACTGTGAATGTGATGTGAGGGACAAGTGAATAAAAATAGGGCACCAATAAATTGGATTATTTGAAAGATATTGACGTGCTGTTGGAAAAATTTGTAGAAACACTGTTCCGTATTAGATTGATAATTAAGGATAAAAGTTCCATTAGAATCATGAAAAAGCTGAACAAAGAAAATGATTTTGAAATTTGATATAAAATAACAAAGGAAACCACTGCAATCTTAGAGGATTCGTATTTTAAATCGAGTAGATTTGCACTTAAGGTTTAAAAAATATTCCTGAGAATTGAGAAAGTTTCTGTAATTTACACCAAAGTCAATCACTCAGATTACGATTCCACCAAAAATGGATTACGTATTTCTATTTAACAAAATCTCTCGGCTCTGAATCATGAATTATTCTATTCCAGTCCGAGTGGGCGAGTTGTTACAACGCTGAAAATTTGCTAGAACATTTCGACAGAGCTCCAAGTGTTAAAACCAAGCATTTCTAACCCTTCTAATCTACCTAATTGTCTAGAAGGTCATCGAAGTTTTCAGATTAGTTCATAGGTAAATATTTTGTTTCGAAACATTTCCATCAAATAATAAAAAAATCTGATAAACTGGATAACAAATAAGCTCATATTTTACTGAATTCAGAGAAATAACAGTCAATCGATTCAGATTATGATGGGGATGCGCGTAAAGAGTAGCGATTAATTTGCTCTAATTAAGTAAATATGCTTCTTGAAATAAACGATCACAGCAGAAACGGAAATGAGTAAACCAAAAAGAGAGAATTCATTTCCTTCATATTTAATAACGTTTATTTTTCCATTGAAGTTGATTGAAATTTCTTCTACATGAGGTCATGTAAATTTTCAATCATTTGAGTTAATAATTGAGAGAATCTGGCAATTAATTGAATTACAATTTAGATGATCTCAGATGGTTCAGTCTTATTTAATTAATCAGATTAAAGGTTAGCTCTAACATGTTAAATTAATGAAAATGATCAATTTAGATCCATAATCGCACCCGAGTAAATGCAAAAATTAATTTTTTTTAGTTGGAACTATGTATCTTGTACTGAAAATACTGAGATCATATAGACGACATATTTTAAACAGGCTAAGGATAAATCGTTACAACGATTCACTTCATGATGTATCTACAATTCATCATGCATGTTTTATTGAAAAATTGCAAGAAACGGAAGAAGATAATGCATAGATGTATTATGAAAATATTTGTTATTTGTCCGATATAAGAAAAGTTTTTCTAATTGTTGTTTAAATTTTATTAAATTTTATTATTTATTTCGGCAAAAAATTAATTATTGAAATCATTCCATTTTTATATCCCGACGATTCTGGAGATAAAAATAAAACACTTTCAGCTACATCGTCGCTATAAACAAATTTTTGTGTTGGGATAATTTGAATAATCTTATAAATATGATTGATATATAAGTGCTTGATATTTCCTACATTTTTTACACTGAATCTTTGATGATTTATCATCTGGATTTTAAATACAACTTTTGTATCGTTAATGAGATACATCGCCGATACTCTGGCAAACGAATCAGTTTCCTTGGCCATTTTGACATAAGAATCACAATTTCTCAACCCAGTCTGAGAATCATTAATATTCAAATGTATATCTCGATTATTGAAAACTTTTAGCGGCTGTATCGTTGATATATCGATACCGTTGATTTGTGATGACAATTTTTTTAACGTTTGTGTATCGACCAATTTGTTTTTCAATATTGTCCATGTAGATTTATCCTTGATATTGTTGGCCCATTTGATAAAATCAATCAATGAATTATCAGATTTTTTAATGAGATTTTTTTCTTTTGCAAATCTTAGCAGATTCATCGGCATTATAGCCTTTTCTGCTATTTGTTGCATAGTTCGATATCCGGTCTTTATCGTTCTTTTCAAGTTTCCATAAAAACTTTCCGCGTGATATGCCGAATATCTTGAAAGTGGACCAAGTTCATCCACGACATCAGGAAGATGTATAAGCAAATGTTCATTAGATCTCATTGCTTCTTTTGTAAAAATCACGATAAAACGATTCTGGAACTCCTCGATATATCTTCGAGATATCAGAATATCTTTTCTTTTTATGTTATCACAATAAAGAGGATAGATTCCCGCTATATACAGAGAAAATAGATCAAGAAGCTTTTTGTCGAGTAATTCATGCAAAACTGGTAAACTATAAAAGAAAATAAACAAGAAATAATCTTTTGCTTTCCATTGTTTCAAATTGGATATTAACATGGGAATATCTTTGATTTTTGTACATGGTCTGATAGAAGCTAATCGCTTATCTATCGCTGATATATCTCGATAATGAGAAAATTCTTTATCTCTACTATCATAGCCAAAGATGTAATTTAAGAGCTTTTTAGAAACACCTTCATCCACAGCATGCATCGCATCTATCGGAAACCCTTTGATTATATCAAAATCATGAATGTTCAACAAGGCACTTTCTTTGTCAATTCCATGAGTTAGCATATGATCAGGTTGCGATATAGCATCGACATGTTTTTCATGTGATCTCATTTTCAGTCGATTATATTTTTCGTAAGGGTAGTATCGGTTTATGGGACTATTCACTTGGAGTGTTTTTATAAGACATTTAGAGCAGCCTAATAGGGAATTGTGACCTTTGATTCCCATAGCCCAAGATTTAGCAGGAGTATCAGCAACAATTGCCAATATGTTTATTCGTGATTTACGAATGTCTCCAGATACATCATCGATATATTCAACACCATCAATATTAATTTGATGAATTTGTGATATGAATGGCTTTATGAAATCGTTGAATGAAGGCTTTTGTTTTCCAGACCAAATAAGAAGTGTGATAGGCAATTTGAATCTTATTTGAAGTGGTAACTCGTTGATATATCCTATCAGAACCCAAAATGATTTTCGACCCCGACAACCAATCGGAACACCATCCAAAGCTAGCGTTAGTGATATTTGACTTTCCATAACCTTAGATTTATAAAGAGAACCATCCGATATATCATTCATATTGCTGGTCGATTCCTGAGATACAGTTGTGTATGGTAATAAACATTCGAGTTGTTGTTTCAAATTTATGCTCAATATAAATTTTTCTCGTTTGATTGCAACACTAGGAGCAGACTTGATACCACATTCACAAGTAATAGCTTCATATGACTTGTAATTTCGAGTTGATGCTTCTATATCGCCAATATTTCGATTGCAACTGCACAAGATGTAATACTTTTTTTCTGGGATATAATTTGCAATTTGTTTTTTCAATGATGAGAAACTGGTGAACGGCATATCATTGTTAGACATTAATTCGAATGCTGAAAGCATAGAATCAAAAGCTAATGTAGAGATATTTGATCGTATTTTAATCCAACAAAATTTAAAAATTACTAAATCATGTGCTATATCGGTGCCATGTTCCGGCTCGGGAATATTAATTATATGATTTTCCTGTTCGATGTATGATGTCAAAGTAGTAGGAGCAGAAAATGTAGACGATGTCGATTCTTTTGTTGTTCTTCTTCTTTTAATCAATTTTGTATGATGGAAGTTTCGCGCCTTTGAACTTGATCTTACAGCTCGAGACATTCTATATCGCGGATATATGAACAAAAGAGATGTTTTCGATTAATCGATATATTGATTTATTGTCATAGCAACGGTCACATGGTTTATTTTTCCGTTTCCGTTTTTCATTTTATTCTCTTCAAAGTGAAATTAAAATGTCTCCTAAATACTTTCTTTGTGCCTTAAAAAATGGTATTTATACTATTTTTGAAGATAAATATATTGATTTAAATAATTTAGAATACATTAAAAAAGTGCTTAAAACGGAAAAAAAAGTTATTGTGCCGATAAAGAAAAAGGAAAATATGTGTTTCGCTATTCTGATATATGCTTCAAATAACTATGATGAAATCAAAAAATCTTCGCTTTTTGAAGCTATTGAGCTTAATTATAAACATCATGATGAGTGTGATCTCCAAAATAATGGATATAATGAAGATGAAACAAAAAATCTAACTTACCGTGTTATAAGAAAAGATTTGTCGGCCTCACAAATTTCTAGTGATGAAGAAGTAAGTTGCTATATCACCGATATATGAACCATGAACAAACTTTTCAAAATTTTTCTTATTACAGGAACCACAAAGAGCAAGAAAACGTAAAAGAGTTTCAAAGGGATTGACAGAAAAAGTAAGTGTATTTATATATATATAGCCGTTATCTTATCTAATTCTTTTATCTTTTCAGGGATTTGATGATATTGATGATCAACAAACCGATAAGCTTATTGATTTGATCGAGAAGTCGATATGTAGCCGATATATGCAATTCAATGAATTTGAGGAAACAAAGAATATATTGGATAAATGGTCACCTAAGGTTCTTGAATATATATCGACTCATCAAATAACTCCAATGGAAGAGGTTGACATGGATAAGGTAACGGATGGCGACATTGCTATTCTTGCAATGAAATTTGCAGCTCATTCATATATCCATTCGCAAATGTGTGTATCATTGTTGAAGACACAACCAGGTGGTTACCATTTCAACAAAGAGCCGCCATATCGTGTATTTGGTGAGGTAAGTTAAGATACATCGATCACATATCTATGTAGTTTCTAATTGATTTTACCACATGTTAACAATTATTTACATCTTTTCTTAGATTATGTTGGTTGATAATATGTGGCCGATAGATTTTCGTCTGATAGTTAATACAGCTCGCGAATGTCGGACATATTTGGAGTTCTTTCGAAATGCTGCCTACCTTTGTTTTACTCATCATGAACTAGAAAACACTTCAATGACTGGTGTATCCAAAGGAGGAAAGGAAAAGAAAAGCCTTAAAAAGTTGGATACACGAAAAATGCAGAGTGTTTTCGATATGGCCAGTGATATATGGGCGATATGTAAAGAGTCCGAGATGGATGAAGAAATTCAAAGAGGTCTCAAAGCTCAACGTGAATCAGAATCGCAGAAAATTATAAGAGATTTTCTAGCTTATAACCGTGAGAAAACTAAACATACCAAAGCCGAAATGGATATACGGGAGAAATATCAAACGTTTCCAATTTTCTATCCAAGAAATAGTGTTGAAAATGTTTTGGAAGGTCCACCATTTTGGATGCAGGTCTATACAAAAAAAGCTAATATCGTAGACTTGTTTGAAAAATATGCTGCCTTAAACACCAAGTATGCCTCTTATGTGAGATCATTTCGTAATCGAGATGTTTCGAATATCGCCTCTACATCTAAGGTTCCTATTGTCGATGAAGAAGCAATAACATTAGATTCTATGCTAGACTCGGACATAGATCCAACTTTTGGCGATGTGTCGGCGATAGAGCGGGAAGCTGAAGAAGCAGAAGGTGATAATTCGGTTGATTCAGTCGCAAGTATCGTTCAAGCGACTACAATTGAAACAGAAGCGGTCGATCAACCAGTTCAGAAAGTTGCCAAAAAGAAGACTGGAAAGAAGCCAACCCAAGAAGCTACTGAACGATTAACCCGGAACTCGAAAAAGAGCAAATAAGCAATCTTCATGTTCATTCTATATCGGCGATATACCGAATAATCAAGATTTTTATATCATTAACATTTTCTAAATTTTATAAATTCAAATTACTAATCAAAAATATTCAATATCCATTCCATATCGTACAAATACTATTCTCAATACCAAAGTTTCAGCAATACCCAAATCACAAATTTCTCAAACAATTTAAAATGATCTCAAACAATGAAATAATAACCAAAGAAATTTAAAAAAATAAAATTCAATATCGTTCAAGTATCAAAAAATCCAAATCGAATCAATATTTTTCATATATTACCGATATATTCTATATAAGCTAAAATTGGACAATCCAAAAGTAAATTAATCTCGCTATAACGTTTCCAAATCACAATTGTTCTAATGAGCTACGTAATTTTTTATAGATGTTATGATACATCGGCGATTTATTATAAAGAAAATTTCCAAATTTTCGACTCGATGGTTGATATATCTTTGAAACTCAAATCAGACACATTTGATGTGTGAAGTACCTTTCTTGTGGACACATTTTTTTTGTCCAAGCTACTTTTGCATTTACTCGGGCATGAATTTGAATGGTTAAAAATTAACTGAACAATTAACCACTTACTGAACTTTCTTTATCAATGAACAATTTACCACAATAATAGTGAGAATAGTACATTATGTATATTGAATTAGTTTAAAGAAATGTATAAGATTAGACTGTTAATCATTAACGAGTGTTTGTTATGGCAGAATAAATTTGAAGTGATTTAGAAGCTGAGAAACTTTGATAAGTCCATAATTGACTCTTACCTCATATCAGATTCCATGATAATAAGTGTGAGAATTATAATTGATGAAAAAGGGAAAACTGACCATTACAAGAAGATAAATATCTTGACAAAGTAAATATCAAATATCTTGTCAAAATCGTAGCTCTGTTATAAAAAACTGGTTTCACTCTGACATGTTCATGGTTATTAACAGATAATTAATTCAAGATCATCTAGTGATTTTTTCATCATCATGTCTATTCAACGCTGATTGTTATCATCATGAGAGTTGATGATTAACTTAGCATGAATATGAATTCATGTGTCATTGTGTAGCCTCAAGTGAGTATTAAAAAACTTCATTCATCAAAAGGTGGTTCTAATTGTGATTCAGTAAATTGTATCATCATCACTCCAAATGTTCATCGTTTTCTTGTAAACATTTTCAACTTGTTTATTTTCAATTTCATTACTTGTGACAACATCCTGACAACAACCTCTGTCTGAGCATTACCATGAAGATGATTCTTGAAAGTATCTTTACGTTTCAGTATCAAAGGTTTCAGAAAATAATCTCCAGCCATTGACATTCTTATCATGTCCATTTTTCAAGGAAAGTTCATAAGAGAGGGATAAGTTCTGATAGATTTTTAACTTTTTATTGAAATTCCTTGTCAAGTAAAGCTCCTTCTCCCTCCATAAGGACACACAGTAATCATCGTGATATTGAATTTTTCATGTTCTTACTTGTCAGAACTTATTTTTTAAGAGAATCGAATTTCTTTCGTTTGTGAACTTTTTTGGATTAAATTTTGTTTTCTACTTCACGAAAAGCTCTTATTATCCTCAAAAGCTTTATTAGAAATGGTAATTACTAATTCCTCAGGTTATTATACTTATAATCTGATAAATATTGTTATCTTCTTGTTATTATGGTAACAATTGCAAGAATAAACTGAACTGAATAAATTAATCGAACCTTTTTGTCATGAAACTCGTTTCATCTTCTCAAAAAATTTCATTCGATGTTTTCGAGTTTATATTCATTTGAAATTCTCAAGTTTAGATAAAATTCTATCGAATTGATAAAATTGCACTGTCACCGTTTTCCATTTCTTTATAGCGTTTCACTCAGTCCAAATTCCTAAACTCTTTTCAAATTGGATTCAATTTTCGCCTCACATGATATTAATATGGAACTACAGAAATAAAATAAATGGAAAGGAAAACTTTTTCAAATTGAGCTCTGTTCGAAAAATTTGTATCATGATGAAACTGGACAATATAAAATTAATTTATTGTGAATCTCGATTACCAACATGAACTGTTTCACACAAATCAGTTGAATCTTTTACGAAAATGAACATTTGTATCAACCTATTATTCACTTGCAATGGTTATGATTGAACAACAGTTAATAGTTTCAATTCATCAACTGTTAGGCTTTTTGTTTTCATTGAAAATTACATAACCATGATGATATATTGGTATCATTTAAATTTCCAATAATTCATCAAAGTGAATCTTTTTATATTGAAAATCGTCAAGATTAATTAAGCAACAAATGTTCAGGTTAAACAGCAATTAAACTAAATGGTTATAAGCTTTTCATTGATTTATAATACCATCATCACCATGCTTTCGGAACTTGGAGATAAATTAAATTGAATTATTACAGTTGATTATGAATTTGTTAGTTCTAAGGGAGGAAAAGATTGTGGAGTGAATTTCGTAGGGACAAATAACAGTCATGAAAACACCCAAATAGTTTATTATTATTAATAATGTTAGAAAATAGATTGGTTAATTTTTAGGTGTTTTTTGTTTATGACAATCAATTGATTGTAACAATTTATATTTAACTTTTCACTCCCAATCCTTGAAATGTCATTTATCATGTAATATCACCAAAAAAACTCAACTTTTATTATTACAGCTTTTCAAGGTGAATGTTATTTTCCATAACAATTCAACGATAAACTGTACAAATTGGTCCATGATGAACTCGATTGTTGCAATATTAACTAAGATGCTGAGAGTGTCAATCATTTGCAGTACAAATGCTAAATATTCAATTTAATGCTGTTGGCATAATGTCACTTCTCATCATTATCTCAATCAATCTGAGAAATCTGACCGAAAAAAATTCATTTTTTTGCTTCTTTTATTTCTTCAAGAGTTTTTTCAGAATAATTCTGATAATGATTGTGATCATTGTTTGTATCTCAATTTATATCTAATAGTTTTATACATTATGATTTTATTCAATTAGTTGATCTTGGAAAAGTCTAAACATTGAAACACAATCAGATAAATGTTTATGGTCAGTGTAACATTGTCCATTTCAATTATAACTGTTGGATTTTTATAACAGCAAATCAGATGATTTAATGAAATCACTTTTTCAGAATCAGTTGTTTATCATGAGGAGACATTTATCTTTTATCAAATGAAATGTATATTTTTGTCACTTCCAATTTAATAATTTATCCATTATCATTTTCCTGTGATAATATCCAGAAAAAGATTAACCTGATTATGATGAATTATTTATATGATTCTGATGTTTATTAAGGAGCTGCAAAGTTTCAAAAAGCAACTTTTCTTAAATTAATTTGCTCGAGAATCAATTCGATGTGAGGTAATTTATTTCCAATTAGATTGTTTATCATGTATGTTTTGCTGAAATTGGTGGAATAAAAAATCTCGATTGTTGATCAGTTTCATTGATTAAAGTAAATCTTTTAAATGATTCGGAGTAAATGTTTATTCTCATGATGTGGTTTACTGGTTGTAATTTTATACTTGATTTGGTCGACATAAAATTGACAATAACGATTTCCTATTGATTATCAGCATGATTATGATCAACTTGATTGAGCTTAATGTCAAAAGAGTGAACCATCACTTGTACAAAAGTGTAGCTTTAATCTTGGGGACCAATAACATTCGTTAACACTGATTCTGATGAAATGCTCCATGAATTTTTCTTCTCTCTCCCAGTATCTTAACAGGGAGTTAATTTAATCCAGCTTAACATGATAATCATTTTATTCTCATGCTATTTATCTTTGGATGTTTCATCTTTCTATCATATCGTTTCACTCTCTTCTATTTCATGGAAATCTCTTTTTCTCTCATGAAATTTCATGAGAAGCAAATTCACCTCAACAAAAATTAAACTGAATTAACTGAGAGATTATGAAGCACAGGAAATGTCTCAAAATGTGATAGCTCATTGATCACAATATCAGAAACTCAATCTCTCATCGAGCACTGAACAAATTTGCTATATAATCAAATGTTAACATTTGATTGTTTTTCAGGTTAATCAGTTTTTCAATTGTTATTAATAAATTTTCATTTTTTTCTCGCATCAGGGGAAAGGTGATATTTCTGGAGGCTGTAAATGTATGATAAATGGACAAAAATGTCATCCCAAATGTAATTACTGCCATTAGAAGGTTGGAAAAGGAAACGGAAATAAAGTTCTCAGTCCAAATTTGAATCTCTGACGAAAACTAATGTAAGTAAAACATATTGTCATCAAAATTGTGAAAGAAACTGTCAAATTTATCATCATATGAATAGGAGTTAATTGCACATTAAAATCATAATTGAAAGTGATTATTAACAACTCTAAATTCAATTGAGGTTAATTGAAATCATAATGAAATCATTTTTTGTATTTTTTGCTTAGTTTGCATAACCAATGATTATCACCTATTTAACAATCAAATTAATCTCATTAGATAATTAATCTGAGGGTTGATGAATTTATCAGTTAAACTCTAATTAAGGTTGATCAAAAGTTGATTCGCCAATGAATTTGAAATTTTAGCAAACTGACAAGTTAATCAATCAATCATTTCATTGAGAACGTAAAAATTTAACCCAGAATTTCATTCATGCTAAAGAGGATAATTTAATGACTGCTTAGCCATTGTGAACTTTTTTCATTGATTGTGTTCATTTCTAAATGAATCAATCATTATCGTTGTTGATTCTGATTTGATGTATCAGTTGAGGGTCATTAATATGTTTCCATCAATCAATTTAAATGTCATCTCATAATCAGCCCATACTTTCAATTCTGGCAAATTGTGTGTCCAGAGTTTTACCTTACATGAAGGCTACTCTTTTATCTTGACCATCGTTATCGTTGATCTGCTCATGGAAATAATTTAATTAAGATGTACCATTTTTCAGAGTAAATATTCATCAAGAGCAATGAGAATAAGAAAAGCAAAATTGATCGCTTATAAATAGCAAAATAATCAAGTTAATTGGAATGGATTGATGAAATGTTTCTTATTCCTGAATATTGAATTTAATTGGTTGTTCCTCATGAAATATGTTTTCCAGGTAATAACTTTACGAATATGGCAAATTTACAGAGAAAATATTAATAATTCCTTGATTTTTTCGTATTTTGAAAACTCATTGGATCTGTTACATTAAAGTTTATAATAATCTAGTCAATTTTCATCAAAACGCCATGAAGTTTATCTGGACTATCATCAACATTATCATCTTATTAGCATGATAGTCTTTCTCAGACAGTTACTATTGAACATTACTTGAAGTACTAGTGATCTACCTTCAGATAGATATTTCTTTTCCCTCTTATCAATAAAGATAAATAAAATACGATAATGGAGATGAAACTTTTATTCGATTATGAATATATGATATTGATCTAAGTAGGTCAACTTCTGATGGAGAAGATTATGAAATAATCCTAATGATAAAAGTTGTAATCTTAAAATTCACCAAAGTTTCATATCGACACAACTTTTAACCAAATCGTTAATATGTTGGTTTTATTATATTTCATGAACTCAACAAGAATAAGTTTAGATCGTTTAGTAAAAACAATCATTCGTTCGTTCAATTTTTCTCAATTCGAATAGTAGGAAATCCCTTAATTGTTCCCCTTGTGGATATTATATCGTTAGAAACTTCCACTTGCAATAGATTATATTGTAATGCACATAGACTGTAAAAGGAGTAATAATAGAAAGTTCTATGGAAAAGGTATTGTTATCAATTGGCATCTATGCGAAATAATATTATTGTATCTCTTACATTGAATAGGATCTTCACTTTTCAGTTTATATGTTTCGTTCAGATTCATCAATCTCATTTATTCAGTTGGATGTCATGAGTTAAGCCCATTGGAAACAGTTCCATGGATTCAACTAAAAATGAATTGAAATTGACTCTCCTCTCTTCATGTGAGACACAAGAAGGATAATGATTTTGTCATCGCAGTCAAAATCAATGAGATTTTCAGACTATCCGTTGAATTGAACTGATTTTTTGTTAATCGTGGCTCCTTGACTCTCATACTTATTTCTGCAATTGAATTTATGAAATATGGTGTTAATGACGATTGTCAGTAGCACCTACAATGAAATTTTATCATCGCACTTAATGGCTTTCTGAATCGTTTTATTAGTTATCTCTTGAAAATTGTGAATCAAAAATAGATTGATTTACAAGGAATTGGTGATTCACCTTGTTTGCCTGATGAATTGGTCCAATGAAAAAAGTTCATTGATTGAGACAGTTGATAATCGGTTATGATATATTGTCGTTACTTTCACCATGATAATAACATTCTGATAACATGTGATAAGTCTTCGATGATGAAAAGACATTAAAGAAAATTTTATAGAAATTTTTCCATCATTTTCCCTTTCAGAATCTCATCGAATTTTTTTCTTTGATTTCATATTATTTCTGATATCAAGTGATGATCTGATATCTTGCAAGTGATTATTGTATTT
This sequence comes from Panonychus citri, assembly GCF_014898815.1. Classification (NCBI taxonomy): domain Eukaryota; kingdom Metazoa; phylum Arthropoda; class Arachnida; order Trombidiformes; family Tetranychidae; genus Panonychus; species Panonychus citri. Next base: position 458,020 of record NW_026515548.1, on the reverse strand, counting down.
CTCATAACACTTGAAAAGAAACTGATTCATTTTCTATTCTATTTCCTTTCAGACTAATCATTGAACCTTGAATAGGTTAAGCTGTTAATAGTACATGATATTAGCATGATAAGCTTCAGGGGAAGAAAAATTATCAGCCTAAGAATAAAGTAACATGGTAACCGGATAAGTTTCACATTTTCTGATGAACAGCGAGCCTGAATTTTCATCTTTAAAAATGTTTCTTTTCATTCTCATGACTAATTCTGTCTTTAGCTGAACTTTGGAAAAGAAGAAAAAAAAAATATCATATTGAAACAATAAATTTTTCTTCTTCTATTTCAATGAATCTCAATTTCATCATACCTTATCTTCCAGTCTCTTCTTCTTTATCTCTCACTACTCTGAAGATTACGATAACATTCAGTAGATTTACCATGGAAAGAGAAGAAAACATCTAACCCAGAATTCTCGGTGAAAAACCCAAACAAAATTGTATCAATCCAAGAGAAGAAAAGGATTTCCAGGGGAAAAGTAAAATAGTTTTTGACAAGAAGAAAATAAGAAGGAAGAAGATGGAGATTATTCCAATCTTATTTTCATCTTATTCTGATTCATTGAGCATCGAATTTTTTTCATTAAATCTATTATACTTCTCTCTATGTGTATTTGGAAATGTGATTGTAGAAAATGAAAATTAACCAGAAAATTTAACCAGGAGAAAAAGTTATCACTGAGAGATTAAAGTAGATTGAGGTTGAAGGTGGCAAGTGAAAAGGTTACTTGATTGTTGATAAACTTTTCTATATCTTCATCTAAATGATAACTTGAAATTTTCGCATGAATAATTTGTTTCATCATCATGATATTAACCTTTAATATTATGACACCTTATCCTCATTCTTAGCATTCTCATTGTAAATATATTATTCACATTCTACAATCTTGAGTTATTATACTTTTCACACTAGAATTTAGTTAAATCAACCTGACATGATTCTCATCGTGAAAGCGAAATATTAATAGTTTAGAAAATTGAAAAATGATAAAACGAATCGTTTGATTGATATAAATGAATCTACACTTTTCTACTCAACTGATTATCTTTTAAACATCACACTTATGTATTAATGTTCAATGTTTTATTATTTACACGTTTGAAGTGGGTCAGTTTGAGAGAGTGAGTTTATTCATAAAAGATTCAGTTGAAATGTGTATAAAGTAATAGATAATCATTAAGTCCTTTAGATGTTGATGATTATGTTACGAGAACCTCCAGTATATTCAATTAGCCATGAAACAGAATTGGGAAAAAATTATTACCTTTTCAGGTAAATACGAAGGATGTGGACGAGGTGTAATGGTCAGTCAATTACGGAGATAAATTTTGATTCATTTGTCTGATTGTTGTGATTTCAATCCATGAGTATTTCTGTCATATCATCAACAGAACAATTTGAAAGTTAATGATAAAATATGGACGCTAGTTGATTGTTGATTATGAATCAGAACCTTTTGGTTACTTTCGAAACAAATTCTCACTTTGTTAACCCTAATGATGAAATATCGAACCCATTTCGATTCAAACCAAATTAATTTAGTTTATGGTTCGAGTTCTGGTGATAATAATGAGGGTAAGCAGATGGATAATCAATGATAATCAATTTTGTTTCCTTCGTTGATCAAATGTCATTTGTCAATTGTCGAGTCAACGCTGATTAATTATATTATTGAGATTAAGATCTTTTTTTGTGCTTACAATCATTGTGATTGTGATTCACGGCAATTGATGGGATAATTATGATAATCAAGATTCTAATGGTCTTAACCTTAACTAATATTTCATTGAATCTTATTGATTGTTTTTCGTTAAATTTCATCAATTCCATTTCATTGAAAGTGTTTAATTAAATGTGAGAAGCAAATTGTTACTTGCAAATTTCAATGTTTAGATTAAATTTCTCACAATTTAAGGCTAATTAGCTCATCTTATTATCCCAGAGTAATTTAATCAACCACCAATGGCTAATTGCTGGTAGAGGTGAAAAATTTTCACCATAAAAGTTTAATTAACTATAAACTTATTGAATACCCTTAATAATTAACACATTAATCACTAACCATTATTTGACAATATTAATTAGACTGGTGATTACTTGAGGTGATTAAAAATTACAAGATTAAGATCAAGTATTTAATTTGGTAGAAAGAGAAAAGTTGAGAATCTCTTGAGTACCTTTTCAAATGAGAATTAATTTTGATTGGTGATTAATTATTGTAACAAAAAACATAATCAATTTCATCGTAATTACAATTAAGGTTTAGTTTCGCTCACTAATTGAATTAATTTGAAACGATAATAATAGTTGAAGAAATGATTAGATGATCACCAACTTTGATCATGTTCGTCTCGGATTAACTCGTCGATTCGCATTAAATATATTCTAATCACTTTGTTTCTTTTTATTTATTTACAGGCATCGTTTTCATCATCATCTTGTCTTCCTCTTTCTTCCTCTTTCTTACTATTCATTCTGAGCTCCATCAATTGTTTCCAGTTTACTGAGAATCCAAGAACTGAATCTACTTTAGTCTTCCTTTCCAGAGAAATGAAGGTGATCCCTTTTTCGATGCAGAGGAAAAGGAAATAAAGGAGGAGAAGAATGAAGAGAAAAGGCTAAACCATTAATTCCTAGGATAGAGCAAGAGAAGAAAATTCATTCCCAGCCTTGAATTTTATCTGATTAATGATAAGTTCTGATAAATTGTGATGTTCGTGACTCCATCTTTTGTTCAATGGAAATGCAACTACCGAACTTGTTTATTTATTATTATGAAAAAAAGTTATTATAATTATCTGAAATTGCTCAGAGTCATTGTTGGCATCATACTGTTGATCATCTTCATCTTCATTCATTATCTTATCATCATCGTAATAATGGCGAAACTTTTGTAATTAATATAAATTATTAATTAGATTAACTCAATTTCGATTAAGTTTCTTGTTAACTCTACAATTCAGTTATAACTGCTACCAAATTTGCTTCTAAATAATAGTTACTAATAAACTCTATTTCAAATATATTGGTTCAAATTGATTTTATTGACATAAGAAACTTAAGTTAGTAAATTAGATTTAATTGTAATCATTGTCATTGGAAATCAATGACAATCAGAATCAATAAGAATCACGTGTAACAAACTCAGTAGATTTAAATTTTCTATTGAATAAAATGTTGACACTTATTTGTATTAATAAACCAAATTATAATTGTCAGTTATTCGTTAGGTCGATATACACCAACCACAACCGCGTGGTCTTTTTCGTAAGGTTCTAGAGTGATTTGTTCCAATGGTTTGATGTTTTCTTCTTGCAATTGCTTCACTGTGTTAGCGAAAACCGCCTCGGCTGGAGCCGTTGAGTCTATACAATTCGCCTTAATCGATATCACCACATGTCCTCCTGGTTTTAAATAGTGATGTGCGTTCAGTGCCACAATTCGCGCTTGATCGGGTTGGGCGACGTCGGAGAAAATGCAATCTGTCATGGACATGACCATTCGATATTTCTGTGGGTGCCGAGCATCTTCAATGATCGGCACGATGTTGCTCCTTTTCTGGGCAACAGTTAATAAATCTCTTCCTGATCTGTGGGAAAATTCAACAGCATAACACTTTCCTTCGGGCCCTAAAATATCAGAGACATGGGAGACTGTGGTTCCAGAGGCGGCACCAAGGTAAAGTACCTTTGATCCGGGAGGCATGAAAACATTTTCGACACCACCTAAAATTGCAGCTCCTAATTTGGATCTGAATGGATTCCAAATTCTGTACTCTACTTTTCCGTCAACTTCTTCGGCTGAAATTCGCTTTTCACCATATACACTATTTCCAGGCACTAAGTTTTTGGTAACAAGAGCATCTTCTTTACCACGAGCAACAAACACTCCTTGGATTCTTGAATGAGGCTCAATGATGACCTAAAGTTGATTACACAGGAAAGTAAAATTGAAGTAATTGAATAAAACAGCACTAAACATGATGAATTTTACTTACTTTCTTTCCACCTTTGAAGCCTCCGCCTCCACCGCCGCCGCCACCACGGCCTCCTCCACCTCTTCCCCCTCGGAATCCACCACCACCTCGTGGACTTTTACCAAATTTACCTCCCCTGTCACCAAAACCTCCGCGACCACCACGGCCACCACCACCCCGGTCACCAAAGCCTCGACCTCCCCCACCTCGGCCTCTACCTCCGAAGCCACCACCTCCCTCCCCACGGTCACCTCGATCACCAAATCCTCTTCCTCGACCTCCTCCTCCCCGACCACGACCACCTCCGCGGCCCCCAAAACCTCCTCGGTCACCGAAGCCTCCACCACCACCACGTCCTTCTAATAAATTGAAATGAACAAAAAAAGGGGGAAATTTAATTAAAAACAGAAAAATCAACTTAAGTGATAAAATTGACCAAACGATTGATCAGTAGACACATTGAAATCAAGTACTAACCAAATTTACCCATAATTTAGGATCGTCGATAAACAATGTTGACAAAAAAATAGAAAACTTTTAATTTTTAAGTGTTTGTTGTAAAACACGAGTCGCGAGAGAGAAACAGAAACAAAAAATGTGCTTTTCAAAATAAACATGAAAAACTTTCGCATGAGGAAGTGAAACAGTCACGTGACTTTGTGGCGCTTCTTTTGAATTTAAAACGTTTTATTGTCAATGAGAATTAAGATGGAAAATAAGTGGAAATATGAGATCCGATCAATAAATTTACAATTTGATCTGATTAATTGGATTAGCAATTGATAAAGATGAAAAATATTGCCAAATTTAATCGTAACTAACGACGAACTTCTCTGGATTTGAAACAATCCAATTGAGTGGTTTGAATTAATCGTTTAACCTCTTCCTTGTTATCTTCATCTTCATCCTGCTTTTTAATTTTGACTTCTTTTTCATCTGACTCTTGGTCTGTTTCTGTCGTTCTTTGTTGTCCCGATGGCCCAGCATTCAAATTGATTTCAGGCTCAGTCGCTTCCTCTGAAGTTTCTGTTCTCTCTCCATCGATGTCTATTATGTAATCCGTTCTTTGGGTAGACAGACCCAATTCTGACGCTTCTTCTTCGGTTAATTGTTCTCTTTCGCCTTGAGCTTTTCTTCTGATCGCGTCTTCAGTGAGCTGGTTGTACAATCTTTTTCTCTCCGCAGGTTTCTTTCTGTATAAATGATGTTGAGGTAAAAATGCAGCATTTCCCCCGACCTCTTCTTCTTTCTCATCGAGCCCTTTCAATAGATACTTATCATCGGTGATGGATTCCCATTCATCATCAACAATTTCTGATTGTTGATTGTTAGATTGAGAGTTGACAGGATTTGCAACTGGATTGAGCAGTTCTCGGATCGCTTGACGATTATCTGGACATTCAACAGAGTGAGCAGCATATTCATGAGGGTAAACACGATGGAGAGAGTTGAATGGACAGACTTCCAGAACTGGAGCACCAGGTTCATTGGCACATTTACCCATATGAGAGAGTAATCGCTTTGATAGAACACGATGGTTAGGGTTGTATGGACACTCTCGAAGCTCATCTCCATCAAACAAGAAAGTAGCCATTGTCGTGCTAAAAAAGATAAAGGAAAACAGAATAACAATTAGCACTTGTCAAGAGTCAAACAAGCAATTAAAATTATCAAGAGACAATTTCACTTACCAACGTAAACAAAAAGATTCAATAAAAAAACAATGAACCAAAAAGACTAACAAAGTACTCGAAGATAAACAACAATCAATGGCATGAAGATCTAGTACATTGAACAATTAGTCAATAAATTGACGCACCAGTTTAATTCAAATCGAGAGTCAATCTGATTGATTGATTTACTTGTTGACAATTTAATTAGTGATTAGCTTTTTCTCGTGTTTCCCATTCCAATTAACAGATGGCGATCCGATTACTTTCTGATCTTTATAAAAGTAAATCATTTAAAATGATTCATTTTAATGGTTTAAATTAATTGAAACAATTTAATCTTGGATATTATCATCAAGTGATTAAACAAAATTCATCGATTTTTCCTGCAACAATTATTCCAACTACTGACAATCTCTTCAACTCATTTTTAGTTTTAACCTTTTACCTCTGACTTTTACTCGGTGAGTCGCGACTTGAATCCCATTGTTATTGTTTTTTTGTTCAGTGAATTAGTTTCATGATCTAATTGATTCATTGAACATCGTTTTATCTGTTTTTATTATTCTAATAATTGTTTACTCTCTTTCTCTCTTTTGATCTTCTTTGGTAGATTATCGGACCTACTCGAACAACACCAATGGCAACCTTCAAAGGTGGTAAAGAATTACTAATGACATGTCCTTATAATCCGGACCATAGAGTTGCCCCGAGACGATTTGATATCCATTTGATCAAATGTGCCCAAAAATCTACTATAAAACTCGAAATTTGTCCTTTCTCTTCCTCACATAGAATTCCAAGTGAATTGATGGCAGCTCATATTGTCGAGTGTAACTTTGCATCGAATGATATTCTTGAGATGGTGCAAAGAGAAAAACTGAATGGGAAATGTTGGATGAGAAGAAAGTGACCAATAAAAAGGTTTCCGAAGTCGCTGAATTGGCTGGACGAATGGGAGCTATTGGACTCGGTCAACAAGATCCACCACAAGCTGAGAAAGTTGAAGAAAAGGAACCAGAGATTCTTGATCCGAGTTGGAATCTTGAACGTACTCCGTCGGGTTATACTGTCCCTGGTTTGGAACACTCAAAGAAATATGTACAAACTGCATATGGAGGAAATGCTTTCCGATATCAACTAATGACTCCAGCAGAAAGACGAAATTTCAACGACAAATTGGTAAACCGAACGAAGACCAGAGCTGAGAAAATCTCTGAAGCTGAAGCCGAAAAAAGACAACAAGAAATGAAAGAGAAACGAGAAAAAGAAAAGAAAGAGGAACAAGAGAAATTAGAAAAAGAAAAACAAGAAAGAGAGAAGATAAAGAAAGAAAAAGAAGCCAAAAAGAAAGCGGCAAAAGAGAAGGAAAAAGCTCGAAAACGGGCCGCTTTTTTCGCTAAACAAGCGCAAGAGAATGAAAATCAAGTGACTAATGAAGAAGAATAGAATTTATCGTTTGCGATCAGCAAGTTTACAAAAATAAAACTTTAATTGAATTCAAATCAATTGAAAGTTTTCTGATTGTTACAAAAATTGTCTTACATTTCAACTCAAATAAATATTTTTATAATGAATTAGTTTGATTACTCCCAAAGTTGAGCGATTGGCTTTTCAGTAGCATTTTCCATGGTTTTTTTAATCTCTCCAATGGCAATGGCAAGAACTTCCTCAGGTCTTTGATTGGCATCGATCAACTAAGATCCGATTAAGAAAAAAACAAAATGAATCAATAAAATCAATTAAAAGCTTAAATCAAATCGGTCACTTACTTTCCAATCTTTATCTTTCAATTGTTCATACACAGAAGCGACTTCTATTTGGAAACTTTTTTTCTCATAAATTTCATCCCCAAATCCTGGCCTTTTAGCGATCACTTCAGCGTCGGCAGACAGATAAATAACCAAATCTGGTTTAATGAGCCCTTTTCCGGAGCTTTGCACCAATCAAGGGACAATTTCTATGGAAAATATAAATAATAGAAACACTTTAGCTCTTTTCTTGGAAGCATAAAAAAGCACAAAAGAAGCTTTAAATCACATGTTGACTCTTCAGACTAATAAATGTTTAAATCTCTTTGAAAAGATCACAAGGTTATAAAAGAAGCAAACAAATTAAAATAACGAAAATAAAATAAAATTACCTTTTTAGCAGCAGAATAGGCCACACCAGAGTAAGAATATCTATCGACAATTAAAGTTTTTCCAGCGAGAAGTTTATTCAGCATCGATTCTTTCATTTCCCAACGATTAGCGGAAAACAGCAAATGAACAGTTTGGTCATTGAGCAAATCGCCTCCTGGTTTAAGGTGATTGTCGATGAATTTGCCGATATTAGTTGAACGAGACGGAAAACGGATCAGCTCGACACTTGCATTTTCCGAGGTCAAAAGGGCGATTAATGATTGACAGAGAGTAGATTTGCCAACTCGATCAATTCCCTCGATCACAATCAAAGCCCCACGAGATGGATGAGCCATGGGATTAGAATGAAAGAACAAATAAACAAAATGATTCACTTGTAATTTATTTTGTTTTGTTTTCTCTTAATGAACAAACAGAGAAATGAGTTTCCATTGATACGATTGATCGATGTTCACTCAACAATCGACTCAATTACCTCGTAAATCCAAACGATGACTGATTAGATTCACTCGATGGTTACTCTTGTTAACCAATCGTAACTACTTCTTACCTTCGCATCCCAAGAGATGTCGCTCGTTTGGATCTCCTTTTGGTTAATTAAATATTTTAGTTGATTAAATTCACTTGGGGATTGAAGTTCAATCATTGAACTTGTTCGTTTCTTACATTTTCTGTCCAAAGTTTCTTTTAAACGACCATCTCAATTTTATCAGTTTCTTCGTAATTTCCTACAAACTTACATCACCTTCATCTTACCCTTTTTTAAGAAATTTGGTTTTTCGTTTTTCTTGTTTGATTTTATTGTGCATTTGAGGCTTTTGGCTTCTCAGTGATGGCGACTTATATTCCACCCGAACCTCTCTTGATGATTTGTCCCTATGACTTGAACCATAAAGTTAAACCGAAAGGCTTCAGTGTTCATGTTGCTAAATGTGCACAGAAATCGACTAAAAAACTGGAAATTTGTCCTTTCAATAGTCTTCATCGAATTGAACCGGAACTTTATGCTCATCATTTGAAGACTTGTCCAGACTACAATTCAGCTGCTGCAGAAAACAAAAAAAGGGAACAAGAAGAATGGGATAGTATTGATTCCAAAAAGCCTCAAGTTTCTGAACAATTAGCTGGACTAATGGGAGGCATGAACATCGCTGGTCCATCTCACCAACAAACGTCAACTGATGATTGGGACTCCGAATGGAACACAGCCCCAGTCAAAGTTAACTATGTGGCTCCAGGATTAGAAGCACCAAGCACCGAAGTGACCAGTGCTCATGGAGAAAATACTTTCCACTACCAGAATTTACCACCAGCCCAGAAAAAGAAAATCAGAGAAAGATTAGTCCAGGACACTTTCGAAAGACAAAAGGAAAGAGAAATGGCTCCAATTATGGAGGCGAGAGCAGAAAAAGAGAGAATCGAACGTGAAAAACGAGAAAAAGAAAAGAGGGAAGAAGAAGAAAGGCTCGATAAAATACGACAAGAACGAGAACGAACTAACGCCGTTAAAACAGCGAAAAGAAAAGCGGCTCAGATGAGAAAAAAGGCCGCCAGAACAGCGGCTTTTCTGGCTAAACAAGCTCAAGAACAAGCTGCAGCTTCAGCTTAAATTTTCGTCGTAAACAAACAGTATTGATGTTCGATCATCGATTATTTCAAGATCGATCAATCCAGATCTTTATCGATCTCCATGCATGAATTTTTGTTCTCTTTCTTTTGTCTCTGTCTTTCTCCCTGTCTACAATCGTTTCTATTGCGATCTATTCAGATAAAAATCTTCGATTAATTGACTCGAATCGGTTCATCATTGATTCAAATTTCTAATTCTGTGGCTCATTTATACTTTAATTAACTTTCTATCGACAAATTATTCTTTGACATTTAAATTCAATTAATTATTTTGATTGTGTTGTTCACTCTAACATCTTTAAGCATTATGCGAATCTTTTAATTTCAAAATAAACTATTATAATCTTCTAATTGGACCTATTCAACCTTTTTATCTTCTGTTTATCATCAATTTTTCTCTTTCCTGATTTGCAAACCAATTTGTCACTCGTTTGGTTAACATAGAATTTGATTTCCTCTTCTAATCTTCAAGTGACAATTAGACAGAGAGAATTACAGAAAATGGCTGCATTCGAAGGTAAGTAAACATCTTCTGGTCTTTGGTCATTCCTGTTTAATTCCATCTCTTTTCTATGCAGAAATGGGCATTTTTCCCGAGATTGGCAAAGCTGTGGAAGAAATGGAGTGGAGGTAATTAGTGGAGAAATTATTGTCCTCTTGGTGGAAATGTTACAATCACACGTTGGATAGAATTTCTATTGGATTTTGCTTTCGTCAGCTCGTCTTTCTAATTACTTTTATTCTTTTGCTTTTAGTTTACCGACCGACATTCAAGCTGAAGCGATTCCTTTGATTTTAGGCGGAGGTGATGTTCTTATGGCAGCCGAAACGGGATCTGGTAAAACGGGTGCTTTCTGTTTACCAGTTTTACAAATTGTTTGGGAGACATTAAATGGTGAGAATCAATTTCAGTGAAAAGATGATTCATGCACCATAGATGAAGAAACTGGGTCACAATAATTTCCGATTGACTAATTATATTCACGATTTCTAATTCTCAGATAAAGACAGAGGTAAATCGTCTAATCAAACTATAGATAAATGGTTGTTGGCATTTAAAGATCGGTCTGAAAATCTTGTCGTTAGTAACGACGGACTCAGTTGTCAAAGTAAAGATGCTAAGCAATGGCAAGGAGTTCGATCAAATCGCGGTGTTGTCAGAGATGCAAAATCTAAAAACAACAAATTCTATTATGAAGTCTATTTCAAAGAACCGGGATTAGCTCGTGTTGGTTGGGCTCTTAGTAATGCGTCTCTTGATTTAGGAACAGATAAGCTCGGTTTCGGCTTCGGTGGAACTGCTAAAAAAAGTAACTCACGGAATTTTGAAAGCTATGGAAAAACTTTTGGTGATCGAGGTGATGTCATAGGGAATATAATAGATTTTGCCGGCGAAACAATCGCTTGGACCAAAAACGGCGAATACCTCGGTGAAGCTTTTCAAATTCCCAAAAACCTTGTCAATCAGGCATTTTATCCTTGTGTATGTACAAAAAATGCAATGGTCACTGTACGATTTGAAAAAGCAGCTGATGGTAAGAATATTTTAGCGATATAATCCTTTGATGAGAAACTGACCTGATCTTTTATCTTGGTAATTTAGGCAAAACTGATGCACCTCCTGGGACTACATGGGTCTCCAAAGCACCCAAATCTCAATTCGTAAACAATACCAATATCAGTTCATCAAACGATGATAAGTCCAAAGGATCAGGCCCAAGGGCAGTAATTATTGAACCAAGTAGAGAATTGGCTGAACAAACGTTTAAATGTTTAGAATCGTTCAAAAAATATCTTCCAGGAGACTTGAGACTATTGTTAATTATCGGTGGAGGTAATGCCAAAGAACAGATTGATCAGATTCGTCAGGGAGTTGACATTGTTGTCGCTACTCCCGGAAGGTTAGAAGATTTAGTTTTCAATAATGCTCTGAGTCTAAAACAATGCAGGTAATTTCGTTTTCATTAAATTGAACCCAAGCCTCGAGTTTTCACATTTCATCTCATTTCATAGATTTTTCATCCTTGATGAAGTCGATGGTCTCCTACAACAAGGTCATACCGACATAATTAATCGTCTTCATGCGCAAATTCCCAGAATGTTTGATGATGGTAAAAGACTTCAGATGATTGTTTGTTCAGCAACTTTACATAATTTCGATGTAAAGAAACTCGCAGAGAAATTGATGTTCTTTCCAACTTGGGTCGATTTAAAGGTGAATTTTACTTGCGAAACCTCCATGTTCATCACCAGAACATAGATATTAATTCGATCTTCTTGTTTCAGGGCGAAGATTCTGTACCAGAGACTGTTCATCATGTCGTTTTCCAAATCGATCCCAGAAAAGACGATCTTTGGAAACGATTGAAAAAAACAATCACCACTGACGCTGTTCATGCCAAAGACAAGATTAATCCCAATCAGCCAAATGCTGATACTTTAAGTGAAGCGATCAAAATACTCAAAGGTAATGTTTAAAAGAAAACAATTAGAAAAACATTCAATATTTTATCTTTCATGTACGTAATTTACCAGGTGAATACACTGTTAAAGCGATTGATGCTCTCAAAATAGACCAAGCAATTATATTCTGTCGAACTAAACTTGATTGTGATAATTTGGAAAACCACCTAAATGATTTAGGAGGAGGTAAGTGTATTTATTGAATATTCATTGATTAGAAATAATTGTTTTAATGATTTTTCTATTTTCGATTCAGGTTCTCGTCAGAATAAAAAATATTCATGTGTGTGTCTACACGGTGATCGAAAACCTCAGGAGCGTAAGGCCAATTTAGAAAAGTTCAAAAAAGCCGAAGTGAAATTTTTAATATGTACAGATGTAGCCGCTCGTGGTATCGATATAAGAGGTGAATTGATTGCAATTAAAAAGCTAAATACGAATCTAAACTTATTCATTTCTTTTATTCAGGTATTCCATTCGTGATTCAAGTAACTCTCCCTGACGAAAAAGCTAATTATGTCCATAGAATAGGTCGAGTTGGCCGAGCTGAGAGAATGGGTCTTGCTGTAAGCCTTGTTGCTTCTGTACCTGAAAAAGTTTGGTTCCATTCTAATTGTGCTAGTAGAGGAAAAAATTGTTTTAATACAAATTTAACGCAAGACGGCGGTTGTTGTATCTGGTATAATGAATTACAGGTAATAGACTCAAGTTGACGATAAAATTTAGGCAAATTAATTATAAGAGTTTTATCATGTATTCAAATAGCTTTTAGGTGAAATCGAAGAGAGTTTGGGCTGTACAATTTCAACAATTGGACCTGAATTTAAACTGGAAGTTAACGAATTCGATGGAAAAGTTGTCTATGGTGAAAAACGATCCACCGGCGGAGGAATAAATTACAAAACTCACGTTGATCAATTAGCTTCAGTTGTCAAGGAGCTTTCCAGTCTTGAAGGATTAGCTCAAAGTCAATTTCTAAAAATTAATCTACTGAAAGTCTAAGACAATTATCTGTATTAAAACTAACGGTTATCACGTTTTTTTAGTGCAGAATTTAAATTAAATAATAAAAGTGACCTTATCGAATGATTAAGATGAGAGAAACCTTTTTCAACAATTAACGAAGTTCGATCAATCATAAAAATCATCTTTTCCTATGAGTTTAACTCAACCCTTAAAAATTCAATCAAATTGATTTACTGGAAAAAAAAGAAAATCGATCAAATTTAATTCAATTGTATGTAAACATAAAAACTTAATAATTAATTAAAAATGTTCCAATTAAACTTTGTGTCTACTTAACTGTAACATTGATTGCCGAACACAAAATCATCTTAAATTATCAATAACTTGAATGATTGGTAATTAAAAACTAGTTTACAATCAATGATTTGACCAAATTAGAAAGTTGTTTTAATTGTCATTGTTAGTAAATAATAAATGAGGTAAATCAAACAAATCGCAGGTAAAATGTTGTGGTTACTATTGTTTCTTGGGCTCAATATATTTGTGATACATCACATCTGATTGTTGATTAAACAATGAACAAATCAATGCACTGACCTTGTCAAAAGAGTGCCAAGTTAACCATAACATAGTTGATAACAATTGAAAACAGACAATCAGTTAATTACATTATTATTACCACAGTACATTGATAATCTGTCTTAACTGTTTCATTAGGTCACTTTTACATTTCCAAGTCCGTTTGTTGATTTTCAGGTCATTTTGTTTATCAAATGGTCTATTGATCAGAACTAAATGAAATATTGTTTTTTTGATGGATTTTAATTTAGAGGTGATTTCGTTTTGATTAATTGCTTGTACCAGTTAATTGCACCAATTTTAGTCGCTCATGATTTTCGCGATTCTATCTCAAATTTGTTCATTTTTCAATCAAATCAATGTTTAATTTGAGCTTTTTGAGCTTTGCATTTACATCAATTGTTGAAAAATCTTCGACTTGCATTTGATTAAATGATAATTGAAATTTTTAATCAAACAATTGAAATCAAATCAATTTATCCGCCTGTTGTAGGTTCTTAATTGTTAACAGTGGGAGACAATTTATAAATTTCAATTGAAATCAGTCAATAAATTTTCATAATCATTTGCATTTACATCAATTGAAGTTTGAATAATCTTCGACTTGCATTTGATTAAATGATAATTGAAATTTTTAATCAAATTGATCCATTGAATCGCCGTTGCAGATAATTAGATGTTCTAGTGTCGATTATTAATAAGATTGTATTAATAGTATTTCAATTGCGTCATTAATTTACTACTAACAATTAAGATCTTTATGCTTTTATTGTTTTAACCAAAATCCTCATCGAGGGTTAGACTGTTATTGAATTGAAATCCGTTAATCTTGATTGATTATTGGTCAGAATTTTGGTTTCTCTCTTTCGAATCAATCAAAATTTAATTGTCTTCCATTAATTTGAAAATCATTCCATTAATTATCCATCAAATTATAGTAATTACTAAACAATTAATCAACAAGACAAGTTAGTCCGTAAATCCGCTCGATTGAAGTCACAGTTTGGACTGAATTTGGTGAAATGAGAATCACTTTATTTGAAAAAAGAGTAATTAAAACATCAGTAAAGTTAATTAACAAAATTGAAACAATCAGTTGATTGGTTTAAAATCAGTGATCAATTCTAAGTTTTTTCCATCAAAAAAAAGATGTCCCAAATTAAAAGATGATTATGATTGAGATGATTGCTTCCGATTAATTTGTACACTGATTAAGGATACGCAATCATTGATAATATTATATGACTGGTTGATCTGTCACCCATATCAGGGTCACATGAACAGATTCAGCTCTGAATCAATGAAAAATATGCAACAATCAATAGATTATGAAGTAAAAACTGATTCCTAATTGGAATCACTTTTTTCAACAGACAAAACATCAACTTAATTGTAATTATTGTAATAAAATTGTCGATGAACCATTTTCCTTGTGCACAATTAGATTAGTGTTAAATAGCTGAGCCTGGTGTTAGATTTAGTTGAGTTAATTTGTATTAGTAAATTAACTTAATTGATTTGTAACTTTAAGGAAACAATGTATTTGTGTCTCTTTGACTTCTGGTAATACAAATGATCACAAATTGATGGCAAATTGTTACTATCTCTTGATTGATTTACTTATTTAACTTTGGTGAAAATATTAGGAGATATCATCATCTTTTCATCAGTTAACATGATCATTAAGCTGATTACCACTGTGATTATAATTGTAGATAATGATGATTAAGAAAATCCAAGTATCTCAAGTGAATCTTTGATTCTTTTCCTTTTTGAGACTTGTAGTTGAGAGAAACAAATTAAATTACATGGAACAATAGTCTGGTAACAAAAGCAGAACTGGATTAAATTTAATTGTGGTTTTGTCTTGATCCTTCTAAAGGGAAAATAATTTATATTAGACAATATATGTTCATATCTGTGCATTCAACTTCTCACCCCTTGGTGTTGGCAATTGATCATCAACAGGTCGCGTAATCATAACAATAATAATAAAGATAATTGTAATGGTAATGATAACAATTTAACGATCCCCTTGTTACTTTAACATCGTACATTGTACAATCTAATCTATTGGAAACAATTTAACGGACAATTTACAATTCTCATGATTCCACCGACGGTTTAAACTGAACACAGACACGGAAATGACGATTTGGTACAGAAAATTGATCTTTTTTCATTCTTAACATTCGACGAGATTAATAGTTTTACGAATCGAATCAACATCGAGCTTCTTTCTGATTAATTAGAAAATTGTCATCATATTAATTACTTCCATGTAAGAAAATTACTGATTAGAGAAAACAAAAAGTCTACTCATCATGTGAACTTGTCAAATTTTCACATAATTAAAAAGAGATCAGCTGTTGATACAGAACTGTGAGAGAATCAGCTGAATCTAATTTGTTAATTCTAATTAGTTGTTCAGTCGCTTGGCAAATATTTCGAAACAATTTACTTTGGTCATCGGTAGTTGATGTAGATCGAACCTCTGTCCCTGAAAATGACCGACAACGAGCTTGAGTCTCAAGTTATTAATATAACTCTTGAATTATTTCAACAGGAAACCTCAATTCGCCTCATGATGTGATAATGAAAAGAAAATGAAAAAACTCATCTAATGAATGAAGACCATTCGATCGTGAAATTAATTTATTGATGTTTGACCAACAATAAGGAAGAAAACAAATATAATTAATGTCTCTCCCTCTCCTTCAGCCATTTCGTCTAAGAAAATCCAACTAATTAGATTTCTAATCAACACAATTAAATAAAAGTTTGGAACTCACATTAACCACACAGAAATCGAATACCTTTACTCTTCACCTTCGACCAACGCATTACCTTTGCAAATTCACGAAGAAGTTTTTGGTACTAAGATCAAGAGGACATTCGTACTTTTCTTTTGGTATGTCGTTGTCATCGAACCGATCGATGTGAACTCTAATTATTCAAACGAACGGACATTGTCCATTCTGTAGCTCAGTAGAACAATTGGATTTTGTTTTATGAGAAAAAAGTTAATTTTCAATGAGGATGAATGATTATTCAAATGAGTTTATGATGATGATGATGATGCTCGGTTGGCCACCAAATCAATCTAATTCAACAAGTTATCAATAAGTAAGAAGATGCTCATCCAAAAGAAAGAGAAAAAGAGAGATGAAAACAATCGGGGCAGAAAATTTTTTGCGACTAATGGTGCACAGTTGGAATCCTTCAAGGCA
This sequence comes from Panonychus citri, assembly GCF_014898815.1. NCBI lineage: Eukaryota > Metazoa > Arthropoda > Arachnida > Trombidiformes > Tetranychidae > Panonychus > Panonychus citri. Next base: position 441,325 of record NW_026515548.1, on the reverse strand, counting down.
TTTGTACCATGGAAAGAGGAGAAATAGAAAGAGAAAAAGAAAGAAAATGAAAAAATATTCATTTTCTATCTTCAACTGAACGTTACACTGATCACATTATCATCAACAAAGTTAAAATTCATTGGAAGAGAGAGAGAGAGAAGATATTCTTCCGGACTCATTTAGGCGAAAAAAATTATCACCTTACTTACCCTTTAGATGGAAGATAAAAAATAAGATGGCGATCATGTAAAGTGAGAGAGAAGAAAAAGAAAGAGAATTGATTGTATTTGTAATAATAATTACGACCCATCAGTCAATTGATAGTTATTGTCACAATAATTCAAGTGTGACAATTTGACTTCTCTCTGTATCGTCACCAACTGGCCCATTTCCTAAGCACAATCAACTGATCAACAAAGTTGCTAATTTGCTAAACATAAACACCATGTACAATATTATCTGTCACTTGAGCACAATTATCACCCCTGAGGGAGAGAGAGAGACAAAAGTATCTCGTTCTCTCATCTTTTATCTGCTCCTTCATCATTATCTTAATCTTTTACCTGTTGCCTAATGTCAACTAATAATCATGAAGACGATGACGATCAATACAATTTCCGATTTGGCAAAACAAGGAAACAATTGATTTGTTTTTGTTTCTCTATTGATTATTGTCTCTTTATAATCGATTGTCAAATCTCATCATCATCATGCTTTTTGATTATTATTTCATGTCTTCTAATCTAATAACTATTAACGTATTAACGTGTTAACTATTTGCTCCATTGGTGTGTTTTTATTTGATTAATTTTTAACTCGATAACTTAACCAATTCACTTGCCACCAACTGAACCTTATTAACCATCACCAGTCTTAATTGTCAATCGATCTTGTTTTCCCCTTTAATCATTCATTATATTCAATTAATTTACTTGATTGATTTATGCTTTGTTTTGATCACAATTGAGTTTACTAAGCCTTCAACGTTATTATGAAATCGTCGGAGTTTAGATAATTATCTATAATTAGCATCATATTAATAAGATTTTATTCTTCAGGTATTTATTTCCAATTACATGGTGAACAATTTATCTTCATCTCATGAACCTTTAATTTGTTACTCATAAATTGCATTTGATTATTAAAGATAACCTTGATTATCAGATTACATGGAGATACTATTCAAGATTATCGCCTTCGTTGATTAATATTTATCAACATTCATGGATTCACAATTCATGATTTATTCATGAATAACCTTTCATATTATCTGAATGTGATTTTCATCACCAAATCTTCAAATAATCTCAGTGGTCTCATTTATTGTAACTTTGTTTAAATTGCTCATAATCTTACAATCACTTTTAATATATTGTTTACTCAGCTAATCATTAATTACTTTTTCAATTGGCTGTAAACAGCAACTCAATTAGGAGACGATTACTACTATTTACAGAATGATGATTAACTACAACGGCCATTCAGTATTTGGATAAATAATGTCAACAAAATGATGAATTCCAATTGAATTGGCGAATCAAATGGTGTTGATTATGAAAACTTTTTCCAGACTAATTAGAGAATTAAAAAAAAAACCAAAGAACAATTAAAAATTGAACTGAGATCGCAATTAATGATTTATTGATTGTTTATTGACAACATTCAATTGCCTCTCGTGATTAGAAAACATTTAAATTCATATTTCAGGTAACATGCAATTACATGTAGATTAGAATAAAATAAATGATCACAATTAAAGTTTAATCGCAACAGTTGAATTGAAAACAATGGACAATTTAGACAAAGATTTAAACAATTGAATTTGATGATTTATTGATAGTTCTTTTCCAAATTAAAATCATCACAAATCAAATCAATCAAAATGTAATAATTTATTAATATTAATAAATAAACAAAATGATTTATACTTTCAATTAGAGTTGATTAGTTTCGTGTTTTTCATTGATAAAAGTAAATTGTTAGAAAAGTTGATTTACATTCTGAGCAATTTTGAGCTCAGTTTGTTTGGTTCATCTCATTGATCTGAATCTCATTTTATCGTGCGAAACAATCAAAAGGCTCATACAAAGAGATGGAGTATTAATCATATACGATGTACATCGAGAAGAAAATCAAATTATCAAGAATGTAAGTCAATGGAATATGAAATGATTAAAGGTAAATGTTTTAGCCTTAATCAAATTGATCACTTGGGTTGGAACTTTTTTCTCGGTACCAGGTAAGATTCCGTCTATTACCATGTATAAATCATCACGTTGATGTAAATCAGTTGCATAATTGGCCATCTAGTTAATCAAAGTAACTGATTATCATCAGAAAGTGAAACATTAAACTAAAATGATTTTGTAATTTCAATAAGTTTCATTGTTGATTTTTCATGATTTGAATTTCTAATTCTAATCTTGGTGAATGATCACAGATAAAACTATAATATTTTCCAATGAAAGTGTATCATTAAATCAACGGGTCAGCAATCAACTGTTGATTTAAAAGGAAACAAAAAAATTTAAGAACAAAAAACTTTTTGTTCATTCTGATATTCAGTGGAATATCTAATTTGATAGTTCTTGTTTTCTTTCATTCGTTTCTTTGATTTTCGTAAGAATCAAAAATTATGAACCAAGTCGACGAAAAGCTACTTGCAATCGTCGTAATTGTATCAGCTGATCTTGAGACACATTTGATAAATTCTGACAATTGTGGTTCTTTACAAGCCTGTTCATCATCATCATCGTAATTGTTTATCTTGCACTGGTCATTATCTCAACTGTTGCTGTTTATTTTCATGTTTTCATCAGTAGCGTGGTTCAGTATCATCATCGTCTTGATGGTAATTTTCAGTTATTAAGATGATTATTATCATTAGAAAATCCGTGTTTTCGGAACAGTATTACAGGCCACAAGGGGAGAAGAGCATTTTCATTCTTCATCAGTTTCATCCGAATCTCTTATTCTCCTGCTCTTCATCAATGATGACCCTCAATTGGAGATGATGGAAAGAGAGAAAAGTGAGTTGAGCAATTTCGACGAAAAGAAATCAAGAAAAGGGAAAAAGAGAATCAGTTAAACAATCAAGAGCAATAAGAAGAAGAAGATGATTAAAAGGATACTTGAAACATCATTGGAATTAGATCAGCCCTGATTAGGCTTAATTCCTATTTGGATCAGAAGGAGAAAGAAAGAGAAATAAAAACAAAAATAGAAGAAAAAAGAAATTTTCTTTGTTTTGCAACTTTTTCCTTTAATAAATCAACAATTTACTATTTGGAGGCTTTTCTTAGGGCCGATCATTGTGTGGCTACTTGATTATTGTTCTTTTCTATTGTTATTGTTGTGATCCATTTGTGATCTTATTAATGGATTAATCAGATTCTCTTCTCAATTATTTGGAGAAATTCCAAATATTATGAGTTTAGAAGATAAACAGAAAAAGTTGTTCCATTCCTCTCAAGTCGCTCCAATAATCTGATAATTTATCACTTCTACTTCATTGTTACTTTGGTGTTAAGAAGATTAAGAGAATATCATCAAATCGAATTGCAATTCAACGAAAGAAAAAATTTTTGACATTTTTTCCAATGGTTACAAATTAATTCTCACGTGAATTGACTGATCAGTTGTGACAAATAAATGAAATAATTGACTTTGATTGCGAATCAACAGTTATCATTAATGTCACTGTTTCCTTGATAGTTTTTAGTAGATTAATTATTGTTCATTAAAGTAACAAAAACTCTCAATACATTTGAGGTGCTAATTGTGCCCAATCGATTTGCCTTGACAGTTGATTAATTTCAACTCGTTAATTTTGAGAGAAAAGTAAAATTAGATAATTGTTGCGACGAGATGAGCATTTTAATCAACTACCAGTTCAATGTCAACAGCCAAAACCTCAGGTTTAGTTAGTACCTATTAGTTAATTGTTCTAATTGTTTGTTTTCTTTTTATTGTTAATTGTGATTATTTCATCTTATTATGAGCTCACAGGATCTAGAAAGATACAATTACATGTTATTAGAAACTGTCAACAGTTTATGAGTGATTATAATGAAAGGTAATTATCTTGCAGCCTCTTCACTATTGATATCATGTAAGTAAACAAGAATAACATGATTTTTTATCAGAATACAAGAAGATTACAGGTAATTATCGATCAGCTATCAGTTAATTAACACTAAGGGTCAAATTAGTATCTTTTATTTCAAAGAACTCACTTTTTCTCCATCTTACCAATGAAGGAAATTAAACCATTTTCTCAGGTTCCTCTTTGATTGTTTTCTATTCTATTAATATTTCAGTCTTTAGATTCTATTCTATTTATCATTTTATCCTTTCACTGAATTTATCCAGATGATTAGAATCTTTTCTTCTCTCATAATCACATGTAATAATCGGCATTGTTACGGCGTCTAAATCGGTACCCACTGAGTAACCGGGTAACCTATTGTTCCCAATTACACCAAATTCTGATAAAATTTGGCCATAAAACGTTATTACGTGTTTATCTGATTGTTCACAAGGATAATGAGAGTGGCCAGCTGATTGTTTATCATTAAATGCTGCAGGGAAAAGTTTTGGCTACTTTGAGGTGATAAGAAATCAAGATGATGCTAATTATTCAATTTAAAAGTTAATTAGTTTGATGCTTATTTCGTTTGGTCAGCTGAATATAATGTGTTTACATAATTAATGAGATTGATGAGAAACTCAAATTACTTGTGATGAAATTTTTGTTTTCTTAGCAATTAACTCATTCATCACAATTTGAGTATTCAGTTAATTGGTCTTTACAATCAACCATTAAGGTGAATAGAGAAACAATTCAATTTCTTCAATGATTGATTATAAATCATCTTTGGACGGGAATTGGAGCCCACAATTGATAGGGTTCTGATCACTTTCATTTCTAATCACAATTAACAATAAATACTCACAATCAACAACCTTAATCTTATTTTTATCAAATTAATAATTAAACGTGTCTCCTCCTTTTCTATTTTAAAATGACAATTGTGATTAATTTAAATGATCAGTGATGTTGAAATTTTGTTATTTGTTGTTTTCTGATAACAATCAAGATTCTGTCAAAAATCATCTCCTTCAAGAGCCATTTAAACGTTTATCTGTTTTCTTTTGTTGTCTCTTTAATTTGTTGTTAATTTTGTTACATTGAAATGGTCATTTTGAGATGAATCAAATCAGTCGGTCAATTCAATAAGCGATTTACAGACTGACCTCGAAACGAGTCGAGCAACGAGACGATGTGAAACTGAATTGTAGGATAACCCGTGTACAGAATACAAACATTGTGGTGAGAGTTAAATCATCTTCCATTAAAAAGTAACTCAAATGATGAACAATTTACTCAGTCTTTTAATTGTAGTTGATTCGCAATTTAATGTTCATCTTATTGTTGCGAAAGTTAAACAAAAGATGATGTTTGTTGTTTACAGATGATTGTGATTATCATGGAAAAAGGTAAGTATCTTATTTGTATGTTCATCAACTGTCTGTCTCTTTCTTCATTCATCTTCCTCTTTCTTATCTTCTCTTTCTTTTCATCATCCTTTGTTTTTGTATCTTTTTTGTCTCTCTCTCTCTCTCTCTCCTCCCACTGCTAATTAGAGTAAACTTGTTATGTTAATCCAAGTTCAATGCTAATTGAGCAAAATGTTAACTGTTAACCTAATCTCTTGAGAGAGAAGTTCATTGTTTCGATATGAGATCATTTTCTTAGTTCTGACAAGTTAATTTAAAGCGAATTAATTAATTTCTTTCTTAATGATGCTCAACAGAAATAGAAACAATTTGTTCTCTATCACAATCAGATAATTTCTCTTTCATTGTAAACATTAGATTCTTATGGTCAATTACATAAGCGAGATGAACATTACAAGGGAGAAACAATTTACTACAACTCTCTTATATTGTCCTAATTTCCTGTCGATCTTAATTATCTCTATCATCTACCTGGTCATCTTCAAATGATAATCTTAATTGTTCAGCCTCCACATTCACTTATTACAAAGTTTAATCAGACCAACACTTTATTATTATCATTACCTTTCAATCTAATTAATTATCTCTCAGATTATTAAGAGAGAAAAATAAATAAAATCATTAATCCATCATAGAGACTTTAATTGAATTCGGTAAGCAAATATAAATAATCTGATGAACAATTAACTAATTTTAAGGTCATCTCCTCGTTTATTGACCAACGATGATTTTATTTTTGTTTTAATCTTTGTGATTAAAGCTCAACAATCAACTGGAACTAATCAAGCAACATAATAAATATAATTAGTTTAGGTTGGTCCAGATTAGATACACAAAGTTAACACTAACCAATAACATGATAAGTTGGTAAAGGTAAAAATCAAGAAAATCTGTTGAACTGAATTAACCTAAAATCAGTTATCTCTACTCATGCATCCGGTCACTTCGTTGGTTCATAATTTAGGATGAAAATGAATCACTTAGAGTCTTAAAGTGACCTGAAGACACTGCGCCTTGAATGAAGCACCGCCACTAATAAACAATGATGATTATTAGATGACCAACAATCAATTGGAATTGATTTAATTGATTAATTGGTGAATGAAGCAATAGTAAGAAGACAATTTGTTGTCAATAGAAGAAAGAAAAAAGCAAATAAAAGAAAGGAACAAGATCCTGGTCAAGAAAGTTGATTAGTCCATTTCATGTCTTCTGTCCATTGGTCCAATCGGTTAATTTCCGTTCTGGTCTAAATACTAATCTTAATCTTCCAAATCAGTTGATCGTTTTTTCATCTTCCTCTCATCATCTACACACTTTATCACAGTTTTGGTGAACAGGACAACAAACAGATCGGCTCATTTTCAAGTGCAGTGTGTTAAACACTATTTGCTTCATGATTCCATCCTAATCCTCATCATCTTAATCAACATTTTGCACCAGGAAATGGTATCGATCCTTTAGAGTAAAAAGAAAAAAATTATTCCAAAATCTTCTTATAGGATTTTCCAGGTAGATACTTTTTCTAAGTTTAGGTGAGAGATTGATGGTGACGAAAAGAGAGACTTTCAAATATTCCAATTATCAGAATTTTCTCCATCTCCTCATCTTGTTCGTCTTCCAAAGTAACCCTGATGGATCAATTGATCAACTTTCTTCCTTTTCATCCTCATCATCATCTTCACCTGTGATATGGTTAATCATCTCCATCTTCTTGTTATGCTTTGAATTTCAACAACATCAACTTTCATCAAACTGATCATATCCAATTTCTTGTTAACTTGAATTCTGGTTTCAACGATTTAATTTATCTGATCCATATATTGCATGTTGATTTGTTAGCGTAAATAAATGACAAGTGACAAGTTAAAAAAAGCGTGAAAAATAAATTAACAATTGATTCAGTTGCATATTTAAAACAAAATACGTTTCATGTTTTCATTTTATTGAAATAAAAACTTTGTAAACAAATGAACAATAATTTTCAGTAATGAAAATAAATAACCGAGATAATCAGGGAGAGATTATTGGATTAGATTAAGGATTGAAAGAGGAACAATAAAAAGAATAGAAATTTTCATTATAACAAAAAATTAAATTATCTCCAAAATTGAACAATATAAATAAAAAGCCATTTTTGTGTTGATTAAATTGCTCCATAAAACAGAGTTGAGCTTTGCCAATTTATAAATTATCTGCAACAATCAAACGATTGTAATGATAATGATTAATATGAATTGTACATGTGATTGTCCATTGAAAAGGTGAGTCTCCAAGTAACAAATCACTTTAAATTGAGGTAAATACAAAGTGTTGGTAAATCAGTCGTTGATGATGAATAACGATGATGATGATGTTTGTTGAAGATGAAGATGAAGATGATGATGATGATAATGATGACGATTATTGAAGATGACAATGAATCTCTTTTAATAATAAATAATAATCCAATGTCCCGAGATCACGTTTTCGTATTACTTTGCTACTTAATTTACTTCTTTTTCCATGATAACTTTTGTCCTCCATTTTTAAGATTTTACTCCAATAGAATCATCATCATCATCATCATCACAAATTAATGTAACATCATCATCATCTTTATCCCCTTTTCATCTCGAAGTCTTACAATTCAAGTTGGGTGGTGATTCGTTCATGATAATTATCATTATGTTTTAGGTGGGTTCAGAGTTTTGACTTGACAGTTGATGAAAAGCAACAAGACTCATCATCATGTTTTTGTTGTTTCTTACTTGTAGTCACCTTTGGACGTGTGGCTATTATTGTCTTGCTTTATCTTTGCCTTTTGTTGATTAGTATTTGTTGACAGAATTGATTGAGCTTCATTTGGAAGCGCTTACCTTAACCTGCGAGACTTGAAAAGGCTGCGGCCACAGTTAGTGGAGGCAATAAGATGACCAGTGCGGTGAATAGAAGAGCTTTGAAAACAGTTAATTGTGTGAATAGACCAGAAAAACTGTCCACTCCAAACAGCGCTAAAAGGGAACTGGTACTCGCTGGGATTGTCGCTGGTTTGGGAAGGGTTGAAGGCATCGGTGGGGCATAAATTGCATGAACATAAGTGTCTTTCATTGGCTTAGATGATTCGGTTGTTGTGGTTGTCGTAACGATGAACGACTGACTACTTCCACTTGTTGTTAAACTACTTGAGGTCGAGGCTGCGGCCGCTGCTGCTGTTGATAGATTGACGTCTGATTGATGGCTCGCTGCTGTAGCTGATGGAGGCCTTGAGGAGTGAGTAACCTCACCAAAAATGTGTTGTTGGTGATGTTGACCGGTGGAAGTGTTGACTGACGAAGGTATTACATGACCAGCATTGGAACCAATTGGTGTAACGGAGATAACATGCTGAGTAGTTGTAGGAGTAGAATGTGAGATGTGTTGTTGAGTTTGCACATCAGAAATTAGAAACGATTGAGCTGGAGTAGGAATTGAATTTGAACCTACGGTCGAGGATGAAGATGAGGATGGAGATGAGGTTATTATGGCTGTCGGGGTTGGTCTGAATGACCCAAAGCCCCCTGGCCTGGAACCAATTATAGCAATTGTTGGTCGATTTATCGTTGAAACAGGAATCGGATCCAAATATTCAATTGGGCTTTTACTTGTTGTCGCTGGTTCGCTTGGGACAGAGAAAGAGGGAGGAGGGACAGTGGTACCTGAGTAACTATCGGTTTCATCCCACTGCCAACCATTCAAATCGTTGACATTATTTATACTCGAATGATTATTTTGTATTGGCCAATTAGTTATACCTGCGAGGATCGGGTAAATTGGATATTGAGTAGTAGAAACGGGCGCAGGTTTAGGTCGACCTGGTCGATAGGGAACAAGAACATTTCGATGGACTATCGAGGTATTTGGTGGTAAATGAGCTGATCCATTCTGAGGATCGAGAACTGTTAACACACTTGATTTAACTTCGTCGGGTTCTTTGTTTTTGGATGCGATCACATGGGACACTTTCAACGGAGGTTTACTGCCCATTATCATCTGTGGACTCGGAGTCGTGGTGGTGGTGGTTGTTGTTGTTGATCGACGTCGATTGTTGAAATGCAACTTAGATGGAGATTTAATCAATGATGAGTAATCATTGTAAAGAGCAGTAGTTGATGGGGTAGTCCAGTAATTAGCATATTCTGATGTTAATTTATTTCGAGTTGTTAAACTGTAGGGAAATTTCCGATGGTTATTACTCATTAGAATTGGAACTTCATCGTCGAAAAATGAAAACGGGACACCAGTTGTTCGAGGCATCATCGATAAATCAGCAGGATTTGAGCTTGTGATCAAAGTGATCGGTGGTTTCTTACGTTTACTTGTGCTAATCGGTCTTAACCAAGGACGAGATTTAATTGGTTTACCTAATGGTCGATGATTACTATGTAAAGTTTCACCGATTGGTAAAGTTGATGAAACTGATGGAGGAGATTCGGTTGTAGTTGAGGTTGAAGTAGTGGAAGTGGAAGTGGTTTTGGATGAGGTTGAAATAGTCGGCGCATCTGAACTGTTTGTTGATAAAGATTCAATATTCACCGAATTTGCTTCTGAATCATCAGACAAAACAGTATTGTACCAATAAAAGTCATTGCTCACACTAGGAATTGGTTTCGGACGATTCTTTGGTCGTTGAACAACCAAAACGGAATGGGCCAGTTGAGTGTTATCATTATCACCGATCACATTCAAGGCTGAAGACATGATACTCGCTTTATTGGAAACACTTGGTGATCCATTTGAATTCACATCTTTTATTGATGCGACTGTTGCAGTCGATCCTCCGGTGAGAAGTAAACTGACGATTATAAGCATTTGGTAATTATGGTTAATCATTTCGATGGTTAAGTTTCCTCTTATTCAACAATTGATTTAAAGACGAGGATCAGGAATAAGTATTGGCACAATTAACACAAGACACTAATTGTTTGGTCCACCAAGTAAGTTGATCATGTTTGGTTAATGTTGAAGAGAAAAAGTTGATCACAAACAAATAGACACAGAATAGTGATGCTGATGCTCTAAAAGATAATCAATTAATGAATTAACTTTTAAAGTGTCTTCATTCTCATTCTAAAGTCTCACTTTGCTCCCTCATCTTCCACTATTAAAGGCCAACCAACGGCGGGTACGCGACGTTAAGAGTACGTTAAGTGAACTCATTACGAAGAAAGAGAAACGGTGACATCTGTTGATAACAATTCTAATTGCTGATCAACATTTAATCTCTTTTTAAGCTTTTATTTGATTTCTTGGCTTTTAAATGAGAAGTTTAAAGATCCAATCACCTGGAAAATATGATTTACAATTGGCCCAATGTGAGACCTTCAAAGTGACTTTGTCACTGGTTATTGATTGAAAAACCGACCATTTGATTGTTTTCCCCAAGTGATGAATCTTGATTGTGATGTTACACGTGGTGTTGGTTGAGAGACTAGAACTGACCGAATTCAGTGAAGGGAAACAATCAGCTTTCAGTTGGATATTTCCGATGGAAGGTGAGTAAATCGTCACTTTTAAAGGCCAAAAATTGTCCATTTATCAATTGGCTTTGAAATTACTTTGATTCCATCACCAGAAGATCTCATTCGTTTTTGGCGCTTCACTTTGAGACTTAATCTTTGTTATGAAAGAGAAAGAGAGAGAATCGATTGTTGTTGGAATGAATCGATTTTGATCGATTCGAACAGTAGCTCATTTGGTTCTCGATCAGTCAAACAAAATTTTCTATTTGTATTTTAATTATGTTGAACCGCTGATTTAATTGTCTCTGATTTTGTGATTAGGAATTCACCTGATGTTGGATTGTTTCCCTGGTTTTAAAATCAAGCTTAATATTGTTGGTAATCCAATAGTTGAAAGTTGATTGTTCTGGGGAACGTTTTTTGTTTTTCTTTCTGTTTCTTCATCTTTTTCATCATTTTATTCTCTTTTATTCTCTATTTTCAATCTCTTTCTTTCCTTTCTACTTCTCTCTCTATTTTTTATTTTGCTTGTGTGTTTCTTGTTTTTTCCTTTCTTGATCTGCATTTTTCTCTCTCCTTTCACCCTATTTTTGTTACTTTTTCATCTCCCTCTCTTTTTTGTTCTTCAGCTTCATCCTTTTTCCAATAACTATGACTTCTTCTCCGTCACCTTCGTATTTGATGTATGGTGACTCGGAACCTCCATTTTTGGCCATTGGTACTGATGTTTCAGCTAAATACAAGGGAGCCTTTTGTGAAGCTAAAATTAAGAAGATAAATAAATTTCTCAAATGTAGAGTAACCTTCAAGAACAATTGTGGCTCCGTGATAGTGACCGATGAACATATAAAAGGTAACCTCAGAGTTGGTGAACACATTGAGGCTAAACATCCGGATAAAAATAAATATCTAGATGGTGTAATAAATAAAATTATCGATGCTTCTCAGTACACAGTTGTCTTTGATGATGGTGACGAGATAACTCTAAGGAGGACAAGCCTGTGTCTCAAATCAGGCAAACACTTTGCTGAATCTGAATCATTGGATCATCTTCCTCTGACTAACCCTGAACATTTTGGAAATCCTGTTAAATTAGGTGCTAAAAGGGGACGGCAAAGACGTCGCCGAAAAATAATAACCTCAGCAGCGTCCAATGCATCTACTATATCTGATGCTGAGAGTGATGATTCTGCAGAGATTGATGAAGGTTCAAGTAAAAGAGAAGAATCGATTAAAGAAGAGACAAATGAGTCATTAGCTGATATTGATGATTCTGATAAAAAAGCCAACAGTCCTACCAATGGTTCAGTTTCTTCGTCAACAGCTACAAAAAAGGGTAAAAGACGAGGTAAAACAGGTCGCAGGAAAAGCAGTAAAGTTGGTACAGACGACGAAGACGATGGCGGTGACAATGACGATAAAAGCTTCGGTAATCTGGACTCGGAAACAGAATCAGAAGCAGAGTATGATGCCAAAATACCCACCATATCTAAAGATGTTGATGTTGATGTCGACAACCGTGTTAGAGTCAAATATGGCAAAGGAAAAGCTGTGAAAATCTATGAAGCAAAAGTGTTAAAGACCGACAATGACCCCGATCTCTTCAAAAGAAGATATTTTGTCCATTACACCGGCTGGAATGTTCGATACGATGAATGGATCAAAAGGGCTAGAATTGTGGAAGTAGTGAAAGACAAAGCGGCCAAGCGTCGAGGCTCCAAAATAAAAAAAGGTATTTCAGTTGGTCAAGACAGTCCAGTTTCAGGGAAAGATGGGCCAGATGAAATTCACAAAGAAACATCAAAAGAAAAGAAAGAGACAAACAAGACAGGGACAGTTGCTAAAAGAGGACGACCTTCATCATCATCTATTGTTGATAAATTAAACGATTCAAAGGACTCTACTGGTAAAAAGAAAAAAGGTGGTAAACGAAAATTTAAAGGAGGAGAATCAATCGCTTCTCAAGACTCAAATAATCAAACTGTGGATGATGATACTTCAAGTCAATCAAAAGTGAAAATTGATGAAGATGAAGATGTAAATGAAAGTGTTAATAGGTCAAGTGATGAAATGAAACTTGATGAGCTTCATGAAAACTTACCTGATAGATGCGCTGATACAGAAATTGAAGACTGTGAAGATACTAAACAAGATGGTACAAGTGTCACAGAAATGGATCTTAATGATGATAAATGTGAAACCGAAGCTGAATCGATCAACGAAACAGTTGAAGTGTCTGAATTAACTGTCTCAACAAGCGTCAAAGAGGAAACTCTCGACGATATTCCAGAACCAGGCAAGATTAAAATAACCGAAGATCTGTTAACATGTGACGAAAATCTCGCCAAATCTCCCATGCGACCAGATTCACCTGAGAGAACCTTAGAACCAGAGAACTGCCCTGTTTCCAAAGAAGAAGAGAGTAAAAATGATCCATCATTAAACTTTAGTGCAACAACAGATGATACTGTGTCAAATGGAGAAGATGATGAAAAACTCAACAAATCGACCACCAATAAACGAAAATCAATCAAACAATTAAATTTAAAAGAAAAGGAAAAGGAAAAAGAAAAAGATAGGAAAAGAAGTAGAGGAAGTGATTTCAGTGAAGAAAGAAAAGAAAGAGTAGACAGTAATGTTTCAGTGAAGAAAAAGAAACTCAATTCTAAAAAATCAGATGAATCTCACATTGCTGATGAAACTAAAAAGTCAAGCAAAGTTGGTAAGAAAAAACGTAAATCGCCTCTTCCCGATGATAAAGAGCTTGCGAAAGACAAAGTACACGAGCTTCCAGTTGACTCAGAACTTGAAACCAAAAACAAAAAGAGAAAACTATCTCTTAACAAAACAAAACAATCTTATGCTGAGCCACCGGTTAAAAATGTCTCTTCTCCCGCTGGTGACGGTAAAGTGCGGGAAGGTCATGCACCAAAAAAGAGGTTCAAAAAAGATACTGAAGAGCTTAAAAGAAAAGATATCGATCGAGGAAAGGATAAAGAACAAGAAACTGAACAAGTCGTCGACAAAGAAAAACAAATTGAATCTGAATTAAAAGACAAGAACAGTGAAAGAAAAGAAGCTGATCAAGATGATGAAGAGAATCAAGAAATTGCGAGTCTCTTTGACAGTAAATCATCAAACGCACCTGAAGAAATAAGTAATACAATCACTGTTTCAATTGAAAATATTCAAGAACCCGGAGGCTCATTTTTATTGTGTAAAGAGGAAGTACCAGCGAGTCCGCCTGGTCACCAGGTAGATGTCATCGAAAATATTTCAACCCCTGTGCCAGTACCGAGTGTCACAACCTCTGAGACTTCGGCCATTTCATGCTTATCATCAACTCAACCCTCTTCAGCTCATCCTGTATGTCACTCATCATCATCATCTTCTTCATCATCATCTTCATCTTCATCGTCCTCCTCTTCATCATCATCAACAGCCACATCATCTTCGCAACCCAATTTATTGCCACAAGCAGAACTTAAAAATAATGCTGACCCAGAGCCAATTCCAAATCATCAGGTGAATAATCGTGATAATAATCAGTTCACCCCACCGACAACCCCTGAGAGCCTTAAAAGTGGGACACTTCCTTCATCTTCACCACCTCATGAAAGAGAATCAAGTGACAATGAAAAACACCAAAGCCATTTACAAAATGATCAAAGATTTGAAATGGAAGTTTCTAAGACATCGCTTGCCTCTGCCATCAGTGCATTAGATTCTTTGGCAAATGCAGCCTCTGGAGCCCCTCCTGCTATTATCAAAGATTGTAACCTTTCATCTCCTGCTCAGAATACATCCGAGGATTCGTGCTCAAGGAATAGTGTAAATGATTCTAATAAGAATGACAAGATTACCACAGTCCAACCATCGATTTCACCCAAGAAGAGAAGAGGAAGAGTACGCACCTCATCAACCTCAGAGATGAAAGAAGGTAAATCGAATCAATCTGTAGGGTGTAAAACAAGAGGCTCCATCGGAAGGAAAACCCGTCAATATGGAGAATCTTCGAATGAACCTTTCACATCGAATGATCCAATAAGCGACTCTGTATCATTTCCATCGCTCACTCTTTCCAATTACAGTCCAAATGCTTTTGTGTACAGTGTTAACCCAACATCTAAATATAATTATTGTACTCCCATCGACGAGAATCTTGAAGCAGAGAAACGAATACAAATTTTACAAGAAAGACTACAAGACTTGCGGAAAACTTACATTAATATTAAATCCGAAGTCGCTTCTCTAGAAAGGAGACGAAAAAAGGCTAAAAAGAAGGATAAAGATTCGACATCACCAATCTCACCAAACTCCGAATCTTCACCTCATCAACCGCCATTCATCACAACCATAAACAATAATTTATCAACCCAAATTTTATAAGAATATTATTATACTGTAATCAAATGTAATCAATATCTATTTGTTGAGTGAACCAAATAACTATAACAATGAAGATGTTATTGTTTACGAATCTTTTTAAATATTACAAAATTACGTTGATTATAATTCAGTGAAACCAAAATCAACTTTGGTTAATGATTAAGCGAACAAAGATCAAATTTTGACAATCGATATTACCATTAACCATGTGTGATACAATTTAAAGTTTCACATAATTAATGGTGACCGAGATTGAATTCCAATTAATTAGTAAGTTCATTCAATAAATATCAATAAATGACCACCTTGATTGTTAACAATAACACTTGATAAGTTCCCTCATCAGTCAATCGAAACCATCGACTTATTCACTTTAAATTTAATCACCAATTAAAAACAACAATCAAAGAAACAAAATTGTCTACTTTTAATTCATGTTAACATTTTCATCCAACCGCACAATTTAATCACTTTCACACAAAAGACAATCAACTGATGATAAGTAAGTTGAAATTAGAAGACGGTCCCAATGTTTTTCTTAAAAAAATTGGAAAACGTGTTTTTGTTTTAAGATTTAAATTGTGATTAAATTAATTGTTTATTATTGTTTTTTAATTGCGATTTTGTTATCAACATGTGTAATTTAAACTAGTGATCATATTGATATGAAATGATAATAAAAAAAGGAAGAAAATTTTAGTGAAAAATACAATTGAAATCTCCTTGGAGGTTTGAGAATAAAATGACTAAAGAAACCTATCAAACCACGTTTGTTTTCAATGAATTCATTTTCTAATTATTGTTTTTATTTTTCTCATTTATCTTGCAGAATCATTGTTTCTTGGTGAATTTGACTAACTTCTAAATCAATTTATTTGTTGTTAATTTGTAAATTATAAATGAAATTATTATTGTACAAAAACAAATGAGAGAATGTAATTACAATGTTTTTCTACTCTAATGGCTGAAAAGCCCGGGAGGTAACCTAAAGGTTACTTGGTTTGGTTGCTAAGCAACCAAACTAGTGGAAGACATTTTTCTAATGTTCCACAATAAAACAAAATCACATTTTCTTTTGGTTTGATTGTTATGAATTTCGTGCTTTCCAATTTCATCATCGACAAAAATCAAAAGTAATTCGTTTGAATGTTTGATTAATATTTTGATCTTTTTGATCTCAAATCAGTGAGAGATGTGGTGGGACACATGGGAGATGTGGGGCAGGGGAAGGTTTAGGAAGAAAAGAAAAAGTAACCAAAAAGTGATGACCAGTAAAAGGAAACTCGGTTGTTATCAAAGTGATTCCAAGTACTTCATTACAGCGGAACCTGTTGAGTTGAATGGTCTGTTACAGAGGCCGAAGTGCGTTGAAAATGTCTATCGAAGGTCAATTCAAGTCGACGGACATGAAAAGGTTACAGACTTTGGGATTTTAAATGAGCCTTTCAAAGTTTGTTGGATACAAAACTTCATTCAAGATGAACAATATTTAGATGATTTGATTAACTTTATTGAGAATACAGTTTACGAACTGAGAAACACTGATATGTTTACTTATCATCAAATAGAAGACGAAATTTTCATGTCCAACCCTCTGGTCCAGCGCTTAGCGACAAGTCTTGTGCAAAATGTGATTCCGTTTTTATCTAAAGTCGTTGGGAAAAAATTAAATAAAGAAAAAGTTACAATTAGTGCATCTAAATATACTTACACTAATCACTTACTGTGTCATGATGATATGTCAGGTGACCGGAGAATCGCGTTCATCATTTATCTCAACAAAAAGTGGGACAAATCTTGGGGCGGTACTTTGGACCTTTATCGAAGTGATTGTAAGTAATTGAATCGTTTTATTCGATTGGCCTAATTAGTTTGTCGAATTTGTTTCCCATCAGATCTCCTCGAACCAACTACGAACATTGTCCCAGAATTCAACAGATTTTTATTCTTCGAAGTGTCTCGTTTCTCTTTCCACCAAGTTGCCGAGATAATCAATAAAAATGCTGTTCGATATACGATCAATGGATGGTTCCATAAACCGTTGGATGAAGTTAATTGAATAAAGATCTCAATCAATTGTTGAATTTTCATCTTTCACATTTTATTTCATTTGAATGGACAAATTGCTCTCATGATAATCTTATAATCTTATAATCTAATCAAATTTCCGATTAATTTCAGAGGAAAAAAAGGTAATTAGTGAAGAAATCATTAGTTTCTTAACAGCATGTTCACCTCTTGACCACTGGTCAAACTACTTGTAAAAATAATTAAGTTGATATTCTAAGTGTGCCCAAGAAATTTTCTTGAAAAAAATTCATTTTTAACACTAATTGGATTTAGAAAGATTAAGTTTATGACTGCAATTGTAGAAACGGGAGCTTAGTGAGTGTTACCCTTTTGTGTTCGGCTTTTTTGTTCCTTTGCCTTTTTGCCTTGACCATCGGTCAAGTGTTTTCAACACTATTATGAATTACACTAATTAAGGAGAAAGAGAAAGTAACAAGGCTTCTCAATACTTTTTCTTTCGCTTTCTTTGCCTTTTCCTTTGCTCTCCCATTTTCTTTCACTTCTTTATCTTCATGTCCATCTCAATGTCCATCTCCATCTCCATCTTCATCTTCATCTTCATCTCCATAGTTGACAGTTCACAACTAGTTTCTTAGAAATCATTTCATTATCTTCATCATCGGAAAAAGAGCTTCAATCAGTCTTAACTTTCCATCGGCGTTTCACAATTAAATCATCATGTTGATCAATATTTTATTACTGATTCTCTTTTTATTGCCCAGTCCCGCTAACTTTTGGTCGATCAATAACTTTTTGATCACCAGTGGTCACATTACGGCTCCTTTTCTGCCCACAATACAATCGGGTATTCAAGTTGGATTATCCGAGTGTCAGAAACAATTTAAACATTCCCTGTGGAATTGTCCAACAAGTGTATTTCTTAATATTCTCAACCCATCGAAGAGAAATCGTTTGAAAGGTAAGTTCAATTGGTTTTCGATTTTCAATCTCCAATAATTGTAATGTTCGTTTATTTCGATTATTCGATTTGTCTAATTTCATCTTCCATTCAATTTAGTGACCAAAGAAGTGGCCTTCATCCAGGCGATCGTCAATGCTGCTTTAGTTCACACAATTGCGACGACCTGTCAATCTGGACAACAAAATAACTGCAGTTGTCGAGCAGATCGGAAAAGGTCATTTCAAGATGGACAAATCAATCAGGACAATTTCGCTTGGCTTGGATGCACCGAGTCTGTGAGATTCGCCATCAAGACAACAAGCGCTTTTTTGGATAAAAAGGAAGGATCGGACAATTGGGCATCGATAAACATGCACAACAGTCAAGTCGGTCGGCAGATTGTCCAACAAACAATGCGAAAAGTGTGTCGATGCCATGGACTATCCGGAAGTTGTAACCTCAAATCTTGTTGGTGGAAAGTCAACGATTTCCATAAGATCGGGAAAAGATTAAAATCATCTTTCAAAAATGCTAGAAAATTGGAGATTAATAACATGTTGAGAACCAGTGATTCTGACACCAAGAACAATTTAATTTATGTTGAAGAATCGCCAAACTATTGTTTCCCAAATCAAACATTTGGCTCAGTCGGAACACTCGGTAGACATTGTGAAGATGAAAAGTCGTGCGATGAACTTTGTGTTCAGTGCGGTTATAACGTAACTGAACAACTTGAGAAAACAGTCGATAACTGTAATTGTAAATTCCACTGGTGCTGTCAAGTCAAATGCGAAACTTGTCCACCGAAAGCGATTTCTGTTTGTAGTCCAAAGACATAAATAAATGAGTCAACGTTCCCTCAACTTGAATTCTGTTGGCGCCTTAATTTTAAATTCACTTTGTTTTCTTTTCTTTCAACATTTTCTCCTTTCTCGTCGTTTCAATTTGTGTGTTTATTTTAGTCCCAATTCTTTTGTGGTTTCATCGAAATGCCTCGTGAAATGATTACACTTCAATTGGGCCAATGTGGTAACCAGATTGGCTTCGAATTTTGGAAAAAGGTATGTGCTGAACATGGAATTAGCCCTGAAGGAGTATTGGAGGATTTCGCTACAAATGAAGGGTTTGATCGAAAAGATGTTTTCTTCTATCAAGCCGATGATAACCATTACATACCGAGGGCTGTTCTAATCGATTTGGAGCCCAGAGTAATTAATACCATCATGAATTCACCGTATCATAAACTCTACAACCAGGAAAACATTTATCTTTCTCCATCTGGAGGAGGCGCTGGAAACAATTGGGCTCGTGGCTTCTCATCTGGCGATGAATTGTATGAAGATGTATTCGACATAATTGACAGAGAGGCTGATGGAAGTGATTCACTTGAGGGTTTCGTCCTTTGTCACTCGATTGCTGGTGGAACAGGGTCCGGATTGGGTTCATTCATGTTAGAAAAGCTTAATGAACGTTTTCCCAAAAAATTGATCCAAACATATTCTGTCTTCCCCAACCAAGACGAAATCTCCGATGTTGTCGTTCAACCTTACAATTCGTTATTGACACTCAAAAGGTTAGCATTGAACGCCGATTGTGTTGTTGTGCTGGACAACACGGCTCTCAACAGAATAGCTGTTGAGAGGTTAAAGCTCACTAATCCCTCATTTGGTCAAATCAATTCACTCGTAAGTTTTATTAGTCTTTGCCTATTGAAAATTTCTTCGAAAAATTAAAAACAATCTTTTGTTTTCAGGTGTCAACCATCATGTCGGTCAGCACAGCGACATTGAGATATCCGAGCTACATGAACAATGATCTCATTGGCTTAATCGCCCCACTCATCCCAACTCCAAGACTTCACTTCCTGATGACAGGCTACACGCCGTTAACAACCGATCAAGAGGCGACCAACATTCGCAAGACGACTGTTCTTGATGTAATGAGACGATTACTCCAACCAGCAAACATGATGGTCTCAACGGCGATGCATGATAAAAATCAAGGGCATTGTTATATTTCAATTCTCAACATTATTCAAGGTGAAGTTGATCCAACTCAAGTTCACAAAAGTTTACAAAGAACAAGAGAGAGGAAATTAGCTCAATTCGTTCCCTGGGGTCCAGCGGGTGTTCAAGTCGCTTTGTCAAAGAAATCACCTTATATCCAAACAGCTCATCGAGTCTCTGGGTTGATGCTTGCGAATCACACTTCCATTTCAAATGTAAGTCTACAAACTGATTTCATTTCAAAACAATTAACTGAGTTTCTCACTTCATTTCAGCTTTTTGTTCGAACTTTGTCTCAATATGGCAAACTAAGGAAAAGAGAAGCTTTTCTAGAAGAATTTAGAAAAGAATCTCTGTTCAAAGATGGATTAGATGAATTGGATTCTTCTAAAGAAGTTGTTCAAGAGCTGATTGATGAATACCAAGCAGCGACTAAAGCCGATTACTTAAACAGAGAGATGACGAGAGAGGCGATGGTCTCTAGTTAATTTTCCTTCTCATTAATCATTTGTAATATAAACTTTCGAATGTTACTCTTCCCTTAATAGTTGATATTTCGTATCAATTTCAAAATTTCCAGAGTGAAAGTGGAATAATTAAAAGAAAAAATGGGAAATTTAAACAAGACTTTTAACATCCATTGAATGTATTTATTAAAGTTTCAAAACAAATACACAACCCACTTTGATTATAACCTAAAGAAGTCGGGCATCAGGTACTCTAGTAGAGAATCGAGGAGAGTGGAACCTCCTGTCAATCTTGGCTGGAAGTGGGAATCGTAATTTAGCCTTGTGGAATTGCTTCACATTAGGTCGACGACACTTGGAGTTAGCGATAGAAATAATCTTGATAATTTGAATAGTATCAGCTCGAGCTCGATGTCGAGCACCCATGTCACGATCTATAAATTGAAAGAAAATCCCAAATTAATAGAGAACACTAGATATAAGGGTAACGACTGAATAATTGTGATAATCTGTTGTGGAAAATACTTACAGCATTGGGTTACAGCGTCTGCGACTGAAACATCCCGATATTCTCGGTACATGTTGTGTGTTCCTGTCCGTGAATTATATCTAAGCCAAATACCATAATTGCGAACTCGGTCATTAGATTTCTTTTCCTGAACTTGCTTGATGTTGACGATTTCACCATTAGCCTTCTTGATCTTCTTTAGACGTTTAAGGAAATACCAGAAACGAGACTTAGCAACAACATGGTCCGGAGCAAAGATTGACATACGAAAGAGTTGAGGGCTTGGGTCTTGCTTAGATGGAATCTTTCGACCCACGATGATGTATTGGCGGAGCTAAAATAGAGAAAAGAAAAAGAAAACCATAGTGAGTATCGTAAATTTGAATGAATTGAAGGAAAACATATTAAACAACCTTAGAAGCTTTATTCCTCTAATATGGGAAAGCATTAAGGAAAGAATGTAAAGATTGATTACAAATAGAAAACTCATAGAACCGGGTTAACAAATAGAATATTTTTACCAACAAATCAAAGGACAGAAACAATGATTTCGGATAATAATAATTTTAGAGGATCGAATGAATGACACTTACCTTTCCACTAACTTTCATTTTGATTTAAACTAAATTAAATTAAACAATTTAAATCAAAACTAATTAACAATAATAATTTAAAATCACTTTTTTATTCACTTTCATGAATTGATCTCCAGAAGGAAACGGAAACAACAGACAAGCTTAAGAAAAGAGGGACCGTTTACTAATAACGGCGAATAAATTGTAATGGAAACGTTTCAAGATTCATTTCATTTGATTAACATTTTAATCATTATTTCTGCTTAACTTAATTACTAATTGATTTTTTGTCAATTTATGAGCAAAAATATCGAAAGAGTTTAATTCTTGAACAATCAAAATCTAAATAAAGCGAAATAAACTTTTTCGATAATCAATCGATAAAATGATCTTTTTGAAAGTTTGTGAAAGTTTGTAATTGTTTGGATTATTTCGGTGGTGTTGATTATTGGAAACTACAAACGAGAATAATGAGCCTAAAGAGAGAAATGAGATTAATTAGATGAATGAAATTAACGAGAATTAAAAAAAGAAAAAGAGTTGATATTGTGTCCCCTTGATGTCGCTACATTTGCATGGAAAAAGGGGAAGTGAATCGGTTGGTCGAGGGGAAAGAAGAGAGACTAAGGTAACACTTTGAGAGATTGAGATGTTTTTATTTTCTGTCTTTTGGCCAACTGTTAATTCACTTGGTGTTTCATTGGTATTTTCGGCAAGTGTAGCGGTCACAATTCGGAGCGACTTTTAATCAGTGACCATGTCCTCAGACCTTCGTCACCGACCTGTGAAAGATCAAAGTGAAGATGATGATGATGAGAAAATGACTGACAAGGTATTTATTTCTTTTCTCTTATTGATTTTTCTCTTTTACAATCCTTCAGTTTTCTCGATATTTTCATCGATTCTCACAAGATTCCAAAATTTTCTTTTATTCTTATTGTTCCGATTGATCATTACACTCTAATAGTAAAAATTAACTTGAAATTTGACTAATTCTAACTGTAATTAATATTAATTACAATACAATTAGATTTGTTTTATTCACTAAAAACTTGAAGAATCCCAATTAACTTAAGGTTTTACTTGATTAGTGAATCAATTTAATTAAAACAATCTCCAAGTTGACATGAGATTAAATTGTTCAAAGAGTAACTATTTCCATGTCCATGTTAATTAAAACTGATATTGATTAAGCAAATTAATCCATGTAGACAATTGATCACAATCAATTTCAATCATGATAACCATGATGATGAGAATGATGATCAACAAACTTTTACAAAATTTACAATCAGTCAAAGTGATTTAATTTTGACTAATTACATTGATTACATTGATTCTGCTTATTGATTCACAGAAAAAAACTTTAATTTAGATTAAGTAAAAGATTAAAAAGTAAAAACTGTTGATATTGAACATTAATAATTGAGTTTTAATTTTTTATTATTAATACAATTGTAAAAATATTAATATAAATATTCACCATTCATATTTATTTACAATCTGATTGATAAATTGTCGTTGTCGTTGTATTGATGGTGATCATCATTTGTTTGATTTAAATCATTTAGTATCTTTTTCATGTGTTTTCATATTCATTATGATGATTGATTTATTTATTAATGTTTGTATCATTGATATTTATCGAGGAATCAAGGAATCAGTTAAATGATTGAAAAACTTGAAGCATCTTCAGGATAACGATGATGATGATGATCAACAGATTTAGGTCAAGGTCACATTATAAACTATATTATAGTCATTATCATGTTTCATATATTCAATAAGTCCAGAGAACTGATCAAATGTATTTTAATTACTATTACTAAACTTTTGCTCGAACTGACTGAAAGTTATTATTAATACAAAAGTTACTTTTATTGATAATAATTAGTGGTTGAGTTTTACTCAAGTTCTAGTTTGCAATTATAATTGATTCTAGTTCATGTTGATTACCTTTTTTATCCGTTGAATTGTAACGAAATCATCAAATTTGGCTGATTCATTTGAGTTACAATTTAATCAACATGATGAATAAATAGCATATCGCTTACATATGGATCTTAATTGTGATTAATGAATGTAAATGGTTTTACATGGTTATTTGATCATCATTTTCATGCATCATGATTAATCAAATAAACATGACGAAGAGCTCATGATAATTTCCTTGTAATTGTAATGATCTGAGTGTCACAAGGCGATATTTTAATTCTCTGCCATGAAGTTAATATAATTCCTTTGGTATCAATGAATTTCTATTATTAATCTATTGATTAAATTTCTCACAACTTTTTTAGTTCATTATCCAAACAGTTAATCGCTCCTACTATTATTATTATTATAATAATCATATTTAATCAAAATTAACATAGAATTTATGAAAAATGTTCTGCATTCGAGTTAAACTATTAATACAACAATTAGTAATACATTTATTAGCTGATATAATCAAAATGAATGGAAAAGTAAAAACTCATGATAATTAATCTGATATGTAGATGAAAATGTTGAATAATTTCAATTGAATCTTGTTGTCGTTTTAAATAACAATCTGAATCAAGTTTCACTCCAATGATTATCTTGTTCACAATTGATTGTAATTATTGTTTGGTTCTGATCGATAGGCAACCAAATGATTAAGGAAACTAATATAATATAATAACATTATGATTATTGTAATATAGTAATAAGAACTTTCTTCATGTTCATCTTCGTTCAACTTCAGGTCAGGTAATAAGAGTTTCTTATTAGTTAAGTAAACATTAATATCCACCCACAGAAGACAAAGAAGATGAGAGAGATTTGAGTTGATAGTAAGAGAGTATCGAGAAGATAAATAGGTCAAAATAGATGAAAGAAAAAATCTCATCTTTTCCAATCTTCATCATCTTACCCTTTCAACTCAATTAAAAAGATGAGGTAAAAGTTACCTGGTTTCTGGAAACATTGAGTTTCCTTGTTGAAAATAATGGATAAGATGATGATAAGGAAAATGATGAGGAAGAAAGAAAATAGAAAATTGTTAATATCTTAATCCCAATACTTTCTATCAGAATGTAACATGAACTTAAGAATAGAGAAAACTTCCTCGGATTAACAAACCATTAGATTTTGGATTAGGCTCATTTTAAAGTGCCTTTGGCTTTAGGAAATTAGCTACAAATTGTTTAGATTAATTAACGGGCTTCTTTTAATAAGTGGACAGTTTTTATCTAATCTACGTCTATCTTATTTATCGAATACTCAAACACTGGAAACTTCCAATCAGCAACAATTAACATTATCAACGATTCTTTGGTTGTATCAATATTCGATATCTTTTCTATTATTCAGCTGATTGCTGCATCGATTGCTACTCAGCTTATTAATTATCCGAAGAAAATTATTTGTTTACTTAGACAAAAATTGTCCAGAAAAATGTACCAAGAGCTTGGAAGATATTTAGAATTGATAAACCCAAGAGCGACTCTTTAGTTTCTATTTGATCAATTGGTCTCTCTTTATATCTCCAGATCTCTAGATGTTTATTTAGGACATTTATGTCCTGATCCTACAATCGTTCAGAGAAACTTTATTCAGTTTGTTTGTGACAAACTTGTGATGATTCCAATGCAACAATTATAAATAAATTGTAATTGCAATCTAATTATCAGTATGTTAAAGTGTTTCATTGTTATCAAGCTGATAAAAAATAAGCTCTAATAAAAAAGTAATTCCAATCGCCAACTATGGTGTAAATAAATTATTCAGGGAATTCTGAATTGATGATGGTGAAAATAATGATCGTAGAATTTTATTTGTATGGAACTTTATTGTTCTAAGGTCAACAGGGAATTTGTTTAAATTATTCAGCGATGTGCAATTAGGTCAATCATTGAACTTGATGATTGGGATGTTATCATGTTATCGTGAAGAGAATCAGATAAATGGTTTAGATCAAACAATCGTTTCAATTGAGAACAGAATAAGGTCAACTGATGATATGAATATTGGTCAAGAAACAAAGAAAATTATATTAATACTATAGAAATTATCATAACATGAGATAAAATCGGGAAAAAAACATGGATTCAGTAAGATAAAAAGGTGGAATCAATTTAATAAAACATGTAAAGAAATAATAACATTCTGAAAGTTCAAGTGAGTTGAAACATTTTGATGATTTCTGACTAATTATATTGTCATTTTCATACCATGAAACAAGAACTGAATTCAAATTTACATTTCTACACTTTTAGTTTGATTAAATCACAATTGGTATCAAATATTGATTGACAACTGTGATAAATCATAGTTTTCATCATGATTGAATTGATATCATGTTATTATTAGCAGAGGAAGAGAAAATGAATCTCAGTAGAAAATCACATGCAATAAAAGAGTTTGAAACAAATGATATCAATTAATTGAGTTTTCATCTTCTGAGATGTGAATCGAATTCAATTTACAATTATTAATGAAAAAGAGGTTAACAAGATCACTTTTCAGAGGAAAAATTTAAAAAAGATTTCAAATTGATGATCATCATGAGATTATCGCAATTACATGTTGCAATGATAAATGATTGATGGTTAACTAAATAAAAGGTTTCATCATGTCATCATGATCAGAGTTCTATCTGAGCTTTTATCAGATCTTTCGATATAATATTTACTTTCTTTGTTCCAATACTTGACTTTTCCTCGATAAATATTCATAACAAAGAGAAAAGACAATTTAATCGATTACCTAAGATTTTTTTTCTTTTTGTTTTATTTTTTTATTTCTATTCTGCAGATTTTATTCAGACTCTTCCAAGCATTTCATCTCATTTAGTTCTTAGCTATTCCATGTACTTTCCATGTCTTCGTCATGTTTATTCATGGTGAGGATTCGAACAATTTTCTTCTACCTACAAATAATAACAAAATATTCACAGGAAACTCAAGGTGATTTAGGTTCAAATCAAAATCTCGTTTTACTTTTTTTTATCGAAAAAATCTCCTTATAATCAATTTACTATCAGTGATTAGTTGTGCGGGTAATAGATTAAAGCAACTTGTTCGATAATTTCTAATCAAATCTACCACAAGAAACAGAAAAAAATATCGATTAGTAGTAATGTATAGTAGCAACTTGTAGGTAATACAAACATAAGAATGAATTTTTTTCACCCAATTCTGTGAGTTGAGCTTCATTTTGTATTTCATACAACGTCAGGAAAAGTATTGTCGTTATTATAAACGTATATTTTGATAACATTTATCTTGATCGAATTCGAGAACTTTGAAAATCCTATTACCAGTTTTTAGTAAATCCAATGCGATGTTTGGTTAATCTCATTTATCGATCTTCAATTAGAAAAATTTAGAGCCCATTAAAAAGATCGAATCTGATTGCATCAAACAAACAGAGAAAAAGATAATAACAATTATGATTTTCTTTCAATCAATATTAGCAATTTGCTACTTTAATCATCGTCTTTATCACAACCATTAACCCGATTTATTTAAATTAAAGTGAATCAATCATTGAAAAATCCACACCCAAAGTTATATTTTGATGAGATTAGTTTTTGATTCATTGAGACGAATGATCATCATTAACGAGACTCCAGTTAATCTAATGAGATTCAACTTATTTGGTACACTTACTCTGATCTCGAATAATGAATATGATGATTAGTTGAATTGCCATTAGATTAAAATGAAAAATAAGATGAGCGAATTGATCAAAATGTTTATCTGATTAGTGATAAACATTCTGGTTAATCAGAGGGAATTTAATCCTGATTAAGATGATTCGAAACCAAAAAGATGGATATTAACAAGGAATATTCATTTGAACAATTCCGACAAGTGAAATGCTCATTTTTCTGATGATGCTCATGAGAATTATCTTGAATTCTAATCACTATGATTATATTAATTACGAACGAAAGTAAATCATTAAGACCTATAACTAGTTCATTGGGGTGAAAATGATTAAGATTGTTAACTTGAATTACTTTTATTTCAAAAAAGAGTTTGAATTATTAATATTGATAGAATATCAAAGTTTAAATTTTGAAGGTTAGTTAATGATTAATAATCTGAATACGATAATTGTAGGATTAAGGATTCATGGAAGTTCAATCCTCAGTTCAGGAGATTCTCATGAATAAATCAATATTCCGAATAACATTTTACCTGAGATGTTGATACATAAATTATATCTTACAATCAGTCTCAAGGTGATAAACAAACATAAAAATAAATCACAATTAGCCTTGAAATCAATCAGAATGATTATGTCAACGGAAGTATTCAAACTGTGAACACTTTGTTAATCACTGTAGTTATAATAATGATACTGAATGATTGAAATCATGCTCAGTGTCAGAAATCAATAATAAAAAATGTTGACAATTAAATGGCTTAGCAAAGTAATAACATTGATTAACAGTTGCAAATAATCAAATAACGATCGAAACAAATTAATTAATCAATCATCAATTATATTGATTTCAGATATTCAAAAATATCTTCATGTTACAATCAATTAGTTTGTAATTAAAATGTCACTTTAATGATAATTTTTCACATTAAATGATTGAACATCAACTATTACAACAATTACAGAACTTGATTTCTGATCACATTCCAATTAAGGTAGTGCAACTGAAAATTGACACATAATTTTAATTGTTGATTGTTCATCAATCAGAGAGTTTTAATTATTGAAATCGACACCAAAGATAGAAAAATTTTTGAGGATTCTAATGACACTAAAAAAATATTAATTAAAAAAAGACTTAAAATTATTAGCATTTAACAATTTATCAAACTTAAATTGTCAAATTCATATTGAAAATCTGGTTTTGCAAATTTAAATACAAAAGTTTTTCTTTGAAAATTTTACAAATTTTTAATATTGAAATTAAAGTCCATTTTCTAATCTACTATATGGTAAGAAAAAATATTGTTAATTTGATTAGTTCTCTAATTATTTAATTTAAAGAAACAATTAGATAATGATAACCGTCGATAATGTTTCATAAGATTAACATTGTTTTACCCATAGAGGAGCTATAAAGTTAATTTATTTTCAACAATTAGTTAAAATATTTGATTGATTTTTTGTTAATTGTTGTATTTTCTATAATGATGTCATTAGAACTCAAAATCTGATCTACTATTGGTATGATTTCAATAATTAAAGCTCCGGTTGACAAATAATCAATTTAATTTATGTCAATTTTCAGTTAAATACCTTAAAGCTTGTATTCTAATTGTGATAAACACATTAATTACAATACAATTAGATTTGTTTTATTCACTAAAAACTTGAAGAATCCCAATTAACTTAAGGTTTTACTTGATTAGTGAATCAATTTAATTAAAACAACTCAAGTTGAAATGAGATTAAATTGTTCAAAGAGTAACTATTTCATGTCCATGTTAATAAACTGATATTGATTACAAATTAATCCATGTAGACAATTGATCACAATCAATTCAATCATGATAACCATGATGATGAGAATGATGATCAAATCAAATTTACAAATTAGTGATTTAATTTTGACTAATTACTGATTACATTTTCTGCTTATTGATCACAGAAACTAATTTAGATTAAGTAAAAGATTAAAAAGTAAAAACTGTTGATATTGAACATTAATAATTGAGTTTTAATTTTTTATTATTAATACAATTGTAAAAATATTAATATAAATATTCACCATTCATATTTATTTACAATCTGATTGATAAATTGTCGTTGTCGTTGTATTGATGGTGATCATCATTTGTTTGATTTAAATCATTTAGTATCTTTTTCATGTGTTTTCATATTCATTATGATGATTGATTTATTTATTAATGTTTGTATCATTGATATTTATTGAGGAATCAAGGAATCAGTTAAATGATTGAAAAACTTGAAGCATCTTCAGGATAACGATGATGATGATGATCAACAGATTTAGGTCAAGGTCACATTATAAACTATATTATCGTCATCACCATGGTTCATATATTCTTTAGAACCTGAAAAATCGATAAAATTTTCTGTTCTTTATTTCTTTTCCTTTATCCACAGTTCTTTCTGAGTTCTCGATTTACCTGAGATTTATTCACATTATCATTCCAACTGTTCATTATTATTTTACTAAAATCAATGTCATGTTAAGTGAGAGTGAATATAAATCTTGATATGTAAACGAATTTACAAATAAAAAACATTTTCTCAAATTTAATATTCTGAATAGATTGTTATTAATACAAATCAAGAACTTTCCTGTAAATGTACTGAGCCTTTTGTGTTTATTATTCAAATACAAACAAAAACCAGATCACTGAAAGAATCCAAGATTAATCAGTTGTATGAACGGGCATCGATTTTTTAATATCATTTGGAACTTAGCTTGGAATATGAATTTTCTAAATAGCTCATTCGATATAATAATTTTGTGTTCCTCAATTTACATTTTGAAATTTCTTTTCGTTTTCATAAAAATCATTAACAGCTTAATATTTTCTTTTCCCTGAAACTATTGCAAAATTATGTTGATCGTACTTAGAACGGTTATTATTAATATAATGAAGATAATAAAAAGGTTATCACATTACTTCACAATTAGATGCACGAAAAGATTCCTAATTATCATATTATTAGTATTCTTTTGTAATAAGTTCCACGATAGTTCTGAATTTTTTCCTTCTATTCTTGTGGTTTTATCTTTTGATTCAAATCTCATGATGACTTGAGTGATTTTCAGAAGAAAATAAATGCAGAGTCTCTTGAAATTCACCAAGGTGGAAATTCAGTTTCAATAAAGTTCCGGTTTCTTATGTATCTTTTGGGTTGACAAGAAAATCATTTCCAATGAAGGAAATGTAATATATTGTTGGCGATACTCTTTTATATATAAATGTCATCAAGTAATAAGACTCAATCTACTCAGAAGTATTAATATCTCAACTGCTCTTCAACTCTATCTCTCATTTCTTGTCATCATGTTCAAGGTTATTATCATGAAAAAAGGAACCTATCTTGATATTTCATGAACAATTTTAAGTGTATTTTGTCAAGATGACAATAAAAATGAAATTAAATATTTTGTCATCATTTGAAATAATACAAAAGGAAAGATACTCAATAGCAATACAATAAAGTGATAAAACTTGATGATAAAAGTACAGTCACCAATATATCACCAAGATTTAGATTCAGAGTCAATTTATCTATTAATAAATCATTCATTCCATTGATAATTAAACTTTTTGCTTGAAAAAGACTCGAGTGAATAGATTAATCGTAAATTAGTCGCCATCATGAAATTATTTTAGATTTATGCTCTTTGATAGATCAGAACTTACATTGTATTTGTTGTGAATAAAATTCCAAATTGAATCGAAAATGTCTAAGACAAATCAACATGAACATTTACACATGAAAAGTTGATATCAAACGATGTTGACAGTGTCATTATCATGATAGTAAATAATAATAGATATTGAATCACCTCAGGGTAAGATGGAGTAGGGAACAAGAAAACTATCAAGAGTTATCGTCATCAATCAGCATGAAAGTAATCATGGAATGGAAAATGCTACTGTATTTTCATTTAATTCAAAATGAAAAAGTTCCAACCTGAATACAAAATATCATCAGGAAGATATGAATTGAGAAGTAAAGAAATAACATATTAAATATCGTTTTGAGTGATTCTAAGGATTCTGGGTAAGAGATATTATTCTTTTCTCATGAATTTCAACAGAATAAACAAACAGATATTATATTGAGAAAATTTGATATCATTTGTTTACAGTTTTATAATAATATAATTTTATATTTCTCCAGAACTTTTTTATTCATTTTTATTCCAGTCAAAAGTAATAACAATCATAATCTTCATTTTCTATCGCCTACTGTTCATGATCAAGATGCTGGTGATCGAAGGGAATAAATTTATCGAATTTTGTGTTCATTTTCGTTGGAAAATGTTAAAAGTTATTAGATATTAATAAGATTTTCGTGCTGATTCAAGTTGATAGAACCATTTTTCTCGAAAGATCATCATTACCATGACATTGACATGGTACAATGATCATTGTCATTACCCAACAATGGTTAATATTACTCAAGCCTTGATTCAAGGTTATTATTATCAAGATAATTTGATCAATAGCAAAATATAATTGAGTTTTAGCCTCTTGTTGATTTGATCAATAGCCTCCGGTTATCTGTATGAATCATTGATTAATATTTGGAATCGTTGTTCAAATGATTAATGGGACCAATTTTTTCGTGGTTTCTAATTGGACTTTTTTCTACTCTATTAGTTGTCATGTATTCTCGTTATAATTGATTTGCACGGAATTGTTTCTCCATATAAATCATCAATTGAGGGGAACAATCAACAATAGAGTTAATTTAATATCATTTTCAACAATTTTTCAATCTTCTCCTTGTTTCTAACAGATTTTGGATTAATTTCAGTGAGACCATGAGATTAACAACTAATCTGCATTAATTAGAGACATGATAATCAATTCTGATAGAGCGAAGTGTCTTCCTTTTTGAAATATTTCATCGAATTTGTTAATTGTACTCTCGTGTATTTTGTGGCTTTATTTGGATTTGCTAATTAGTTGATAGTATCGCTGAAATGACCAGTTCATCAGCATTCCGCTCTCGATCGTACAAGATCAAAGAGCCTCCAGTTGTCGACGAAACAGCGAAAAACGATGATTCGACGGAAAGTTCTAATAAGTCAACTTGTGATTCGCCAAGTTCAACACGTGTTAGTTGGAAGTCTACGAAGATTTTTAGCCGAACTTTATCTTCAATCGAAGTGATTAGAGCGATGAAAAGTAATAAACATAACAACAGCTCGAATAGCAATTCACACAATCACACACCAGCTCTTTCGCCCACTCGATCATCGATAATTGTAACAGCTACAGGAGATTCTGCCACATCGACAACATTAGCACCAGTTATCAAAAGTTCATCTCGTCATCAACATGAAGGAAATTCATACATCATAAAAGATGATCCATCTTCATCATCATCAGAAACGAAATCCAGTATTGTCAGAACTCGATCAGGTAATAGTAAAGCAGCTTCTGAATGGAAGGTGTTGAAAAATAAATTGGCCTCACTTCGTAAGCGATCAACGGGCGGAGGAAGCGATGAAAGCTCAACTACTTCAATTAGTCCTGGTCCTGGAGATGAAAGCGAAGGTTCCGGACGCCGATTGTCATCCAACTCTCGAACTGGATCAGCGCGAACAAGTCGATCTGGAAGTCAAGATGAAGGAATAGTTTGTAAACGTGAAGATTTGATCAATCTACTAACCGAAGCCACTAAAGTAGCATCAACATCCAATTCACCAGTAACTCTTTCATCAACAACTTCACCAACATTAACAACATCATCACCTTTTAACACTTCACCATCATCTTCATCAACAGCAACTCCGACAGCAACAATTAAACCCTCAATCATCAAATCAGATCCACCGAGCGGTAATGTATCACCAACATCAATCGGACCCCGAAAGGTTATCCTGAAAACCTCATCCATCTCTACTAATACAGTTCAATTAGCTGATCAACAATCAATTGACGCAACACGTAAATTAGTAAAAAAGAGTGCGCTTAAGAAAAACCCATCAGCTGATTTGAATAACAATTCAAATAGTAATAATCAGAATAATAGTAATTCAAGACCCAATTCATCAGCTGATAATAGTTCAACAAACGATTCCCTTGGATTTATTGAGACTCGAATTGTTGTTCCTTCGAAACCAACGCTCAAATTTGATCTTTCTCATGAAAATCGACATGAGACACCAAAGAATCGTTCAGGTCGGGGAATACAATTTAAAGACCACCACGATAATAATTCTAGAAACACAACTGATTTTAATTCATCGATAACTGTAACAAGTTCACCCTCCCCAATATCAGCAACGACAACAACCACAGATAACGATCTGGCTTCAGATAAAAAAGTTCTGACTGAATCAACTGAGAATCAAGATGACTCAGAATCACCATCTTCCTCATCAGTGGCTGCAGTTAAATGGGACGAATCCAATGTCGTTGATGCCATGATGTTGGGCGATGCGATTCAAGCCTTTCTCAAGGGAATGGAAGCCTCTGTACAAAAGCCTACAGAGAAGCGAGTCTTTTTCAAGAAACAATCCTAATTGTTGATCACAATTTACTTAATCACTAACGAAATCATATCCTTCCTTTGATTCCTCCGAATTGATGAAGTTAAGACCAAAAGCCATTCCAAAGTATATTAAATCAGCAATGAAATTCACTAACATATCATGGAAACTAATCATCAACAATTAAATCAACTGTCTATCTGTTAAATTACCCTTTTCCTTTTGTCAATTTAAATTGTAATTTATTTGGTATATTGTCATTGTTAACACTCAATCGTTTAGTAATCATGTTTCATTCAATACTCAAATTATTGTAAACTGTTAAATTGATAATTAATTAATTGTGTCAAGTGAGTCAATAGTAAATAATAATTATATTGATAAATTAAATGTTTCTGTTTTGGCTCCAATTTGTATTAATACTCAGAATTAAATCATATCCAAAACTTTTAATTCAATTTTGTGTTTGAATAAGTTAATTGTTGACGATTGAATTGTTTCAACTGGTAACTGATACTTCCGATGGTTTAACTTTGAAACAATTAAACTCTTCAAATGGTCAATTGATGTGCTAATACAGGAAGATGATCAATTAGCTGATTTAATTTGATGTTTCTGTTAATTTCTGAGACAAAACATTAGATGAATACATTGATATGTTTACAATCAACTCGATGATAAAAAAATCTATTATTAATCAATTCACTATGACGATTTTGATTATCTATTGTTGAATGGCTGATTATCAAATAAAGAGGTAAAAAGTAATCAGTAAATTGTGATAGCGAATTGAAAAGGTTCACTTGAGCAATTTAAACATTTAAACAGAATCATTAGCTTGTAGAATCAAAAAGTTTATTAATTAAAACACTTACAATATAAATGTTGAAACAAAAAGTGAATATAATTGTTGTTAGTTCGCAATTGTTCAATTAATTAACGATATTGTTTATAATGTAAGCAAAGAGCACGAATAGAAATCGTCAGTAGTAACAGGAAGGAAACTAGGAAATGGATGATGAGGATGATGAAAGGATGATGCAAGTATCGTTAGTGAATAAGTTACCGAGTTTAATGTTTAATGAGAGAAGAAAAATCGATTAACTAATTACGATCATGTATTTATATTTGCATATGAGATTGACACTAAACAGTTAATGAATCAAATTCGATGCTTAAGTATCATGAGAATCACCAAATTTAATGTTCGAACACAAATTTGAGTTATTAAAAGATGAAGATGATCAGAATGATGAAGATGAAAAGTCTCAAGTGAAAAATGATCAACACAGAGACTTAATTGTCTTCAATTAACTCACTGAATTATCATTTGAATGGGTTGGTTTTAAGATGAAAAAGGTGAAAGATGAAAAAAAGAATAAGAAAGAAGAGAAAGAGAAAGAGAAAGAGAGAAAGGAAGACAAAAGATGATAAAAGAGATGAAGATGATTAAGACAAATGTATAACAAAAGGTTTCGATTGAAAACAAGATTAGAAAAAAAAGAGAAGAAAAAACCGTTAAGGTTTGTCTCTTTTCGAAGGCGTTTTCTTGATCCCCAATCGATCATCATTTTCATCTCATCCTCATCCTCATCATCTTCACTTTCAGCATTAAACATTTGATAGTTTCGTTGGTCGAGTAAAAACTCAAACGATTTTGATTGTTAATTACATTTGGTGATCAACAAGTGAACGTCCATTTGTTTGCCTGTTAACTTACAATCTAATTCTGTGTCTTTTTGTTTAATATCAACAACTGATTAGTTTTTATGCCATCGCCATGATGATTTATTCCAATCAAATCGGATTAGAATACATTAAGGTGAGTTTAATTAATTTCCATTGATTATAATCTATTGAAACGATTCGATACCAGTGAGACTTGAAGAAGTGTCGGTTTACTTTTAGTGATTCTTATCGAAGTTCGTAAAGTTCTGAATGCTCTCGAATCGATCATTAGTTCTTATTTTAGTATTTAGAAAATAATAATATTGATTAACGATCGTCAATCTAACAAAGGAATCACTAATTAAAATGATAGTCTTATTAACGAAAATTAATGTTCAAGCTTTTTAATTAATCATCAACTTGAATTAATTGATTTTGTTTTTGTCGTTACTAAATTGATCACAAACTAGTTCTTAAGAATTAGTAACAATTAGTTGAATGAAAGAATCACCATAATCGGTTGAATAACAATCAGTTTTTGATTAAGAAGAGCCAAAAACGTTATAAAGATTACAAGTTAATCTAATGAATTGAAAAATTAGATTTTATTTGATTTTAATTGTTTAAAACTGTACTTCTGAGTTTAATTTAGCTCCTTTCTAATCAAGGGACAATTAAGAAATAGAAACAATCGATTGACAATGGTTGGTGTAGGCAGGTAAGTCCTCACAATCAATAGAAATCAATTTGAGTGAACAAAATATCAACAATTAAGGCCAAAAGAAACTAAATCAAGAAATAAAGATGAGCCTGAATTTGCTAACAAGCCAATAAAACATTTGCTGATTAACAATCACAACACAACCTCATAAACTAATTGTAATTTTATCATCCTTACACATCTTAGGTCCTATTAATTGTGTCGACAATTAATTTGATCGGTTCCATTGGTTCAATTCAATCGTCTCTTGAGGTTGAACTGATGCCTGGAGTGACAAGTCCGATCGGAGGTAAACCGACCAGGGGATTGGAAAACCAAGTTTCCTATGAAAATGGAGGCAAAAACGATGAAGCATTTCTCAAGCTTCTAGAAGAGGTGAGTCTCACAATCAACAAATGATTGATACACTTCGATATCAAACCAAAGAGTTATTAATAATCGCTCAATTAATGCCAATAATCAGCAATTTAATGAGCCATTGATCAAGTTAACTGTTCTCATAGTGGATTATTGGTGAAACAATGACTTAGTAAGGCCTCAAATCTCCAATTTTTTTAAGAGAAAATGATTTTTCTATTGAGATCATTTCGATGAAAATAAAACTTTCATCATTATTTTTTACTTTCATTTTGATAATTTTCTTCTCATGTCCGCACTTTCAGCACTTTCCATGTATGAGTTAGTATCTAAACGAAGCGTGAAATGGTTTAAGCGATAGACACGATGAGAAGATGATTATTGCAGAACATTTTCTTGCCTTTAGGTGTGAACAATGGAGATTCATTGATTAATCCACTTGTTAAGTCTGATGATTAACAATTTAAGTGAAAATGTAAACCTTCATTTTGCTCGAAATGAAAATTTCTTTTATTGTCAACAACCAATCAAACGACTGGTCAATGACTTTCTTCATCTCAGTCAACTAATAGATTTCGTTTTAATCTGAATTAGAATTAGAAAAATTAATTCATGTATTTTTTTCATTATTTTCATTCGTTTTAGGGGTTTAATGTTTACGAGAAATTAAAGATTCCTGGACTAGCGGAAGCGGATGATCTCTTGTATGATTATTCAGAGAAAGAAAAAGGATCTCGAATATTTTTCCCTGATTTTCCTGATATTCCGGAAATACCAATGACTAAGAATGAAACGAATGATGAAAAGGCTAAGCAATTGAAAGAAGACGATGAAGAAAGTGATCTTGGAGATGAAGGAGAAGATGACGAAACTGAAGATGATGATGGAGATGATGAAGAAAAAAAAGATGAAGGTGAGCATGGTAAAAGTCGCAGCACTACGATAGGTAATGGGAGAGATATTCATGGTAAAAGTGACAAAGGAACAGCGGTCAAGTTGCCAGTTGATCCCGATGCCGCTAAAATGCTGGATAAAGAGACTCCGTTCATCTCCCATAGGATAAATGTCTCGGCTGAAAAAGTTCCCAAGATCATGAACGTTGAAACGGTCAATTCCAAAAAGAACGCCGGAAACCTAAACCGTAATTACAATTCGATTGGGAATAAAGCTGAACTCAGAGATCCTAAGATAGTTTTACTTTCTTATGGGGTAGAAATCAAGGAAAACCTAAATCACTTCGACCCTTAAGCAAAGATGAACTGCGACAAGCGATGTACCAACATGAGCAACAAGATAAAATTCGCAACAATCGACAGAAATACAATGAAATTTATAACGAAAGACGCAAACCACAAGAGCCTGGCCATCAATGGAAACCACCTTCGAGCTCTCCTCCTCCATGGACAGTCTCAAATCATAAGAATCTAAAAGATGGTTGGCACAGTGGACAACCGAATGTTGGTCAATACAACGACCAATCCTCGAAACACCAACAGCAACAACACAAACCTCGAGGAGTTGTGATGGACAATAGCAAGAGTTTCAACTCTTTACTTGGAAACGATGATAATGATTATCATCGAATTGTTGTTCCATCCTCTCCAAACGAAATTAATGACCAGCCTTCTTCTTCTTTACCAATTAAACAATCAAATATAAAGAGTAATGATAAAGACTTTTTCGAAGAGCACATATTAGCATTAAGATCACGTCGACATCGAGGTAAACGACAGGTCATTGGAACTTCTTCTCATCCATCTGGCCAATACTTGACCCAAGCATCTCCTAGCCCCTTAGGACTAGCTGGACTTTACGAAGGTCCAATGGTTATGCCATTGAGTCCGAATGTAAATGTTTTCGATGAGCTCTATCGTCGTTTATTGCTACAACAATTAGTGTCTGATGAAGGTCAACCTTTGGCCTTTGTTGAAGAAAACAGTTACTTCATTCCCGAAGGTATTTCATCTCCATCCCTTTCTCCACCGACCTCGTCTCTACATGAGCACTTATCATCTCGGCCTTATCATCCTTCATCTTCTTCACCTTCTACTTCAGCAGCTACTTCGATTTCATCTTCACGACCTTTGAAGGCTCCTGGTTATTGTGTTCATGGTTATCCAGGTCAACCATATTCCTGTCGAAATTCATTTAATCGTTATGTCTCTCCAATAGTTCATAAGCCAGGAGTTGATGAACCAAAAAGACTTCGTGATATTTACTTAAATTATCTCGATTCTTCAGTAAATCATCAACAACATCCAACTGGCCATCATTCTCACTCTCATCCTTTTCATCATTATTATCATCATTCTCATCAAGCTCTTCATCCATCCTCATCTCAATTTCTCTCTTCAAATAAACCTTTAAACAATCATCATTATCATCATTCATCTGATTTCGATCATGCAATGAGTTTAATTCCTGATGAAGCAGTTACTTTTTTCCAACCTTACAGTTCGTTCACTTTACAACCTCATCCTAAATCATTCGAGACTTTAGATCCAATTAGCCTGACCCAATATCGCGATTTGGTTAACAATCTTCACAATCAAGTGGGTCTTGGTAATCCATCAATTATGTCCACAGATATCGACCTGCCTTCAACACTCCATTCCAAAATGATCTCACAATTCAATCCCGTTGCTGCTCGTGTGGCTTCATCCAATTCCGCCTCTAAATTTGGCCATTTATCTTTCCGTCCAAATTCAAAATCGTCATCAACCTTTTCACCCTCAGATTCAGTTGGATCCTTACAAGAAAAACTCTCAACCCTAATGATGTCTCATGGAAAAAATAAAAAGATCAGCAATTTATTTGGAAAGAAAAAGTTATTTGGAAGTAAAATCGATTCGAGGCTCATTCAATTAATGAATAAATTGTCAGAGGAAAGGTCAAAAAAATCTCGTGAAATAGAACATTCAACAGGAAAGATCATCAGACGAAGTTCTGGACATTTCGATCACAATTCGAACAATCAATTCAACGATAAACACAATTATCCATTTCCATCAACATCAGAAAAATCAACACTAAACTTAACATCAATTCTTACATCAGAATCAAATCAATCAATGGTAATTGATCAACCTGAAGTGAAAGGTGATCAGAGGTTGATTAACATTAACAGCACTCTGGAGACATGAACTAATCAGACACCAGAACAAATGAATTAATTATCCATCGACAAGACCATCGCCATTTTGCCAATTAACTAATCAATAAGAAATCAACGAATCATTGCTACTTTTTTTACTATTAATTAATTATTAACCAATTGATTGTTATAATACTCGATTCACTTAATTAATAAACATGAAAACCTTTTTCATCTTGTAAATATTTTATTGGAAAATAATTATCACACTTGAAATACTTGTTGATATAAAATCACTCGACGAATCAAACGTATTAATTAGTTAATTGAATTCGACTGAAAGAATAAGGAAAAGGAATCGTGTCGATTACTCAATTTAAAGATACAACTAATCAAAGAGACTTGAAATTAAATCTCATTGATAAAGAAAAAGGCAGAAATTAAATTGTTGCTGAAGAAGCAAAAAATATAAATGATACAATCTAATTAGGAAATGTTATAAATCATAAAATCAATTTTCAGACTAAATCTCAATTTAAGTTATTGTAATTGTTTGGATTATTTCGGTGGTGTTGATTATTGGAAACTACAAACGAGAATAATGAGCCTAAAGAGAGAAATGAGATTAATTAGATGAATGAAATTAACGAGAATTAAAAAAAGAAAAAGAGTTGATATTGTGTCCCCTTGATGTCGCTACATTTGCATGGAAAAAGGGGAAGTGAATCGGTTGGTCGAGGGGAAAGAAGAGAGACTAAGGTAACACTTTGAGAGATTGAGATGTTTTTATTTTCTGTCTTTTGGCCAACTGTTAATTCACTTGGTGTTTCATTGGTATTTTCGGCAAGTGTAGCGGTCACAATTCGGAGCGACTTTTAATCAGTGACCATGTCCTCAGACCTTCGTCACCGACCTGTGAAAGATCAAAGTGAAGATGATGATGATGAGAAAATGACTGACAAGGTATTTATTTCTTTTCTCTTATTGATTTTTCTCTTTTACAATCCTTCAGTTTTCTCGATATTTTCATCGATTCTCACAAGATTCCAAAATTTTTTCGACAAAAATCTCTTTTTCTCTATTCTTATTGCTCCAATTTACTGAAATATTTAATATTCGATGATTTTTATGTTGATATCTAATACATTTTCATTCCTTTGTCTTTGTCTCTGTTTTTGTTTATGTTTACAAGAAGCTTCTTGACAGGCAGAGTTCTCTCGATGGCGTTGACTCGGAAGAAGAGAAAATAGTTGAAGAACTATTAAAAAAGGATGATTATCTCAAATCATTGTCTCAGCCACAGGATAAAACTAATCCAATCATAGAAACATGTTTGGCTTATTTTCCATCAAAATTTCGAAATTCAATTGTCCGATCAATATTCACAATCTTTATGGTCGCTGGATTTGGTTTACTAATTTATGC
The DNA here is from genome assembly GCF_014898815.1 of Panonychus citri. Lineage (NCBI taxonomy): Eukaryota > Metazoa > Arthropoda > Arachnida > Trombidiformes > Tetranychidae > Panonychus > Panonychus citri. The sequence goes on along the minus strand of NW_026515548.1, from coordinate 400,011 downwards.
TGGACCTTTGGCTCTCATTTTAATTGTAAGAATTTCTGTTAAAATTTATTTATCATTCTAATCATGGTGCATGATAAGCTAACGGGCTGATCAAATGATTTACTATTTATAATTGATTGTCATAACATACTCATTATGCACCTTTGATACCCTGAACTCACACATCAATTTATCAAACTTTTGCAAGCAATTAATACCAATGGTTGATCAGCTGTGTTTAATTAGATCAATTTATTTATCTCTCATCTTCTTCATTCGTTCTTCTCTCTTCCAACTAAAAGACATTAATTGTTCAAGTTAAATGCTTTCAAGAAATTATCTCTGTTGGCTATGCTGTTTATCGAGTACATGGATTACCCTGGTTCAGATCTCTCTCTTGGTACTTTCTCTTGACATCCAATTATTTCCTATTTGGACCCAGTTTTATCCATTATTTTGCTGTTCTCTTGCAACGGCCTGTAAGTATTTAGATGAACTAATTAACTAATTAAAGATCAATTCATGAACCTTTTACCAATCAATTTCTCCAATACAGAATTTCATGGCCATACTAGTCACTTACCATAAATTTATCTCATTTTGTTTATACATCACTGGATTCGTTTGGTTTGTTTTGAGTCTCAAAAAGCGTTATTATATGCGACAATTTTCATTGGTAAATTAAATTAGTCATAACAATTTGTTATTAAGTCTCTCAAGTCAATTAACATTTCAATATCGTTCTGTGTATCTTCATTTCCACAGTTTGCTTGGACTCATGTTACTCTTTTAATCGTAGTTACTCAATCATATTTCATTATATCCAATATGTTTGAAGGATTGATATGGTTCATCGTGCCCGTTTCCATGATCATATGTAACGATGTTATGGCCTATTTATTTGGTTTCTTCTTTGGCCGTACACCTTTGATTAAGCTCTCGCCCAAGAAAACATGGGAAGGATTCATCGGTGGTGGTATAGCAACTGTCATTCTCGGTCTACTGGTGATTATTTATCCCTTCATTCACTTGTTAATTAATTGCAATTATTTATATTCCATCATATTTTGTCTTTTCTATTTTACAGTTCTCTCATTTTATGTGCCAATTTGAATACTTTGTCTGTCCCATCAGATATTCCGAAGATCTTGAGAAAACCGTGATGACCTGTAATCCATCGCCATTGTTTCAGCTTAGCGAATACGAGTTACCACGAAATTTCAGTGTTCTTCTCAGACTGGTAATTAGAAAAAGATTCATTTCTTCACTCATTCATTACCTTTTCTTCTTCTGGTGAAATTTTATCCGAAGACTTTAATTTACAACTAGATGTGGATTAAGTTGATGAAATTTAGAGTTTATGTCAAAAAAGATGACAGAAAAAAAACCTTGGTATCTTAGTTACAGGAAGTAACATGGATGCTCTCATCTTTCTTGAATCCTTGTTAGTTGATTTATTTATGTAACTAACTCATGACAGTTACGTTACATTCACCATCTCTATAGAAACGAATGATGATCTCAAAGTCATAAGAAATCTGTACAAAAGGAACCTTGAAATTGAATCAAGAGAAGTCTTAAAAGTTGAGATGGAAGAGTAAAGAGAAAACTGATGAATGTACAGTCAAACTCAATAATTTCGTTGACCAATTAACATTCTTCTTGAAATTGTCACGAATCAATCATACTCTCTCTCTCTCTCTCTCTCTCTCTCTCTCTCTCTCTGAACTAATGAAAATGATTCCATTTCATTCAGTCGATATGAGAGCAGTTGATTATTTGTTTCTCATTTTCATCCTGCAAATGCTATTCTTATAATTCGGGTCTGTTTCCTTTTGCTTTTCCTGTTCTATTTTGATTTGCATTAATTGTTTACTGATCGTATTAACAATCGCTGTGAAACCTTTTCGAGAACAGTCTCGAACATTTCTAATAGTGGTTACTAGGTAAATAGAAATCTAAGAATAACAGGATACAAAATTTATCATCTCTCTTTCTGATTATCTACTTTCAAATGTGAAACCTTTTCTATCATCATCATCATTGATTATCTCTATTTGAGATTATTTCAATTTCTCATGAATTACATCTTCATGATATGAACTCAGGCAATAAAAGCTCTGAAAACGTAATTAACTAATGAATTTTATTAATAATTTGATTTTTCATTAGCCTTTTGAGGTTTTCTGACTATTCACTGAATTTAGGTGAACAATTCGTTAAGTCAAATTTAACTTTTCGCAAGATCATTGACAGATTTTAATTTAATTGTTGATTATTTGACTTTTCATGATTGACTTTTGCTTATTTATTATGAAAAATTGTTATTTTTTGATTAACTGTTTGCAAGGTTCTTAGAAAATCGCCAATTGTTTAACTACTGTGAAAGACAATCAGCTAATTAATGGAATTTCATTTCCCCTTCGAACCTCATTAATTATTTCCATCATTCAACTAAATCTAATTGTGAACATTATTTAATTCTTTTCTATTTTTTTCTTTGCAGTTACATATTCCTCGAACTATAAAACTTTATCCATTCGTGTTGCATTCGTTTTCTTTGTCTTTGTTCAGCTCAATCATCGGACCTTTCGGCGGTTTCTTTGCCAGTGGATTCAAACGAGCTTTCAAAATCAAAGACTTTGGCGATGTGATTCCAGGTCACGGCGGAATCATGGATCGATTCGATTGCCAATTCTTAATGGCCACTTTCGTTAATGTTTACATTTCTAGTTTCATTGCTGCTCCAAATCTACAATCAGTTATCTTGCAAGTTAATTCCCTCGAACCCGAACATCAGATCGAGCTTTATAATATCCTGAGAGAATCTTTGACCTCTAGAGGTTTCATCTTGTAATGATTGTCCTTTTGTCGACTTCTCTCTTTCGCCATTTCTCATCATTTCTGCTCCCTTTTTCATGCGGCTTTCACCTTTATTTCAAAATTCTGAAATTAACCAACACCAATTTTATTCAGATTTAATTATCTGTACGATGATTAAATCCACCAGCAACATTACCACAAGTCACCAGCATCATCATGAAAACCATTCGCTCATCTATCATCTTTAATCTCTTTCCTTCTCATCAATTATCTACCAATCAATCAGGTCACTTTCAGCAATTAAAGTTGATTCAATTCCAAGCCAATCTTCATGGATTCTAAGATTATCTCCATTATCTTCGTCTTCACAAATCGTCATTTACATTATCGACCACACTGAATAATCTTGATTGTTATCCCGAATCATGTAACAATCAGTTTAATCATCGTAAATAATTGATTCATTTCAAGAAAAGTTCAAACAATCAATTGGAAACTCTCAGTTGGACTCGAAAAATTTCTCACGAATTCTACCAAGTCAACTAGCGGAATCAACGGAATTGACATTTCGTTCTTATATTTTCTTTTCTTTAAATTGTTTTTTTCGATTTATTAACTTTTATTTTTTTGTACAAAACTCGATTTTCTTTTCGCTTGCGATTCCAGAGACTCAGAAAACAAAATATTCAATTGGAAAATTTGAACAATCAAATAGACGAAAAGTCAAAATTTCAATCATTATCAATCCAATTACTTCATCAACATAATTCCAAAGGTCAAACAATAAAACGATTTCTTCAAAAATGAACCAGTTTATCGTCTAATCAAAATTAGATTTTAACAGTTATTTAAAATATCAACCGAGGATTTAGAAATAATTAAGTCACAATTAGACTCTCCATCTAATCAATCAACTTAACCGAACAGTTTCTTCAAGCAATAAAACTCATCGAAATTTTATGTTATTTCTCATTCAATTGTCCACGAGAATTGAATTTCATTGTCTTCACCTCTATTTGGCTAATTAGTAGGTAATTAATTTTGATTCGTTAAAAATCCAACGGGATCAAACTAACATTACCAAAGTTGCTTTTAATGTTCCCTTTTTTGCCAAAGTTAACTAACACATATCCTGTTATGCCGTTGGCAAGAAAACACAATTGACTTTGTTATCACAATTATTTAATTTTTTTAGTGATGATGAAAATAAAAAAGAAATTAGAAAATTTTATGGTTTTGTTATGTTCCATTTTTTGTTTTGGTTCGCCTTCTTTTCTTCTTGAAGATCACATCCTTTTTTATTCTTCTCCTTCCTCAATCTTTGGCGCCAAGTAGTATCTTATGTAACCAATTTCATCGTCATCATCATCGTGAATCATGTATTCAACAACTAGAGGTAATTGATGATAAAAGCGGGAGAAAGAAAAAATGGAGTTTAGGATTAACTGAGGCGTTTAAGGTCATTTGATGCGTTTAAAAAGACTTACCTAATGGAACATCTTTCGACAATGAGAGGGACACTTGAGGTGAGAGAGCAGTTGCTCTGGCGAAATGATTGAGATACTTGAGGGCAAATGAGAGAATAATCGGTTCTTCAACTTTAACTGAAACCGTTTCTTCGGGTTTATCAGCCGATGCTGTTTGGTTGAGTTTCACTGTTCCAGATCCCAAGTCTCCAGTAGTCGAGAATCGAATTCCATCTTTAGCTGCTGAGATGGTAACTGAGTCCCCGATCTGGGAAAGGTCACGACAAATTCTTTGGAATTTATGAGAAGGTAAAAGAGCCTTTACACTGTAGTCGGTTTCCTATTGAAGATAAAAGGTAAGGGAACAAGAAAAGAAAGATTGTTAAGTGTTGAGTTAGTAAGAGGAAAGAGATGATAAAATTAGCGCCAAACAGAACAAAGCTTTGAGCGGGAGCGAATTTATCTTACCGGGATACCAAGATATTCGGAATCAAGATTCATCAGTTTAATTTCATACTCCCATTTTTCAGCTTCATTTTTGGTTTCGAAAATAAGAGTTATTTTATCGGCATCATCGGGAGCTTTAATGGTAATTACATCATCATTACCAGCAGCCTTAACGATTTGAGCCAAACTAGAAAAAGTAAAAAGAGACAAAAATTTAAAAAATTAAGAAAACCGATGGAATGAAAAATCAAGAAGAAAAAACGAATAGAACAACACAGTAGAATAGAATATGAAAATTGTTCTTTTTAACAAAAAAGAAAAGAACAAAAAAGAGATTGAAATACAGAGAAAAGGGAAGAAAATGAGGAGAATGGAGGAAATGAGGCCCAGAGAAAAGATGACACAGAGGAAAAGGGAACACGAATCTTACCTTGCCAAGTTCATTCCGAGTGTTAAATTACGATCACAACGATATTTATCAAAACCTTCTGATTTCAACTGGACTGAGACAAGAGAGACATGAGAAGTGTCCATGGCTTGGAGAGACATTCCCGTAGTGGAGCAATCCCATGAAGCTTCCGAAACCAAGTCTTTGATGGCTTCAAGAATTCGTTTTATGATAAAACCACGGATCATTCGACCTTCAAACATTTTCGATTTAATTGTTTTAAGAACAAACTAATTAATTAAAAATTGAAATTAACCAAATTTAGAAGACTCAAAGTGAGAGATTAAAATGACACAATGAAGAGAAATGAAGTGAGAGCAAGTGAACAACAAAGAGGAAGAAATGAAATCGCGCCTAACAAACGACGTAAATGAAGAAACTACTTAGCAACAGAGCAAAAGTAGATGGCGATAGAAAAGACAAGCGGTAAAAACGAACCATTTGTATGCTAATTGCTATTAATTGATCGGAAATTTGATGAATCGAATCAAATTGTGAATCAAATTGTGAAGACGAACTTCTTTCATTTCATTTGGTTGCAAAATTTTCTTCTTTTCATTATTGGTAAAGTTTTTGGGAGAAAATCAAAAATTTCTTGGAATTTGAAAAGATTTTAGTTGATTGAAGTTCTTTCATGTGATTTAAATTTTGATCATTTTCATTTAATTCAATTCAATTGAGTCCAAGAGATTATCTTTTCTTTTGATTGATTAGTTTCTACAATTTAAATTGTCGATCGAAACACATGAAGAATCTCAATTAGACGAAAGTCCCTAAAGTCACGTGAAGAATTTTTCTTTTTCAAATTTTCAGTTCAACTGATTTTCTATTTCAACTTTTGTTTATTTTGTGATTTATTCTTTGTTAATTTTTCATTTATTTAAAGCTCATTCCAAAGGTAAGTTTCTGTTCAGTTATATTAATCTACTTGTGTCCCTGTCAAAGAGTAAGGAACTTCTTTACTCTTTAGTTCCCATTTGTTGTTCTCTTTTTGTCTTTCGTCTCAAACCTGATGCAATCTTCAGGTTGCCATTGGAAATACATTGAATTTTCTAGAGACTCTTTCAGAATGTTTGATTATATCGCTTTTTGTTTCGATTTTTAGGTCAAAGAGAGAAAATGGGCAAGGTTACGAGGCGAAAGGCGCCTGGTGCTGTTATCAAAAAGGAAGCGAAGGATATTGTAGATGAGCCTGTGGTTAAAAGAAGCAAACGGAACCATATTGCTGTGAAAGATGAAGGTGATGAAGTTGATGAAGTAACAACAAAGACACAAAGTAAAGAAAGTTGGAGACCCAAGAATTGGCCTGAAGCTTACGAGAACGTAAAGAAAATGATGGAAGGAGTTGTTGCTCCGGTTGAATCACTGCCCTGGTTTCAGTCTAAAGATCCGAAAAAAACTAAACCACTGGAAAGATTTCGTATCTTAGTTGCTCTAATTTTATCAAGTCGAACCAAAGATGAACCGCTTCTCAAAGCTTGGAATGCTCTTTGTGAAGAAGGACTTTCGATCGACTGGATCTTGGAGAAAGATCAGGATGAAATCGCAAATCTTATCAAATCTTGCAGTTTCTACAAACAGAAAGCAAATCACATCAAACAAACCGCCGCCATTTTGAAGGAAGAGCACGGCGGAGATACTCCAGATACCTTGAAAGAGCTGAGTGACTTACCTGGAGTTGGTAGTAAAACGGCTGTTCTATTCCTTCAGTGTTGCTATGGAAAAGTCGAAGGCATCGGACCCGATGGATACATTGTCCGTGTTGTCAATCGTTTGTCTTGGGTTCCAAAGCCGGTCAACTGTCATACAAGAACTCGCACTCAACTGGAATCTTGGCTTCCAAAGGAAACGATGCTTGAATTCAATCGTCTCATCTCACGATTTGGACAAACAAAATGCAACGAAGACCCGAAGTGCGGTGAATGTCTAAACAACAAGATTTGTCAAGGAGCAAGAAAAACCAAAAAGTAATCGATCTCCTTAAGCTTTTACAATTGATCGAAAACTTAATGTTCAGTAAATGTTTAAGCTAAAGTTCAATTTTTTATGATGTTGTATGATTCCTGCCAGTTGATCTCAATTCATCCAAACATCGATCACCTTGAGCTCTTTTAACTCTCATTTCTGTTTAATAAAGACGATTCATAATTGATATTTTCTCCAAAGGAGCCATTTAAAATCATTTCAATTCTACTTCAAAATTTGAAGTTTAAATTTAGATCAATTATCTATAAAACATTCAAAGTTCCTTTTAATTTGAATGCAATCGATTAATAAACAAGAAGCGTCAAATTGGCGAAATTAATCAACAAGTTTGTTGGAAACAAAAGAAAATGAGATTGGAGATTAGAAAAAAGTCCCTGTCACGTGAATCAAATGTTTTCTATTCTCAACTTGTGATTCATAAGTTGATTTCTTCTCGTTTTCTTTGTTTAATTTGGCGTCAAATTGATTTTTTTTATTGTTTAATTTGTTAAACTCGATTGTTGAGGTAAGACTACTTGCTTTCATTCTGTTACAATTCATGTTTCAGTGTTTTCTCGGCTCCTTTCATAGTTGAGTTTGTTGGTTAACTTTTAAAATTTCTAATTGGATTTTTAATCTGTTGATTTGATATTCTAGATCATGCCAAGGAAGAGGGTGTCTAAAGTTAAGCAAAAGGCGAAAGGTGATGAGCCAGAAGAGAAAAAGGTCAAGAGAGAACATGTAACTGTCCAAGACGAGGGTGAGGCTAAGCCTGAAACTAAATCGCCCGGTTGGATTCCAGAGAATTGGCCTCAAACTTATGAGAATATTAAAATGATGATGGAAGGAGTTGTAGCTCCCCTGGAATCAATGCCCTGGTACATTGAAAATGACCCTTTGAATACCAAACCTGAGGAACGTTTTAGGATCTTAGTTGCCCTCATGTTATCCAGTCAGACTAAAGATGAACAAACTTTGAAAGTTTGGAATGAGCTTTGCGCGGATGGCCTATCAATCGAATGGGTACTCGCGAAATCAGATGCGGAACTATCAAAATGTATTCCAGTTAATTTTCGTAACACAAAATCATCAAACATAAGAAAAGTTGCAACTATTTTGAAAGAAAATTACAATGGAGATACTCCCGATAATGCTAAAGATTTGATCGACTTACCCGGTGTTGGTCCAAAAATGGCATATTTGTTTCTGCAAAGTTGTTACAAGAAATCAGATGGACTTGGAGTTGATGTGCATATGCATCGCCTTGCAAATCGACTTGGTTGGGTTCAAAAATCGACCAAAGATGCTGAAAAAACTCGCGTTGCATTAGAATCTTGGCTTTCAAAAGATCTGATTTATGAATTCAACCGTCTCATTCCTCGTTTCGGTCAAATGAAATGTACAGCTGATAAACCCAAATGCAAAGAATGTCTCAACAACTTGATTTGTCCATCAGCTGGTAAATGAATTTTACTAACCATCATCACAATTACTATTCATTAATATGATCTCTTACTAATATTTCCAATCATTTCTTCAAACATTTGAATTTTTCGCACCAAAGAATCGACCCACTCAGACGTATTCATCTTATTTGTTATTCCCTAATAAACTCACGTAATTCAATTTTAGATTTCGACAATCGATTGAAACGGCTAGTTTACTTACGAATGGCACCAATTGATTGTTGTCTAGATCTTCAACCACAATCAATAAATGGCGATGATACAAATCAAACTTGTTCATCTTGAAATGATAAAGATAAATTAGCTCAAAATTCATGTGATTGGATTGTTAACAAATTTCTTGAATTGGTTCACTTAAATATTGATAAAGTTAAATCATTAACGAGAATCAGTTCAATCGCTAATCTCAATCAACTATGAACTGAACTCGAGATAAATCAACTATTCTATTAGCTGAAATTCCGAGAAAAAATCGCCCGAATCCTCGTAATTGATTAACTATTGTCAATGGATGTAAAAAGATGATCGAAAATTGGATATTCTAATTAGCAAGTAATCGTTTTTGATAATTAACTTATCGTTATTTAATTAGCAGAATTTACAGCCTAAAATTCACTCTAATTAACAACATGATCAGCGGATGGAGAGAATGATTAACAACAATCTATATTTCATTAGTAATCAAGTGACAATTAAGGTAAAAGCCAGAAAAAAATCAGGTTTGAACAGAAATCAGAAAAGCGAGACCTGAACAGGAATCAATTTCATCAGTTTAATCATCATGAATAATATAATATATTTAATACAATATATTTATAAAATTAGTTTGTAAATTGTTGCTCTTAGTATTGAATCACAATTTGGTTGTTAATTACAGTTAACTAATGATGATTAAGAAGAGATTCTTTCAACCATAAACTTAAAGTAGTCTAAAAGTACTGCGAGAGTTACAATTAGAGTTAATCATATTAACGAAAGTATCGGAAGGAAAAGTTAGTGCAAAATGAACAATTTAAATGAGCAATCAACTAATCATGTAGTCAAATTTATGCTTTTAATCAAAGTTAAAAATGACAAATCAAACAATCAGATTCTGAACGGATACCAAATTAGGAAAAGCCATAAGTCAATCAACTACGAAACAAAGTCGATCAACACAATTACCATAGTATGTTAATTGTATTTAAATCAAAGTCTCCCAATTAACTAATCAATAGTCAATTCATTTTGTAAGCATTTTAAATTGTGCATTTATTGAGTTGGTAAAGTTCAAATTGACGATTCGACTTTCGCCCTTCCCTTCAAACGACTTTAAACAAACAGCAACAATTAAACTGATTTAATTATTCAAATTAGTTATGATTGTTTTCCAAGTTTACTAAATGAACCATAAATTATAATTATCAATTAGAAATGAAAATTAAACCGTTATTTTTATTAGAAGATAAAACAAAATCGACGTTAGAACTTTTTTCCAACAACAATTCGTGATAAAGTTGTTATTTTGTTGCTTTAAGGTTCATTGAAATTCATCATTATCATCAACTAAATCAACTCAACCACACCTTTATGTATTAATAATGATGACAATCAAAGAGACATTATGATGAGAGAAGAGTCGATTTATGTGATCATGATTAACTTAATTGACATTGAGTTAATCACGTTAACGCATCACCAAGAGTCGTTACAAGTAACAAGTGAAAGGATAAATTGATGAAAATGTTCAACATCAAAACTAAATGATTGTCGTTGATTCACTTTCAACAATCTAATTAAAATTAGAAAGAGTAATCAATTTTTACTGATTAACCACAAAATACAATTTAACAAACAATTTACCCACACCTTTAATTCAATTTGGAAGATGATTGCGTTAACAGTTAATCGTTAATCGTTAATTGAACATTAATATTATACTTTGATTGTTTTCATCATGTTTTCTACAAATTAATACACGAATTGATTTTTGTTGTAAAAAAAACAATTTATTGTAACAAAATTTAACAGAAATCACCATTTAAACACCATTGGACAATTGATTAACTGAATGTGTTGAATTGAAATCATTGTGATTAAGATTTGATCTCAATTTAAAAAATGAATTATCACTGGACACAATTGAGTTGATAGATTTGTAAATATTTGATTGAGTTAATTGACAAATAAAAAGATAATAACTGTGTATGAATATGAAGAAAAAAGTGTCTTTTCTTTGGAGAACGAATTTTGATTGTGAAGGTCGACTTAAGATCATTTTGGCACGGTCAAGAAGCCACAATATGATGACGATAATGATGATGGATGAAGAGAGAAGAAAAAATGAAAAAGAAAGAAAGATGAAATTGAATGAGTAGAAAAAGGGTTTTAACACCGACGACATTTCATCATTAGTTATCATCAGAACTCATCATCGATTATTAATCGTTTGATTTAAACATTAAATGGATCAGCTGATGATTCAGTTGTGGTGCTTGTTGAAGCGGTTGATGATCCTAGACGAGTGCCAATGTTTCGGAAGATGTCACGAACACGGGGAAGTTGAAGTCGAGTCATGTCCATGTTGGGGAATAGTCGAAGATTTCGGAACCAAGGTCGATTTCCTTCTTTGTTCGCATCGGGAGATGAAGACGATGAACTTGGTTTAGCGGATGAAGATGATGGATCATCGGAGTCTCGGAAAGAATCAACATAAGATTTAATTGATGGTTGATTAAGGTAAGAGTACCATTGTTGAAGGTACTTGTATTGTTCAGGGTGAAGACCAGGATGTGCTTTCTGAAGATCAGCAAGATTGGAAGAGTCACCAGCACCAGAAGCACCAGAGGCACCAGGAGCACCAGGAGCACCAGAAGAACCAGAAGAACCAGGAGCTGGACCGTTCAAGCCTCCGGGTAGACCACCAACTAATCCAGGTAAACCTGAACCGGGGAGGGAACCATGTAATCCAGGAGCACCCATGACACCTTGAAGAGGACTGGGAAGGACTTGACCGTGAGCAGTTGAAGCAGAAGGATGAAGTTGACCGTTGGTGGAAGATGCAGCGGGAGTGAGTGGGTAAAGACCTAAAGAAGTTGGTCCACCGAGGAGGGGATAACCTTCACCTGATAAACCAGAAAGAGGGAAAGCAGGAAGATCAAAGGAACCTGAGGGAACAGCACCATTAGCACCATTCGAACCACTAGCAGTTAAAGCATCAATTTCATTCCAAAGGTGGGGATTCATTGACATGGGTGAACCTCGACCACCTTCATTGAACTCATTCAATCCAAGACCTGATTTCATACCCATAGCAAATGGTACTCGTGGTCGACCTGAAAATGGGAAAGCCGATGGCGACCAAAGACCAGGTCCGCCAGCGAGACCACGAATTGGGCCGAAATGACCTCCATTACCTGATAAGCCTCGCATCTCTCTATAAGGTCCATAAGGTCCTTCAAAAGGACCACCAGGTCCTCCTTGTCCAGGTCGGAAAGCTCGAAGTGGCCGCATTCCTGGTCGTCGGAAACCTCGACCATCATCTAATGGACCAGGAGTTGAAGAAGGTGAATTGTTTGCACCTGAGTCGATGGCTGATTCAACAACTTTATCAGCGGCCTTGAGTTCAGCATCAATATCAACATCATCATTACGATCTGATCTTTGTTGGCCAGAATTTGAATCTCGATTCATTTGTTGATTGTTGTTTGCAGATGAAACGACAGATCCTGGCGAACCTCCATTTCGACGACCATATTCAGCATAAGCCGATGAACTATTAGTAGCTTGGGTATCATTGAGCCCTGAACCTGATTCGCCATCTTTAATGAATCGAGAGTAAGAAAATCTTGGAACTGATTCAGCCAAATCCATGGTGGTTCCACCAGGGATCAAAGAAGCAATGGAAAACCCATTCCTTGAACTCTGAGGGAAAACCCAATGACCATTGACTGATGACCTTCTGAGTGGGCTGGATGGAAGAAGAGGAGACAAAAGTTCACTGGGTTCAGGGAAAAGATAGTTGACCAATCCAAGACGTTTAGTAATCGATGTATCATTAACCTTATCATCAGCTAATGAACAAGTACAAAGACAAAATAGAACAAAAAATTCACAGGAAATCCAGAAAACTGATCGATTCATGATGAATGATTGAAATTCACTTCGAAATGAACACAAATTAATAGAAAACAAAAAAACACTGAATCCTTTTGAAACAATTGATGATTTCCAATGAACTTTGGATAAACTGAAACAATCCTAATCAATGAGATGAACAATAATGTTTGTTGATGTTGGGAGACTTATGAATATATAACTTAATTTTCCTTCGAATTTCGATCTCTTTTTCTCTTGACTGTTCGATTGTCAAGCTACAACTGACAACAACAATGAGCATCAATCGCCTCTTCTTTCAAATCTTAATCCAATTCCAATCAACCTCCCCTTTCATCGATATCCTCCTTTTCTTACTTCTCTCTCGAGTTCCAAGTAAACTTTTACCTTTCCCTCCTTCCTGACACTTTCAGGCTCCTCATTCATCATCACGAATAATCCCTGAGCCCCTTTTTCACACCTTAATGGAAATCATGAAGATTCTGATTGTAGATCAACTTGTAACAGTAAAACAAGTAACCTAAATGGAGGCGATGGAGGAGGAGACGAGCGAATGGAAGGGGATTCGAGGGGCTAAAGTCTTTTGGACGGAAATTGTATCATTTTCTATTATTATTAACAAACGTGCGTAAGAATGAGAGAGAAAGAGGAGATAGAAAGTAAGATTATTATTATGATAAAAAGAAGCTCATTCAAGTGTAAAGTCGTTTTCTTCTTGAAAGAATAGTTTTTTTTTTGCTTCTAATCATCGACACCATCGCTTAGTATGAGCGTTATAATCAAATTAACATTGAAAGGGATCGCGATTCGAAGGAGGGTAAAGTAAGGACAGGTAAGGGTGTCAAAAATAAACTGAAAGTGATTCCAGGTAAGAGAAGAGAGAGAGAGAGAGAGACTGCTAAGGTAGACACAAAAGATGATTAAAATGATGATGTTTAGCATAAATTGTGTTCATCGTTTAGATGTGCGTGCGATATGATGTACGTTTGGTAACGAAAACACAATAAACGATAAATGTAACAACTAAATGAACGAGTAACTTTCTCTCTTTCTTTCTTTCTTTCTTTCTTTCTCTCTTAAATTATCATCACAATTATCGTTACCATTTATGATATTTCATAACGATTAATATGAAACATTAATACACGTATTAAATACAAAAAAGATCAACTTCTTGAGCTCTAATTGATAATTTGATTTGATCTCTTCTAATTTCATATCTCCACAAATCGTCTTGATTATTGATAATCAAATCACGTTAATTGTAGTTGAATTTGTCTCTTTATGTCATCAATATGTATTCATGTAAATGTACATGTAAATCTAATCAATATTGAAACAATCAACTAATTACCCATCATTACTTAACTGTCACTGTTGATGAAATACTAACACGTTAACATTTTCAAGTATTAATATTAATTGAAACAAATGATATTCATTAAATAATGACAATTAATAAGTACAATATGTAAACAAGATTAACATTATTAAAAATTAATCCATTGAATTGTAATCATCTCGTTTATTAACCTTGAGCTTGGTTGTTACCTTTTTGTGATTCAATTGATTGATTAAACAATTAGATTAAATTGTTAATTTAATATGATAGAAAATTTAATATTAAATTTGATAATGATAATTGTTTTTCCTTAATAGTTTAACTATTTAAAAGGTGATTGATTGATTGTTATTATCAAACAATCAAATTAAAGGTGTAACCAATAAAGACTCAACCAAAAAAGTTCAATATCGCCATTACGATTATCCTTTAATTAAATTACAATCAGTCAATAATCTGATGATGTATCGTTTTCAATCAAACTTTGATTAGTTAATTGTCTGTTTATTAACGATCATTATCTTAGCTCTATGAAGTAACTGATTGTTCAATTATGATAGTAAAAATTGAAATTCTGAGCAATCAATTGTTACTGAGAGATAATCATAATAATATCATTTTTCTGGATTAACTTTTACATGTTTATTAATCTACATGAAAAGATTATGCTTTTACATAATCTAGTTGATGATAATCAAAATTGTCTCAATGGTAATCGTGATAAATTGAATCAAATTAATCAGTCAAGTCAAAACTGAATTTAAAGTCCAACGAGCAAAATTGGACCATATGACTTGACCACAGAATTTTAATCAACAAGATAATTGTAGCAATTTATCTTCGACATATAATCATATATATGAACAATTGGAGGTAATTAAATTAATTTACCATTAATAATCCAATTGACTTCCACTACAAGGGATGACTATAATTAGTAAGTTAATTGTTGTCTGAAAATTGACTTGTTATCATCGGATGTTACAACAATCAATGAAGGGTTACAATAAAGGATACAGATAAATATAAATACTTATTTACAATCAACTAATCATCAAATAGTAATACAAAAACAATAATCATAATTACAATAATAATAATCAAGTTATCACGTAGTCAAGTTAATCAAGTCAGTTTCAGTAATCAACTGAATGCAAAAAAAAACATTGATGACAATTTAAAAACCGTTTGTACGAGTCAATTTTTGGTTACGATTGTATTTCTAACAATTAAATTATATAATCATTATGATTTGTTGTTATATTTGTATTGTTGATTAGTTGATTACTTTTCTGTTACCAACCATACAAATCATTATGATTTAACAACAGGCAAAGTGAAATAACTTTTACCTGCAACTTTTTTCAATATGATGGATAATTATAATTCATTATAATGATGATGATCAACAAATTACTTTGATTAATTTGTTTTTGTAGTAAACTGATTGTTTTGAGTGTGATAATTTAGGTAACAATTAACTAATCAACGTACAACTCAACGATCGCCGTGGCTTCCCAATTATTGGTTAACAGTCTATCATTAAACTAACCAGGAAACAATTACCTAAAGGTTATTTAACTGATAGTTTTGATTACGAAAATCAGTTAATTGTGATTCCTGTGTGACTGACTGAAGATCGTAATTGTCGAGTAATTAATCAAGTTATTAATCAGGCTGTAAATACAGAACAGGATTAAAAAGATTTTAATTGAATTGAACTCATCGTTTTTAATTATCGTTGAAAAGTTGAGAGATTAAAGTTGCGATTAATTAGAAATTAGTAATTAAACACTTCACTTTCTAGTATTAATACAATTAATATCTAGTGAATCTCAAGTTGCCTCTTTCATTGTTCAGGAATCTTTTCAACACTTTTTAAAATCACAATTAACTAATTAAAAATATTCATCATTGGAGTGAGCTGATAATTTATTTTAATCAACACTTAATGAATAAATCTGAATGACTTGTAAATTAATAAACTTATCAATTGATTTACATTTTCTGTTGGTTTATTTTCATAACTGGATTTAAAAAAATTCAATTTTTAATAATTAACTTGGAAAAATTTGATTATTTTGTGTTAGAAAACGAATCAAATTGTTGTATTAACAATAATTGATTTTATTAATAATTAATTTCACGGTTATTTGCGTTCATCAATAAAAAGATAGGTGATCCAATAGACGAGATTAAAAAGCGCAAACATTGTGGGGAAAAGGATCCGAGAAACAACATCGATCCGTTTCGAGCGCGTTGGAAATTTTCGTAGCCATTTGAACCAAACCGTTAGATCGTCAGGCTCATTCTCATCACACCGACCGAATCCTCCTTCGGCTTCATCTTCACCATGGAATCGATTCTTTTTACTTGGACAAACTTTTCTTTTGGTTGGTTTCTGTAATTAGATCAATAGTTTACATGATAATCAATTAATGTATTGGCTCCAATTAAGATGAATGATCAATGCAGTTAATTATTATTAATCATTCATCATAATTCTGAAATGTAATCACTCGACAACAGTTGATTCTGTTGTTTTTGTCAAGCATCTTGATTGTTTGTATTCAAGTTTTCGATGACAATTATTAGATGAAAGGAAAAGGAAACACAATCTAGAAACATACACAATCAATTTACAGTAAAAGGAAACAATTAAAATAATAAAAAGGTTAATCATCAACCTTTTCTTCAGAATCAAGGTAAACCTTTAACTTTCCAACTCCATTGGATTTAATGTAACAATCAATGAATATCAACATTACCATGTTCAAGTTTTCTGATGGAAAAGCATCATGAACATTGAAAGAAAATGGAAGATAATGAAAAGAGATGAAAAGAGGAAGTGAAAGAATAGAACTCAAGGCATAATTGAGATTCGGAAAGAAGATAAAAAGACGATATATTTGTCGAATAAGATAAGATCAAATATGAGAAGAAAATAAGTGTTACCTTTATTCTGTTTTGTCTCAGGTAGATTATTTTCTACCTGGTTAATAATTCCAACTCCAGGATCAGATAATCTCAGTTCGAGCTGAAAGAATCTTTTCCTCTTTCTAATTTTATAGATTTTCGTAAGAAAATGAAAAGTAACTTTTGATAAAAGGATGACGAGAATAGTTTAGTACTTTGATGAATCTTAAGCATCTTTATCATCAAAACCTATAACTTTGCTATTCGATGAGAGATATAAGTGAGTTTCTAATCGATGTACAAAGTTGCTTCCCAGTTTCTCATTTCCGAACAGTTTCAATGGTTTAGATGAATTTTTCTTCTTTGTATCATCATTATCATCATGAGTATAATCTTCATCATGAGAAAAGTGAGTGAGTTTATTCCCTATCAATCTCTTTATTCGAGCAACTAGTTACCAGTTAGAACTTTTTTATCTTTTTCTTATCCTCATCATTTTTGAACATCTTCCTTTCTCTCAGGAAATTTCATCATAATCATCATCCTAATATCGCAAGACTGTTGCTTTTTCCATCCTCTAATAGCTAATATAATGATACTTTCTCTTTTTCCTTTTTATCTCATTCAGTTTATTCATGGATGAGGCTGAACTTTACAACATTTTCATGAAATTTATTAGAAACAAAAGATTATCATTTGAAATATTTACATTGATCTCTTGATTCCTGGAATTCTTGTTATGGGTTAAGGAGTTGAATTCAAATTTTATGAAACATTTTGAAATGAAGAATAGAATCAAACAAAATGTAAATTGGCAAACTTTTAACGTGAAAATATACTCACCATTCCAAATATCGTACTGGCCTCACAATCGGCCAATGGATCACGGGTTAAAACAGGCAAGTTCGGTGGTGGATCTAAAATTGAATTTTTGGTTATTCTGGTCAATGACGATAAGGCCGCTGATGATGATGTTGGCGTGTTCCTACCAACTCCCATTCCAATACCCACCCCACCCATGCCCACGGTAGTAGGATAGCAAAATATTGGACCAGAATTTGATGTCGACGCGGGAGTGATTATTGTTGTTGTCGGAGCTGTAACAGTTGACGATGTCGCTGTTGTTGTAGTTAATTGTGAATCGCATCTCGATACATAATTGACCAAAGCAAATTCTAATAGAGCCCCAAAGACGAAGGTCAAACAACATTCTGTCCAAACATCAACTGCTTTTATATAAGAAACTGGAGGAAGTGAAGCATTGATTCCAGATATTTGAGTAGCCATGGTCAGTAATGTTGTAACACCCAACGAAACTCTTGCAGGAATAGCATTTGGGTCAAGCCAAAATGAAACCCATGAGACGATGACTAACATGATACAGGGAATGTAAATGTGAATCAAATAGTAACTGAATTCACGTTTAAAGATAAGATTCACTTCAATGCAACTGTAGAATCCTGGAAGAAGAAAAAGAAAAAGAAAAATTATAATTCTATTAAATTCCAAGACTCGATGAGAATCGAGACCCTTTACCTGTGTTCGTTGAACTGGTGCAGTTAAGAGTAAGAAATTTTTGAAGAGTGAAACGAGGTAGATGAAGATTATTGGTCACCTGGACTGGATCACCTTCTTTCCATTGGAATATCAGGTCTTCAGTAGTGTATCCATCTAATATATGAGAGAATAGCCAATGGTCAAGAAAAGAAAAGCTTTATTTCTAGTGAGATGACTTAGAAAATTTCACTTTTTGTGAAAAGATTTTACTTAATGTATTTGCTTGTATCTCTTTACCAGTTGATTTAATTGTTCACATTAATTTGCAAGCCATTTCTCATACTATTCTCATGTTATAATTAAATTAAACATTAATATAATTGATTGGTTTCTAAAGTCTCGCTTTTACTATTCGATCAATTTTCTTGTTCAATTTGTTTCGAAACTGAATCAATGAGAATTGATGATTTTAATTGATTCTTACGATTTGTACCATTTGTTGAGAACGATTGATTCTATCCAAATGTTGAGATTGTAAGAAAAAATAAAGAGATTCAATTACGTGAATAGATCAAATGAAATATCATTTGATTGAGTTGCAACTCATTGAATCAGAATCGGAGTTGGAATCGAACTGAGAATCTTTAATTCTGTCAATGAATTAAGCTCTTATCATGATCTTCATCCTTTTATCTTCTTCCTCATGAGAGATCATCTGACTCAGAATAAAACTTTACTGAATTATTATCACCATAGATGAAAGAGAAGAGAGAAAATCTATCATCAGAACTTTGTTATAATACTTATTGAGGTTTCATCTCAACTCAATCATATCATGTTAACAGATAATTTAAACGTTGTAATCGCAAATTGTAATTCAATTTCATGATAATTATGATCAACTGTTTACTCAATGATCTAATCATCATCATCATAGATAAAATCTATCAGTTTACTTGGCAAAATAATCGATTGAGTTGAAAAACTTTACCTGAAAAGCAAATAAATTGTCGCGTTCATTGAGAAGAAAACGAAACTTGAAATACTAGTAGTAAATTGATCAATGAATTTAATGATGTAATTATTTTCCTAATGATGATAAGTTCTATCAAATGAATCTCGAAATGTTCAATAATATGTTTCATTGATAACTTGTTGGTCCACTGGTACATAAAATATTTTTATAGAGATGAAAGTGATTGTAACCAAATTGTCATAAACAAAGCACAATCTAAGTGATAATCTTTCATCGATATTAAGATTCAAATGTCAACATGTGAATATGCTAATGTTTTGACAGAAAATCTCAACAATCTAAAACCCAAGAGATTCTGTTACTCATCTTTATCACCTTCTAGACAGAGTACATGATACAATTGACGTCAAAATTTTGTAGGTTCAGGATACAAATTCAATTCTTAAATCATGTATCGTCATGATGACACAACAATCAGTTTTAAAAGCTTTCTCATTGTTGTAACCAAAACAAAGACATAAATGTAAACATTTCGTTCAACTTGAAATTTTCAACTCGAAAAATTTATCATAATAATTTAGATTTTCGATTTTATCCTTCGAACTGATACTATTATTATTTACTCGACTCACATGAGGCCATTGAAATCGAACAAGTTTGCAGGTCAAGCGGGTAGTATTTTAGGTGCATGGGACAGGCCAGAACTAATGAGATTCTTATCGAATACAGAACTTCTCCGTCAGGGTAAATTCTTAGTAAAACATTGGGCATAATTATATCGTGAAAATGGCCCTCTTTCTCATTTCGAAAGAATAAATCAGGTTTCCAAATTCGATTGGGATCGGTCAGTGTTAGATATCGAATCTGTCCAGCCATGTCATTGTAGGCCAGTCTATCATCTCGCCATTGTTCACGAAATGTTATCTGAGCCGAATATTCCTGAAAGAGGAAAATGAATGAGACACTTTGATGAGTTAAATTGAGAATTGAATGAAGGATGAGTCAATTGGAAGACTTGGAAAATAACTAATTTAATTCCAGAGTAATTGAATTAACGTTACATGATATCAGAATATAATATTATATTAATCATGAATAATAATCATCGTCTGAATAGAGCCTCTTTCTGATTAGTTTTTATTCACCATTCAAACCGAGGAAAATATAATTCAATATCCATGATGATTATTGAATACAATGAATATTTATTCAGAATCGATTTGCAGATTAACGAGGAAAAAAATGATAATTGTTATCACTTGAGTTTCACGTAATTAAAAAGTAATTATTTTGTTGATATATGTCACTAATTAATCAGTAATTCAATCATGGATCATGTTATAAGACACGACCAAAGGTAATTAAAGATGAAACGGAAAATCCTTGAAACGCTGAGTTACACAGGGAGTGAAATCGGTGTAAAATTTCAATGATGATTAAGATTGAGATGAAACAGAAAAATTCTCATGGTGATATTAGACATTGGATTAAATTATCTGGATCCATCAACTATAATTAATGTACTTTTGGATTAAGCTGTTTGGTGACATCATGAGGATGAGAAAAAATCAGAATAATATTTGAACTTGTTTGGTTTTTATTCCACATCTTATTCCGGTTTACTCAGTTCAGGCGAAATGAACTTTTTTCCTGTGTCAGGAAAACTGAGAATATCAAAGGTGGTTACATAATGTAAACACTGAATGTATTTCTCAGGTAATTACGAGTTATTCTAAGGGTTGTGACTTGTCAACAAGATATACAAAGAGAATAGAACTTTTTTTCCTTTTTTTCCATTGAATATATTATCGAGAATAGGAATCAGGGGAACAAAGTTCTTACCTCAAAGTTAGATTTTCACTATTTCAGTCTATTTTTAGCTGATTGAGTTCGAAGTTGAATCAAAATATGAGTTTATTGTGAGAGTTATTCAAACGAAATCGTAAAAACAATTAATTATCTTGTCGATTAAAACACAATAGATTGTTCTGAACATGAGATTTAATTACAACTGATAAATGATCAATTGTCATTTAGATTTGAATATCAATATAACAATGATAATATTCACAGGAAAAGTTAATCAGACAGAGACTTGAGATAACCAAATAAAGGAACCTAATTTTTTC
Source organism: Panonychus citri (assembly GCF_014898815.1). Classification (NCBI taxonomy): domain Eukaryota; kingdom Metazoa; phylum Arthropoda; class Arachnida; order Trombidiformes; family Tetranychidae; genus Panonychus; species Panonychus citri. The sequence goes on along the minus strand of NW_026515548.1, from coordinate 378,462 downwards.
CTGTTGTTCAACAAGCAAAGTAAATAAAGATAATCATTACAATTATTTATCTTTTACATTTAATTGTCAAGAGCAATTGTAAAACTCACTTCAACGAGACAGAATTAATTACTATCACCATGAAAAAGGAACAATTGTTGCCCTGAAAACTTAAATTCGATTGAAAACTGACTCGAGAAACAGGAATGACGATTATGGATCAAGACGAGGACAGAGAATGACAAAAGGAACAAGAGTTCTGATAATTCTGTTTCCATTCAGCTGTCATGTAAATATTATACAAACCGAATTCAAATTGATTCTAAAAGACAATGACATTCAATTTGAATTCACTTAATGGTTTATGATGAACAGGTACTGATGAGGATACAAAGGTGAATCTTTTGTTGAACATATCGTTCATGTTTTATCTTCATCATCATGAATGTAAATTTCAATTCCATCATGAACATTTCCATACAATAATAATCTGGAAAATGGAAATGAAATTATATCCATTAAATCAAAATAATAGGAAAACGAAACAAAAACGAAAGGTTAATGACAAAAACACATTATCTCTTCATATTGTTATCATTTATTCAAAGATTTACATTGATTAATTTTCTCAATCATTTGCATAACCTTTAGACAATTAACAGGAAATCATAATCACCCTGTCAATCAAAATATAACCATTATCTTCATCACGCCTTGTTAATTATCGCTCATGATGATTTACACTAATCTCGTCATAAGTAATCGCAATTAATCAATTTCCCTCCTTTTATCTGTTAACAATTAAATTAAATGTTTTTATCTTTGATTGTTTCATGATAATATCCAAATTCATTTGATTATTATCTATTAATATCAATCAATTGCCATGATTAAAGTTAATTGTGTTTACGTCTGGAAAATATGAATTTTATTGACTAGTTGGTTATTTGCTGGACAGATAAACAATTAACTTGACTCAGGCAATTTAGGGAATTGGATAGCAAGCAACAAGTTTATCATTGGAAATTTTTACTCAGAAAATGTATTAGAATGTAAAAATTTAGAGGATCAATGTGATTCATCATGAAAACTGGATTGAATTAATTTACTTCAATTAACTTATTAGGGAACATGAAAACATGAGAAGTGAATGAAAATGAATGAAAATATTGAATGAAATGTTTGATTTAGTTTTCAATTCATTTAACCGAATTCTTGAAATCATCAGTCATCATCATGGTTTCTTCATGTTCACTTCTGTTCACCTCAAATGCTCAAATGATGTTTTTCCAATTTCTGCTTTTAACTGTTAAATACAATAACTAAGAAGAGAAAAAGTTCTCTTATTTAAAAAATTGAACAATTCAATCACCATGAAGAAAAGAAACAAAGTCGGAAAATGATTGAGATGAGAAAGTTACTCAATTTGTGGTTAAATTCATGTTCGAATGTATATTACCCTGAGTACGATTCATGGTTGACATCGTATCTAGTTGAGTCTTTTATCATTTTCAGATTCCCTTTCTTATTCCTCTGCTTTTCCTTGAGAAAATGGTTTCCAAATTTTTATCACCTCAGAATCATGATAACATGAATTTTCAACTTATCATGAGATGATAAGATGATAGAAGTTGAAAATGAAACAAAAATGTAAAAGATAAAAAAGCTTTCAAATGAAATTATTGCTCGAAAAAAAAGTTCTAAAAACAAAGTAACATTGGAAATAAACAGAATTGATTGAAATTTTGTACACTTTCTTTCAGAATATCAGGTTTCATATCTCTTAACCTGAATTCAAGGAACTGTTATCGTTTTTTTCAGGTAAATTGATGCAGAATATGAAAGATGAATGAAATTCAGAATAACTCTACTCAAGAATCAAGTTTGCTTTGATACTGGAAATTATTTCTGTCTAGTTAATTAATCATCTAATTTTGTTGAGCTAATTACTTGATGGATCTGCTTTGAAGTTGATTGAAATTGCCATTGAATCATAATTTTAATGCTTCCAAGGCTTTTACTTTTCATTATAATTGATTGTTATCGAGTTTATAATTGTAGTTGTTATTTGATGTTGAAACAAGAGGATAAGAAAACTGTTACGATGTGAGTTCATTTGTTAACTCACATGATAAAACTTCAGCTCCAATTCAGGAGATTTTATCTGAAACGAAAACTTTAGACTCAAAGTCATGGTAATAAGAGAGTAAGATAGAGATCAAGAAGAAAATGAAGATAAAGATGGTTAGAAAACTCGTAACTGAATAAAGATTTTTGTTCGGCATTAGATAAGAGAATATTCTGATTATTCTGAGATAAACAATTTGAATTCTAAATTGAAATAGAATTTGGAAATAAAGACACAATGACATTTGTATTCATTTACCTTTCATCTTTTCTTTTTTTCTTTTTCCTTAAAAGTTTCCTTGTTACTCAATCAATCGAAATGAGTTTAAATTTTTCCTTTTAGTCCAATTTTATGAACGAATTCTGCCCTTTCTGTTTCTGTGAATTCGTATTAGATTTAATCTCAAGAAACATGATGAGGACAGAGAAAAGAACATTTGTAAGACTTGAAGCTATGTGATTCTTTTATAAACGAAAAGACTGCAACAAGCCTCGGCCATTTTGTCCAATTTAAGATGAGAAGGTGAGATTCGATCATTTTTATCATTAACTTGATGATCTTGACCATTTGAAGAAATCGAAAGAAAAAAGTCTCAGAATAGAGCTAAATTCCAATATTTGACAAACTTAAACGGGATGAATATTAGAGGGAAAAGTTCATGTTATTATTTTCTTCAGCTTATCTTGGGTTCTTATAATCATCATGAACAAGGACCCAGGTAATTCGGATAAGTTGAGAAAAGGCAAAAATGAGAGAAGATTTTTCTTTTTTCAGCTACATTTTATATCTCTTTTTACAAATAGATCAAATTCTTGATGAAGATATTAAATAAAAATCGATATTTATCTCAATTCTCTTCAAAAGTCTTCATTTCGATGATACAAGTTGAGAGGCTATTAGATAAATATTGTAACAACTCTTTGAGTTGAAAATGAAAAGTTGGTCCAAAATAAAGATGAGGATAAACAATTTATTTCAAAAGTGGGTTTTAAGACTTAAGCTCAGTACAATACTTAAGATGATAATGATCCTTGGGTTATAAAAGTTAATCTTTTATATCCCAAGGGTGAGTTCTCGTTGGGTTAGTTTTGGTGTTTAACTCACAACGGAATACTATTGGTCAGTTTTACAGGATTAAGACAAAAGGATGATATTTAAGTGTGACATTTTCCTGTCCATTGTCATTAATGCTCCGCATCGAATTTGAGTTACTCTTTCCTTTTGTTACAATTCATCAATTTTCTTTCTTTTGTTAATAACAATGGCTAGAACTAAATCAACTGTTCGTGCTTCCCTTAACCAACGTTCGTCAACACATTCTGCATCTGGTATGCCTTTAGCATTGGCTCCTAGAAAGGATATTGTCAACACCAGTGACAATTCTAATTCCTCGATTGAGAACCATCCACCTAATAGGGACCGTAGTCGTTCACCGATTCATGATAATGGGCGATTAACCACTTTAATTGATCCTGTTCCCGACAATTTACCTGAGCCTCCAGTAGAAGATTCCGATGATGATACGATTATTGACGGGGAGGTCGATTCCAGTGATGATGATGAGTCTCCTTCAGGTTCGATCCAAGCTCCTAATGGCGAATACGATATAAAAGGCATACTTGGATCTGGATATATCGATCCCAGGCGAAGACCTGAAGACTTTAGACTTGTTGTTGAGTACCATCCAACATTGAATCATCCAAAAAATGTTCGTTGGGATGGTGATATACCCCAAGGTTTGCCAGAAAATTATAAGGAATTGGTTGATTGTGAAAATCCCGAGGATCTTAAGCTTTCCGCTTATGATTACCGCTGTCGTTGGTGTAAGGTTTCAACAACTTCCCGTAGCAATGAATATAAGCACGAGCGGAAATGTAAAATCCCGGGCGGTCCCGGACACAAATGTGAACAATGTCCACCGAACTGTAAGGCACAGGAAATTTTCCTTATTCCTGATGCTCATAAGGGAATTTATCAGGAAAAAAAGGTCGACCCAAGAAAAAATTGTAATTCTTCTTTTTTTTTGTATTTGATCAAATTACTTTTCTTCTGTTTGAATAAATGAAAATCTTTTTTTTGTAACTTTGACCTTTGTTTACATTAAAGGTATGGATTAGTACTCAAACTTATTAGAATACGAGAAAATAATGAAAATTGGTTAAAAATGAAAAGTATGAGTATTAGTACTCAAACTTATTAGAATACGAGAAAATAATGAAAATTGGTTAAAAATGAAAAGTATGAGTATTAGTACTCAAACTTATTAGAATACGAGAAAATAATGAAAATTGGTTAAAAATGAAAAGTATGAGTATTAGTACTCAAACTTATTAGAATACGAGAAAATAATGAAAATTGGTTAAAATGAAAAGTATGAGTATTAGTATTCAAACTTATTAGAATACGAGAAAATAATGAAAATTGGTTAAAATGAAAAGTATGAGTATTAGTACTCAAACTTATTAGAATACGAGAAAATAATGAAAATTGGTTAAAAATGAAAAGTATGAGTATTAGTACTCAAACTTATTAGAATACGAGAAAATAATGAAAATTGGTTAAAAATGAAAAGTATGAGTATTAGTATTCAAACTTATTAGAATACGAGAAAATAATGAAAATTGGTTAAAAATGAAAAGTATGAGTATTAGTATTCAAACTTATTAGAATACGAGAAAATAATGAAAATTGGTTAAAAATGAAAAGTATGAGTATTAGTATTCAAACTTATTAGAATACGAGAAAATAATGAAAATTGGTTAAAAATGAAAAGTATGAGTATTAGTATTCAAACTTATTAGAATACGAGAAAATAATGAAAATTGGTTAAAAATGAAAAGTATGAGTATTAGTACTCAAACTTATTAGAATACGAGAAAATAATGAAAATTGGTTAAAGATGAAAAGTATGAATAGTAGTATTCAAACTTATTAGAATCAAAGAAAATAAATAAAAATGGTAAAATGAAAAGTATGAACTATAAAGGTTATAACGAATTAGAGTCTTGAATTGTGATTTTCAACGATACCGTTCGCGTGAATTTTTCTCTGTCACTGTCCTTTTTACTCTTGATTTTACTAATGTCCTTTGGTTTTGCTTTACAGGTGTTGACATGTTTCGCGTAGTTTTTGTACTTCATTGTTGCCGTACATTTCGGAGCAAATTTACATTTTAATAATAAGTTGTTTAATTGTTGCCAGGATCGTGGGCCTTTAGATGGTAGAAAAGCTGGGGTAAAACGGCTTGTTGAACATTTAAGTGGACATGTGGGCTTATGCCGGTTGATCTTTTTATAAATATCCCAACAGTTGTCGCACAAAATAGTTTTACAGTTTTGATGCGCGTGGATTTTTGGATCTACTGGAAGATTTAGACAAATAACACAGATGTAGTCTTTAATTGTTTGTTGATCGCAAAATTGTGATTCGTCGGGTTGATTTTCCATGGTTATTGTTCGAATTTCTCTTTTTACTGCATCTTCACTGGCACAATTAACACAAGGTCGTATAAGAGTACGAAATGGTTGATTAAACTCAATAATGGACGGTGGCGGTACATCTTCATCGTCAAACATTAGACGTTCAAAGGTATTATTTACAATTGGAACTGGTACCCATTCCTCTTGATCTTGTTGAGACATATTGATTACTATTGATGATTATTTTTGTTACGCACAGTTTTACAAAAGGTCCTTTGGTTATTTATTACTGTTGATAAAACTTTGCTTGATGTTCAATCTGCGGTAGTTTGTACACAAATGGCTTACCATCAGCGTTGCATTTATATTCATTTAAAGTCGCCCTAGCGGAGGGAGCAGCAGTAAAATAAATTTGCATTTAAATGGTCTTTCATTTTAGAATGATGCATTTGCTGATTTGATTTCTGTTTAACGATGGTGCAAATAATTAACCCTTTGGATATTTTATATGGTAATTGTGCTCGTATTAGTCGAGCCACTGAGTTATTGTACAATCGATGTGAAAGCGAATTAACTGACATTGGATGTTTTACTGAAGTCGTTAATCGTGAAGTTTACTCCAATTGTTATCAACAAAATGTGATAAATTCTCTTGACAATACTTGTTGTGCTTTGCTTTGTCGAGATAGTGATGGATTCGAGTTCCGAGCAACACATAAAATTAATTCTCATTGGGTTGTGATCAAGACTCTTTGGTGTAATTTCAGATTGTTAATTGTCTTGGCTTATCTGTCACCAAATCAGAGTAAATTAAGTGATGACGATTTTCAATCCACCATTAATTCCATATTCGCTTTACGTGATACTCATCCCAAAGATGTTCTCATGCTTATTATGGGCGATTTTAATTCATACCATCCTTCTTGGTCACGTGAAAATTGCCAATCCCGACTTAAAAAGAATAAAGGTAATTTTATTCATGAGCACGTTGAGCATCGACAAATGGTGGTGCTGAACAGATTTCAGCCTAATTGGCAACGCGGAGATACATCCACCGTAAATGATTTGGTGATTGCTTGTCCTGCTTTAGCTGCCGGCTTAAATCTTTGTGAGACTGGAGAACACTTAGATGGCTCAGACCATCTGATGATAAGATTACAATTTGTCGCTAAAAACATCGTTTCCTTTTTCGCACTTCGGGGTCTCGAGTTGAAACATTTACACGAAAAGGATGGCGTTTGGTTATAAAGATAGTGAATCAACAGATACAGCTAGTGAATCAAGTGGTGAGAAGAAATGTACCGACTGGAAGTGTACCAAACGTTGCTTCGGGTGTTCAGTATCCGACTGTGGCTTCGCACCTGAATAATTATTAATAAAAATACTAAAATACTTTACAAAAAAAAATGATTAATGAGTCTCTATGTATATATATTGTTTGTTTTAAATTTCACTCGGTCCCGTTTTTAGATTGGATTTACGAAGTAACGGTCTTCGTCGCTTTTGTTCTTCTCTCGCTTCCGGTGGCTGAGTATCCATTTTCTGCTGTTTTAACTTTATGAATCCAATTAACACGATAACAGCAATAATCAGAATGCTCGTGATTGTTAAATGGATTGTAGACACAACAGAACTAGTCGTTAATTTATTTACATTCTTATCTATTTCTGTATTAATAAACTGATCCGTCTGTTTTATTGAAGATAATAGCGGATCTAAAGAATGAGGATTGAAATGCATATTCAATCTGAAATTCCAGTCATTGCTAAATTTCATGTAGCTCGTGGTTCTCATTGGTTGAGGATTGTAATGATAATCATTTATTTGGAAACTGATATTTGCCGGAATTTGAAACACAAAATCAGGGCATGGATATGTTACATTGAACATTTGTATATTGAGCTTTGGACAATAAACAAAGTTGAAGTGCCTAACGTATTTTACCTGATAATGGCCATCATAAATATTCGGTCTTTTTAAACATTCTTGTTTTGTCCAAAGATTTTCAACTGATAAGTTGTAATGGCGAGACAAGCAACGTAAATTATTGGGTGGAATGTTAATTTGGTTATATTTTGTTACTAGAAAGTCATCAACTTTAATGATGCAGTCTTTCCGCTTGTCATAAAGTACCTCTTTTGGTCCTTGGTAATTAGTGACACAGGTGTGGCTACTATTTATTACTGGATAGAGCTGGAAATTGTCTGAAACTAGCAGGTGGTTGTTTTTCTCAATTATCTTTGTTTCCAAATGAAATGTTATCTGATTTTGTTTTAGATTAGTATAACACTCGATAGGCTCAAATAGCTCAGTAGGACAATTAGCTCCACAAGGCATTGTAATGTTGAACATTCCTAATAAGTCGGTTTCCCAATTTCCTTCTTGAAATTTTAAATTGGCTCGTTGGAGTATTTGATTTATTTTCATGAATTTTGACGTTAGATGGGCTATCAAATATAAAGATTTTGGTAACTGATTTTCTATTGAATTGATCTTATCCTCAAATTTTTCTAAAATACGTGAGGTTTCCTTTAAGCTATTTTGCATAGAGAGAAAAGTTGATTTTCCTAGTTTTTGTTCGTTTGTCAAATAGTTAACTTGCGATATCAGATTTTCTTGTAAATGAGTTAACTCTGATGTTTTCTTTTCTAGTGTTATTTCTTTTGACAGCGTAAAAGCACCTAATCCAACACTCAAGAATGAACTAAGGGTGATGGTCCCTAAAATTAAAATACCAGACAAAATTGCTCGTTTATTTCGTTGTCTTATTTCTCTTGTTTACCTTCTCTGGTTCAGGGCATAATTGCAGTAAAGGTGTCATAAATTCTTGTTCGTAAGTTTTATCACACCATGTGTATAATGATTGTTGAAAATCTTTGCGAGTGAAATTGTTATCTTGAAGAAGATAACAGGGAGATTCAAAGTTGACATTTAAAGTTATCGGTTGTATTCCTTTAACTATGTATACTTTCCTTTCATTCCAAATGACTGGGTTGACCTTGATGAAACTTGTACTCACAATGGTAATTAGGAAAGGTAATATCAAACCATATAAGAAGAAATTAGCAAATTTCCTCGGCGGCGCTCGACTTCTGGCTGATCGTTGAATTGGATTATTCACTTCTTGGTCTTGATTTATAGCTTCATCTTGAGCTATCTCAGTTTCACCTTCATCATCACCACTCGGTGAGTTATTATTACCAGCGGAAGCTTCATTTTCATCTTCATTTTCCTCTTCGGCTTCCGTTTCAGAATCTAGATGATAATCAACTAATGTAGGACGACTCGTCGGAATGTTTTGTGACGATGAGTTTGGTATGAGGCTTATTTGAGTCGGTATCATTTGGTTTCCAATATCATTTTGTTCTTCTTCGTCGGTATTTTCTAATAGATCTTCATCACTATCCAGGAGCTTTTTATCGTCCCTTTGGTGATAAACTTTCAAACGTGAGATATGAACAACAACAATTTTGTTTTTCTTTTCTAAATGTTTAAGTTTATAAACTAATGGTGTCACTACTTCAGTAATCTCATAGGGACCATACCAATGGTGCATAAGTTTCTCAGATTTTCCTACTTTTCTTAGTGGTGTAAACACCAAAACTTTTTCTCCTACGCTTAATTTGACGTCTCTTTTCTTCTTATCGTAATAGTTTTTATGCCGTACTTGGCTGTGATTTAGGTTTTCGGCTGCAATTTTTCTTATTTTAGTTAAATGATCAACTAATGTGTCAGCATAATTTTTCTGATCTTCTAAACCTTGACAGGGGTTAGCTAAAAATCTTTCAATTGGGAATATTGCTTCTCTTCCATACATCAAATAGAATGGTGAAAACCCTGTACTAGCATTTGGCGCTGTGTTATAAGCAAAGGCTACAAAATGAAGAGCTTGATCCCATGTTTTATGACTACTATCAACATACATACTAATCATTGTTGCTAGAGTAGCATTGAATCTCTCAGTCAGACCATTACATTGAGGGTGATATGAGGTTGTAAATTTATGCTTAGTTTGCATTAAGAATGTAAGTTCCGACATTAGTTTGGATCTAAATTGTCTACCTTGGTCGGACAGAATTTCCTTAGGGCTTCCGAATTGGCAAACAATATTCTCAGTAATAAACATTGCAATTTGAGCCGCTGTAGCCTCAGGGATCGCTTTTATTATCGCAAATCTAGTAAAATATTCTGTAGCAACAACAATTTGTTTATTATCTTTGTATGATTTAGGAAATGGTCCTAGTATATCTATGCCAAATCTTTCTGCCACTCCTCCACAAGTAATAGGCTGTAAAAGGCCTGCGGGTGTTAAATATGACCTTTTTCTTGTTTGACATTCATTACAAGTTCGAACATAGTACTCAATGTACTTTTTCATATTGGAAAAATAAAATCTTGACCTTGTTCTCTCATAGGTCTTTTGTACCCCCAGGTGTCCGGATAATGGGTCATCATGCATAGAATAAAGTAATTCTGATTTTAATGAGGATGGGATTACTGGAACTAATCTTGGCCCAGTTTTAGGGTAAATTGCCCGTTGAAGTATGTCGTTAACTAAAGTGTATTTTTCAATTCTTTTATCTCTCCCTCCATTTTCTTTACTATTTTCAATTAGGGCAATTATTTTTCTTATTTTATTATCATTTCTTTGTTTTTCTTTCAACTCATCATTATTATTTATGACCATTAGTAGATTCAATTCTCTATCAATTTTAGGCTTTTTAGCTTCGTCAACGGGGTTTCGTGATAAACAATCGGCATCTTTATGATGTTTTCCTTGTTTATAGGTTACTTCAAAGTCGAACTCTTGCAAAGCTAATGACCATCTGGTCAATCGTGGTGATAATTTCTTTTTGTTGAAAAGCCAACATAATGAGCAGTGATCGGTAATCACTTTAAATTTTACTCCAATTAAATAAGATCTAAATTTTTCAAGAGCAAAGATAATTGCTAAAGCTTCGATTTCGCTAATTGGATAGTTTTTTTCTGCTTTAGTGGTCATTCGAGAGGCATAGGCCACTACATGGTTAAGATTATTTTCTTTTTGGAGGAGAATAGCCCCGAGGCCTATTGCTGACCCATCACATCTAACCTCTGTTGGTAATTTATTATTAAAGTGAGAAAGCATCGGTTGCGTTGCTAAAGCTGCTTTCAAGGTTTCGAACGCTTTTTGTTGATCATCTTCCCATTTGAAAAGAGCTTCTTTCATTGTTAATGAACTTAATGGTTTTGCAATTATCGAAAAATTGTAAATGAATCGTCTATGATATGACGCCAGTCCCAAAAATTGTCTCAACGTATTTAAATTGGTAGGTGGTGAAAGCTCAAGTATGGCTTTTATTTTCTCTGGCTGTGGTTTAATCCCCTGTGAGCTAACTATATGTCCTAAATAATTAATAGAATTTACTGCAAATGCCACTTTTGGTGGTTGGATAACTAAATTCGCAATTTTAAGTCGGTTGAGAATTGTTTCGACATGAACTAAATGTTGTTCGAAATCTTGGGAAAAGATCAATACGTCGTCTAAATAAGGAATACATGTTATCCATTTTTGATCAGAGAGTAAGGTGTCCATCAATCTCTGAAAAGTTGCTGGCGCATTTCTAAGGCCAAAAGGCATAACCACGAACTCATATAGCCCGTCTCGCGTTATAATGGCAGTTTTCTCTCTATCTTTTGGGTCAATCTCGATTTGCCAATATCCTGATTTCAAATCAATGAGAGAAAAGAATTTTGACCCTGTAATACAATCAAGAGCATCCTGAACACTAGGCAGAGGGTAATTATCTGGAATTGTATCCTTATTTAATCTTCGAAAGTCACCACATATTCTTACTCCTCCATCTTTCTTTCCAACTCGTATTACTGGAGATGAATAAGGTGATGTAGATTCCACTATGACCCCCAAGTTTTTCATTCGATTAATTTCCTCTTTAACTTCTAATCTTTCTGCTAATGAATAAATGTTGTAAGGTGGTAGAGAAAAAGGTCGATTTTCTCCGGTATCAATTTGATGCTGGCATAGGTTAGTTTTACCTAATTTATTTTTTTCAAACGCAAAGGTATCGATGAACATCTCTAACACGCTCTTCAACTTGTCTTTCTGATGTGATCAAGCGATTCACCCACTGCTACAGTACCTTTACTTAAACATAAAGAGCTCAGTTCAGATTCAACTGCTTGATTCTTTTCTGACTCTATCATTGTGATTTGCTCAATTTCTTCGCTCATAAGCACCGATTCTTTTCGGTTTAGAAGGGTTTTTACTTTTCCTATGGTCTCATCGGTCTTGATATAGAAACTGAAATTTTCTGAATTACATATGGTTGCTTCTCCTTCACTATCCTTAAGTTTGATTTGATTTGTGGCTAAGTTTAATCTAGTGGTTTTGACAAATTTATCTCCTGGTTTGATGGAAACTTCTTCATTTATTTTGGAACTTTGCTTAACTATTACTGGTATTTTAACCGATGATTTCGGTGGAATTAGAGTTCCAATTTTTGCACTCACGGTCAAAGAAGTTGGTGTTTTAATTTTTGTTTCAACAACATTTTCATCTTCTTTAATCAAACTCGGGGTATCTGATCGAAAATAAACCTTGTTTGAGCATGGATCTATCAATGCTTTAGCCTCTTTCATGGTGGACATTCCGATTATAATATCGTACGGCAAATATTCTAATACCCTAGCCTTAAATGACACTTTAGCTTCTCTGTCTTCTTGCTGTATTTTCGCATCTACGTCAATTTCACCGATAGGAATTTTCAAGGAACCATTGATTCCTCTTATTCCACCTCCTTCCCATGGTTTCAGGACGCATCCCAAAGCAAGGAAACAGTTTGAGGTGATGAAAGAGCTTTCTGCACCGGTGTCAACAATGGCGGTGAACGCTTTATCATTGATGTGTACTCTAACCATGATTCTATCAACCGAAATGAGACTGACAGGCCGAGCATTGGCATTCGGATTTTCTGGAATTTGTGGAATTCTACGATTAGGTTGAGCTTCATATTGATTTTGTTGATTATAATTAGACTGATTGTTGTTACTGAATCGTCTAAAATTATTTTGCTCTGGCCTTCCACCTCTAAAGTTTCTATCCTTATTGAAATGACAAAAACGAGCAACATGACCATACCTTCCACAGTCATAACATCTCATTTGTCCATCAGAATTTCTCTGAAAACGAGGTCGATTTTGGTGACCTTGCTGAGACTGTGGATTAAAGTTTCTACTTTGATTTTTATCTTTATCCAATTTCAACTGAGTGATTTCATCCATCAATTTTTCTAACATTTTCTCAGTTTTATCTCGTTTTTCTTCTTCAAAATTATCATTGGAAACGTTCTCTAAACGTTTTCCCACGGTTATTACATCCTGAAAGTTTTTCGGACCTGCGATACAAATCGCATTTCGCAATTTAATAGGCATTCCTTCATACAAGTAATTGAGGATCTCATTATTTGTCATCGAAGGATTAACGTCTCTACAGAGACCAACTTTATCGTAAACATAAGTTTGTATCTTCTCAAAACGATTCAAAACCTATTTTTCATCTTTTCGAGTTTATCTTCATCCGCAAAATCTTCAAGAAATATTCTCTTAATTTCCTTAAAGTCAGTTATCTGATCAGATATTTTGATTTGAAACCAATTAGAAGCTGGACCAGCGAGCCAACTGAAATTTCAACTTACATTGATCATTTGACCAATTAAAATGATTACAAACGGTTTCAAATTTATTCAACCAAGCTCCTGCGCTTGCATTATCATCACCACGAAATATCGGTACTGAATAAAGGTTCGAACTCAAAGGTTGCTTGAAATTTCAAGACCTAATCGATTCAATTGTTCTTCATCAAGTGATCGTCGTTAGAAGTCATAATGTAAAATAAATCTTTTCTGTCTTACCTTGAAATGGCCTGAAATTAAATACTTCCAATCCAACAAAATTATTTTCCTCGATTGATTATGAACGCAAATACCAAACAAAAATTGACAGAAAACACCGGAAATATGGACTTTAAACGATTCTCACGTAGGACAAAACAACTTTACTTCACAACAACACCAAATTCAACGAGCACGAGAGCGAATTTTTCCTCCAAAAGTTATTAAAACACTTGTAATTTTCACTCGAAAATACTAAACACAATCACAGGGTATGAAACTCAAGTAGTCAGAATGACTTCAATTCACAAAAACACCAAATCTCACAATTTGAGATCAAAGCTTATCTACCAAATGTTGACACAAGTTGTAATTTTCACCAAAGAATAGACAAAACTTTTAACATAAAGCACAAAAACTTCAAATACTTCAGGATTTAACTCGAATAATCCTGCCTGGGTCGCCAAAATGTAACAACTCTTTGAGTTGAAAATGAAAAGTTGGTCCAAAATAAAGATGAGGATAAACAATTTATTTCAAAAGTGGGTTTTAAGACTTAAGCTCAGTACAATACTTAAGATGATAATGATCCTTGGGTTATAAAAGTTAATCTTTTATATCCCAAGGGTGAGTTCTCGTTGGGTTAGTTTTGGTGTTTAACTCACAACGGAATACTATTGGTCAGTTTTACAGGATTAAGACAAAAGGATGATATTTAAGTGTGACAATATGAACAAAAGATAAGATGAGGAAGATAAATTGTCACAGTTATCACTTTGTTATAATATCAGAAAATCATCTTTATAAACCAATAAAATTTCAATTTCTATCCTGAAATATAACTTTTATTTTATATCTCAAGTTAATTGTGATAATTTGTTACTTGAACCTCAGGTAATGACCTTTGTAATTACTCTGTTGACTGTTACATTATCTTATGTGACAAGAGCTTCGATTTTTGATTTGTATACTTAAGCTCTTTCCTTGTATTGAATAAATCATGACGAGTGGATGATATTTATTTGGATCAACATTGAAATATATTATTTGTTGTCGATGATAAATGTCACTTCTAATCTAATACTTATCACAACCTGAACTTTACCTTTCCAATGCTATTTCGGTAACAAAGTTTCATCGTATTTTTATTTATCAATAATATGAAAAATTCTCCAAGTGATTTGCACCGAATAACAATAAACATCAGCTATAGAATTTATATTAATTGTTTATTCGTCAGAGTTAATTAATTTCTAAATGCCTTTGAATCTCTTTGGGTCAATTAGAATCGACTCAAAGAAAAGTTCATAACTGGGGTGATCAAATGTTGAACTTACCATGTCAAGATCACTTATTTCACTGATGCTTCGAATGAGAATGTTAACTTTGACATTGCATGGACCATCTTTAATTGTCACGATTAAGTTGAATGAAGAAGTTCAGATGAGAAGAAAAAAATGTTAAAATTATTCGAAAGTTTTCAAAGTCACATTAATTATTCGATATTATTGTAATTTAAAGTTCGCTAAAAGTTTTCAACAATAACAAGATATTTCGATCTCAATCAGAGGGCCGATTGACCTGAAGTAACAGCCTTGAATGAACTTTCATGAGGCTCAGCGGCTGATTTCATTTGCTAATCTGCTCATTTGATTTACGCAGAGTTGTTAAGATCTCAATTTAAATCTCTTTGTAATGAGCCAATTTATCAAATAATCTTTGATCGCAATCTTATCATAAAATTGATCCAAAAAATGATAATCTGATAAAGATGGAAATTCTGAAGATGATTACTCACCTTTTTCGGATGTTACATTACTGCCCCTTGGTCTTATCCGACTATCATAATTACCATTCCCAATTGTGTTATCTAATATACGTCTTTCAATTGCTCTTAAGCTTTCCAAGCATCTGAATCAGGAAGTTGAGTGAGATGAAGGAAAAGGAAATGGTAAAGATAAAGCAAATTGAAGAAAGTATTAGAATGAAATAGAACTTTTTTCCTCTTTATTTATCAAACGTTTCATATGAATTGTTCTGATGATAAGTGAATAGAATAAAATCATCATCATAGAGTAAACATGTTTTAATGTGTTCGAAATGGTCAGTTCATTAATCAATAAGATCTGTAGTTCATTTAATCAACTCCAATCATCATTTGAGGTCAGGTAAACAAAACGGTGAAAAATTTGCTGACATTTTCAATAACCGAAATCAACATTTTCTTCGTCTTTTATTAGTTATCATACTTTATTCTGAATCACATGCTAACCATGATTCAATGTCAATCTAATCATGAAGTCGAATGTAAAAACATGTTTACCAACTGAGAATTCAAAGCATTTTCATTATTGCACATCGTTGTTTATATCACAGAATCTTAAAGTATCGCAACAAAATGTGAAGCCAGAATTTCAATTTCCGTTTCCATTTAATAGTAACTTTCATGGAGCAGCAATGAAAACTCATTGTTAACTTGGCATGAGGGAGAACTCAATTCAATTGATATTAGGCTAGTGATAAACTTATTCACTTTAACAGCAATAATCAACTTCAACTGCTGTACCAACATTTTGCTCAAACTATCAACTCAAAAGTTGAGCTCATCTAATAAACTGAATCAACGATGAAGTCAGAGCCATTTTAGAGCCAACATCAAGTTCAGATTCCTCAGATTATGACTTTTATCATGATACTTTCTTGTCAATTTGATAAATCTTCGTTTCCATAGATTATAATATGCTGACATAGAATCGCCTGGAGCAAGTTCACTATTCATGTTCTTATTCACAATATGAGTATAATATTATTCATCTACTTCTTATGCATCTCAGTTCTTGATAAAATAACATTGAAACAATCTGATATGAAAGTTTGAAAGTGTTTCATGAATTGTTCAGATTTATCTCAAAAAAGTTATCTACTCTCTCTTTGCAGAATCATATTTATTCATGGAATCATAGAATTAAGCTTATCAGCTGAATTCGGATTTATTATATTGTATTATATTATATTACAACGTGTATCTAATTAGAGTCAAAATTCACCATCTATTATGAAAGGACGAGAAAAAGTATAATAAATCAACACTTTCTTTACTGATGATAATGATACTGCAATTTTATCATCGTGTTTCAATCAATCTCAATGGTTTCATGATCCATTCAGAGTTTACATCAAACAGCACAATTGATAAAATATCAACAACAATTGAAAAAAAACTGATTTGGAAAAATTCAATAACACTAACGTGTAACTACACAGGTTTGCTTTTTCATGGAAAATTTTATTTCATCTCAATTGAAAAATACATTTTCATGAAATGAACTTTTAACCTTAATACAATTTCGCCCCTGGTTATTGATATCTTTTCATTTTTAGATATAAACATTTCTCAATGTGGACAGAAATGGACTGATTTAAATTCATGGCTGTAATTAATTATCGAAAAAGGAATGTGATCTGGTTAAGGAATCGAAGCTTTTAAACTTGGCTAAATTATGTCGAGTTGACAAATTTTTCATTCTTCATGTTTGTATTAGTTTTCGGTGAAAATTAATCTCCTCTTGCTTTCATTGTACTCATAATGATACGATTACTGGTTTGTACTAAGTGTCAATAGACATGATGGAAAATGGAAATAAATTGTTTGATTTGATTATTTCAAAGATTTCAAGATTTTATGGATAACAAAAGTTATAAAGATACAAAAAACAAAAAGATGGACTAACAACATTTCCCTTAACATGTCTACTTGTGTTCGCATCCTCATCATCTTCATCTTCATCTTCATCCTTATTCCTCTTTTCTTTGCAATAACCAAAATATCTCCATCATCTCAAATTGTATCAATGTTAATGCTCTGAGTTCAATCATTATCATCTATTCATTTCCATCATCTTTCTGTATGTTTATCTACTTACTGTTCTTCATCGTTATTATCAGTTCATTCATCATGATAATCATTAATATAACAAAATGTTGATTTCAGGGTAACTTGTTGATTCCTCACTGAGGTGAAACAAGTTGATTTGACATCAACACATGAATTCATCATCGATTTCTGGTTATAGTCAATACTATAGATTGTTGCTTTCATTTTCATTTCAGCAATTAACTAACAATTAACGATCATTCTGGCTTTGATCATGAATTGATGAACACATCAAAATTGTCCCTAATGATTTATGATAATCATTAACAAGCTTTAATAATGATTCTCATCTCTTGATTGTCAAATCGATGTCGCATCCTGATGATTTAAATAATTAAGTACATTTACATGTATTTGCGAAGATAAATCAACATGAGAAAGGAAAAGTTTCTGATAATAAATGAACGAACTCTCATCAAAATGTTAATTGATAAATTGCAATGAAAACAAAGAAATCAACTAAGATGAAATTCCATATTAAATTGTTGATTCAAACGATAAGATGATGAAGATAAAATTAGCTTGATAGGAGAGAGTTAATTATAAATGATGACTAAGAATAGTAATTAGTAAATTAACATTGAAATTAACATTGACAGGGTATTGAAAGCATAGGTAACAATGGAAAGAGTTTGATTGTCATGTTGATTAAAATGATGAATGATCAGAGTGACGAGATGGTTTTAATTGTAATAATTAAAATAATTTACTCACGAGAATAACTTGAAACCGGTAAATGTTAACAAAATTGGGTAAAAAGTTGCAACATTGATCCTCAAGGGAATTGTATCCATAGGAAATGATTTACTCTCAATCTAATCTTGATTAATTGTCACAATTGATTAAAGAGGTTTTCGATTATCACAAAGAAACAAGACACAATTAAAAGACAATAAATGAAACAATTAACTGACTGTGTAAAACATTGAAGGTTAAACGTTTCAAATTTAATTTGGTTACTGATTCTTTCTCATTGAGGTAACAATTTAAATCTCAAGTTATTAATTGTTGGAACAGTTTGTTGATTGTTGTTTTGACTTCGTCAAATTGATGGAAAACCTTTTCTCAAGTATCACCAGAATTGGAAATGGACCAAAGATGGAAAATGAGATTTTCTATTCCTGTTGTGAAACTGTTTCAACAGGATTCAGAATGGAACTGAGAGTTGACTGAATGACTATTGTAAGAATATTATTGAGAAGAGAAAGAAAAGGAAAATGGAGATAATGAGAGAGGATGAAGATGAAAATGATGAGGTAAAAGTATTACCACTGGAATAAAGGTGAATATAAAATGACAGAGAGAATGAAGGTGATTATTGTAAGGGTATTACGTAAGAGGTTAATCTAATCTCTTTAAGCTATTTTAAACTGTCTTATCAATCACATGATATTTAAATTTGAATCATTTGACCAACAGAAAGATTGAGTATAAAAGCCAATAAGTAAGGACCTTACTCATCAGTTAACAATCAGTCAATCAGTTAACTTTTGTCATTCAATTTACAATCGATCAGTTAATCATCTTTGGTAAATTTGTCAATTAACCTTTATTTGTACTTCATGTATTCATTTAACTAATCACCCCTTTTTATAATTTGATTTCCCTCTCACTTCATTGACTAATCAAGTTCCTAATTAAACTTACTCAAATTAAAATTTATTCTCCAATAAATCAACCTCAGTCTTTATAAATCTAAACCTCAATCAAAACGTGTCTCTCTGAATAATCCCCCTCGGTAACTTGTAACTGTGCCTACAAAATGGTGGAGATGCCGATCTTATTCAAGTGATAAAATTTTGATGTGTAAACAGGCCTAGTCAACGTGTATAAGCCTATAAACTGCTATAAAAAGCTTCAGCCAAAGCTTCCAGTTTCCTTTTCCGTTGATTTACAAAAGGTGTAGAGACTCTACAAGGACAAATTCCTTCTGACCTTCAGAGTGGGCTAAAGGTGTGAGAAAGGTCCTTTCTCACGAAATCTAGGTGGTACTTAGATCAAGAGTGAAATATTAGCTACAACTTGTGGGTTAAGAAATTAACTGTTAATTTGTGAAAGTGATAAAATCAAAATCATCGTTAAAATGTCGCAAACAGATAAAGTGGAAAAAGAAAGAGAAATTGAAGTCCCAAGGATGGAACTTATCGCAATTGCTGATGAATGGGGAATAATAAACCCATCACAGAAATCAAACGTGATGTTACAAAGGGAGATTTGGGAAGCCCAAGTTCTCCAAGAATTATACGAAAGTGGTTCAGATGAGTTGCCTGAAGCACTAAGTGTAAACCCTCGACGCCATTACGAATATAAATGGGTGGACGGTATAACATTGAGAAAATCCGGTGTGGATTTCGAAAACCTTGGTCGTTTAATAAAAGCCAAAATTTTGTGTATAGATCAGTTTCTAACATACAATCAACAACAATTAGAGGAGGAAGTTGGAATAACACCAGCGATCGCGGCCCTAATTTCAAATAAATATTGTAGAAGAGAAAAAGCATCATTCATGGAGCGTTTGGAAACGCTGAATAACAAAGAAGTAAGATTGAAACCTGAGCAAAAAGAAGCCATGGATCGAATGAATCGTCGGAAATGGCCGAACAGAGAAAATCAACCATTCACCGAATTCATTCAAGTAGTTGAATATGATCTAAGGACCTTAGATCCAACAAGAAATTCGTGGGTAAGCCATGCGACAGTCTTATTAGAATCAGAAGCAAGAGTAATAGCAGAAGAATTGAAAATCGAAAGACCAAATATTCTGTGGGAAGAATGGAAGAAAATGATGATAAACTCAACCATCACATCAAGTGAAAAAGCTGACTCAGCTTATGTGATCTACCAAAAGAAATGGGACTCGAAGGAAGACCCGAAAATTCATCTAAAGAAGATTGAAACAGCAGTAAAAATTATTCATCCACAAGCAGATAAACAAACAGTCGCTATGTTTTTACTAAATTCATTACCTTATTATGTTCAGAATAAGATAATACCAGAAAGTGCAACGTGTGATGCTGATAGCATCAAAAGAAAAGTTACCGGAATCTGGCAAGAGGCCAGTAGATTAAATACAAGAAACACCAGAGGAGGTCCTCCTCAAGGTCAAGTTCCACAGAACCAAAGGTTCAACAGAAACATGAACACCCCAGTTAAAGAAAAATCAACAGAAAAATGTTCTCATTGTTCAGCGATTGGACACAATGAAGAAAATTGTTGGACTAAATATCCCGAAAAGAGACCAGCGCGTCAACAAGCAAATCTACAGACAACACCAAGTAAAGTAAATTGTGTCGAAATGGATATTCCGATCGAAGGTGGACGAACCTATGCAACAAAATTGATAGTGAGTAAAAGCTCAACTCACTTACCTGAGAATGTGAGACACCCAGTGATCAAAGTGATGATCAACAACGTAGAGGTCGAAGGAATGTTCGACACAGGAGCATGTACAAGTTTAATCAGCAAGGACCTTGCCATTAAACTTGGATTATTATCATATCCTTTTGAATTGAAATTTTCATCAGCCGATAAAACACAAATGATAAGATCAGATTGTTTTGTGCCACTGAGAGTTTACAATGGAAATGAGCCAAAGATAATGGTGGCGTATGTAATAGATGGACTATCAAACGATATTCTTTTTGGTGAAAATATCATAAAGGTAACCTGGTTGGTTATAAAAACGAATGGTTTAGGTAAACCATACACGTTAAAACACAGAGATTTAAGTCATGATTACACGTTAAAAATCGAACCACCAAGTATGAGTGAGATAGAAGCGTTATTACAAAATTGGTACAAAGACGATTACGATCTAAACAAAGTAAAACCAGTGGAAGAGCAAGTAAATAGGAAGAAGGACCTTCTTCCTTACATTCAAGAACCATTAAGAAATTGGGAAAACAAGCGAGAAATAACAATTCAACAAACGTTAAGAATCAATTTGGTAAAATTCATTCATGAAAACTATCCAAAAGATTATCCGTTGATAATCAACAAGATCGAAGAGTTTCAGGACAATGAATTAGATCTACCGGAAGAAGTCGACGACATGAAACAAAGATTATACAACCAAATTAATACAGAGATAAGTGAGGAAGATAAACAAAAGATACATAAGGTATTGATGGAAGAGAAAGGATCTTTCTCTAAAAGCAAGTTCGACTTGGGTTGCGTGCCAGCCGAGTTCACCAAATTTCGAATTGACATTGGAACTAATCATATACCAAAATGTAAGCCTTTTCGATCGAGCGAAAAGATGAAAATGGAAATGAGAAAAATTATTCGAGAATTTAAAGAAAACGGAATAATTGAAAATTCGGATGTGGGTGGAGGAGCTCCAGCATTCGTGGTACCAAAACCAAATGGTACGTGGAGAATGGTAACCTCATACATCGAATTAAACAAGTTAATCCAGAAAAGAAAATTCCCTATGCCAAATATCGATGACGCAATAAATCGATTAAAAGGAAGCAAATATTTTACAACATTGGATTTAGCACAAGGCTACTATCAACTCGAAATTCCAGAAAGTGAAAGAGATAAGACTAGTTTTGTAACCGAAGACGGTTGTTACAGATACAAAAGATTGCCAATGGGTTTGGCCGATGCACCATCATATTTCCAAGAGGTCATCAACAAAGTTCTTGGAGAGCTGAAATATTCATGTTGTTTCGGATATTTCGATGACATTGTAATATATGCAAAGGACATCGATCAACTGTGTAATAATATGCGTCAAGTAATTGGAGCATTGAAAGTATTTGGTTTCAAAAACAGAGTCGAAAAGCTCCAAGCAGGAGTAACTCAGTTCGTATGTTTAGGACATTTGGTTTCTGGAAGAAACATCCAACCTGACCCCAAGAAGATAGAACGGATTAAGGCCCTTAATCCACCATCGTCTCAAAGTCAGATTAGATCTCACCTTGGTCTATTCAATTATTTTTCAAGATTTATTCAAAACTACGCAATAATTGCAGCACCATTACAAGAAATGGTCAAGAACAAATATAAAGGTATCGCGATTACATTGAATAAAGCAGCTTTAAAAAGTTGGAATCAACTCAAGGAAGCGCTAACGGAAAAGTGCTTACTGACTCATTTCTACGAGGAAAGAGAGACAACATTAATCGTCGATGCATCTGCAGTAGCAATTGGAGGAATATTGGCTCAAAAAGATGAAGATAACATTTGGAATCCTGTTTACTTTTTCGGATGTAAACTTCAAAAGTACATGTATTCATGGAGAACGACAGAGAAAGAATGTGCAGCAGTGGTCTATGCATGTCAAAAATTCGCACATTTCTTGAGACACAAGAAATTCACGGTAATCACCGATCACCATGCTCTCTGTGAGCTAAAGAAAACAAGATTTAAAGTTACACGAATCATGAGATGGCAGAATGATTTAGCAGAATTCGATTTCGACATACAATATTTGAAAGGTGAAAAACATCCAGCGGATTGTTTTTCAAGATCAAACGAATGGTCACATCGACAAAAGGGAGAAATGAAAGACGATCATTTCGATAAGTATTTGAACTATTGTGGAGAATACGAATCGGATGAAGAAGATTACGAATTGATGGAAGAAGAAAAAATCGTTAATCACGAGAGTCAGAAGGTCCTTCTGACTGTGGTCAAAGAATTTGATTATTTAGATCGAATCCAAGAAAAGAATCTGATGGCAACGATTAAATCACCCAAGTTACAAAAAGACAAAGAAAGTGAACTTAAAAAGGAACAAGAAAACGACAATCGATGTAAAATGTTTAAACAAGATTTGGAAAATGGAAAAATGAAACGTAGATACGAGATACGAGATGGAATCCTATTCAGAATTATGAATGATAAATCAACAAGATTTTATTTACCAGATTCACTGATTGACACTGTTTTCAATCAATACCATAATGCTCTAGAGGCAGGTCATTTTGGTTGTAAACCAACATTAAACAAAATCAAATTGGATTTCTGGTTCCCAGAAATGGATGAGATAATTCAGCAAAAGATTGAGGCATGTGAGAAATGCCAAGAAAACAAAGTGAAAACGTTCAAAATGGGCAAAGCTAAAGCGATGAAACTTCCTGGAAATCCATTTGAAAGAGTTCAAATAGATATGATTGGAAAGTTTCCAACATCAACAAGCGGTAATCAATTCGCATTGGTAGCAGTCGATACACTCACTCGTTACGGTGTAGCGAAACCCGTTAAGAAAGGCACAGGCAAGGAAGTGGTAGCATTTTTGGAACAAATAATGAATATCTATGGTAAAATTAAAACCTTGCAAACTGATAACGGAAAGAACTTCACGTCAAACGAGGTCAAAAAGTTCGCAGAAGAACATCAAATTGAATTGATAAACTCTTCAGCCTATCATCCACAGACAAATGGACTTGTCGAGAGACTAAACAGAGAGATTAAAACGAGAATTGCAATCTACACAGAAGAAGAAAACAAATGGGATGAAAACTTTCAAACACTAATATTTGGGTACAACACATCGATTAAAAGCGATTTAGGAAAATCACCGTTTCAATTACTATTCAATTATGAACCTCGAGTAACCCTTCACAACAAACTAAAGATCGACCCTTTATACAAAGAAAATAACATTTTGGAATTACGAAAAGAAGTAAAAGAAAAATTAGAGAAGAAATCGGAAGAAACAGCAGCGGAAAGAAATTTAAATCAGAAGGAACCTGATTTCAAAAGAGGCGATTTGGTAAAGGTAAAACCAGTTCCATATACAACGGGACCAGCCTTTATGAAAAACAAGTACGAAGGTAAATACATTGTATTGGATACATTTGATTCAACAGCAAAATTGGTTTGCGTGTATACAAGGAAAGTGAAAAGTTTCAATTACGAAAGGATGAAAAAGATAATATGTAAAGAGCCCAAGAATTACAAGTATCTACTGAAGAAATTTCCTCCGATGGAAAGAAAAGTACAAGAAAATAAAGAGAGAGAAGGACCTTCTCTCATGGAAGAAAATGACGAGGAAATGGAAAAAGAAACAGAAGAAGAAACAAGCAAAGAGAAAACGATTGTAATATCTGGTCATTCAGATCATGAAGAAAGTTTAACCAGAATTTCGGATAAATTGGAAAGGTTGAATCAACAACAACAAGAACAACAAGAAGAAAAGAAGAATGAACAAAATCATCCAGTACCAGTAACATTGAAATCTTTAGAAGAAAACCAGAAGGAAAGGAAAGAAGAGAAAAATTTGGAAGAAGGACCTTCTTCCAAGACAATAAGAAAACCAGAAGATTCTGATTCAGAAACTGAAGTATATTACGATACAACAGCGGAAGAATCAAGAAAAGAAAGCGAAATAGAAACAGCGAAAGAGAGTGAAGTAGAAACAGCAAAAGAAAGTGAAGTAGAACAAGAACCTGTAAAGAATAAAAGAAAGTACACAAAAAGATCATTTGGAACCCATTTAATGGAAAGAAGAAATAGAAAAACAAAAGAAAATCAACAAAACCAACAAATCTAAAATAACAAAAGCGAAATGATGACGACGAGATAAGGACCTTATCTCTAATAAGTGATTTTAACAATTAACAAACTAACAAACTAATAGTTTTAAATGAAACATGATAAAGTGCAATAAGTTAATTTGAGTAAATTAATTAATTGAAAGGACCTTTCAATAATTAACTCAAATCAAATTACAAGTTAACCGATGAGAAACAATGTTTAAAGCGAAAATGAGAAATTCGAAATTCGATTCGGACATTAACCGAAAACCGCAACAAAACCGTAACCGCAGAGAGAAGCGCCAATCAGACGACAAGTGTTACAACGTTCTGTTTAAAAAGCCATTTGTGACAAAGTGTTTTCTTTTCAACAATTAATCATCTTTTTATGTGTTTTTCATCAACAATTAACAAAGAGAAAAGAGAAGGACCTTCTCAATTCAAATCATCAATTAGAAAAGTTAAAATAATTAACAAAAGTGTTAAAGAAATTGAAAGAGAAAAGGACCTTTTCACCTTCAATTAAAACAAGATGGACAATCTAGATGAATATTGGGAAGTTCCAAGAGAGTCACTTGAACTTCTATTCAAAGAAAGACTTGAAAAGATCTTTGGTAAAACATGGAGTCAAATTGATTTAGGTGAGGTCATTCCAGGGTTCATTTTAGCTGAGTTACCCAAAGCCAATACCGAAAGATACCTCATCTCAGTTACATGTAAATTATGTGACCACATTCCAATATGTCCATTCAAGTGTGACCAATGTCATCAATTCTATTGTAATTATTGTATTAAGTTGCTATTCAGAATTTGGAATTTGAGAAAAGGGAACAAAGAACCTGAACAAAAGAGTCTAATTGGTAAAAAGTTCGATTGTGTATCATGTATCTCCAACCCTTTATCAACGATTATACAAATTAATGGTGACGAGTTATTGATGTTTAAAAAGCTACAAGTTAAATGTGTTAATTACAAGTGTGAAAAGAAAGGACCTTTCTTTGAAATGATTAAACATCTAAAACTCTGTCCAGCTGCAGAGTTCAAAGTAAATTCAATGTTAAGTTACATCAAGGACAATGAGCAACAAATTCATCAAAATGAACCTGAACCAGTTATACCAATAGAAGAAACACAAAGAAAACACATTGAAATAAACAAAGCTTTTGATGTACGATTGAGAATTCAATATCCAAATGAAGCAATTCTGGTTCCAAATTTTCAAGCTCGAAAAGCGATAATTGATGAAAATGATCCATCCAAGAATAAATCAATTTTCATTGGTAATAGGAGATCAGATGAATCGATCAGAAAAGGACCTTTTCTAGATCAAATTCATCAACCAGTTGACCCTTTCTGGGATAAAGCTAATGATGAGCTTATTTACTCAGATTTAGAAGCGTCTTCAAGCCAATCAACAAACTCAAGCCAAACAGTGAAAAGTCAACAAATATCAAGTTCGCAACAAAGTGTCGAATCAGTTCACCTTCAACCTTCAACAAGTTCAGTTCAACCCTCATCAACAATGTCATCAAATGTACCATCAACATCAACATCAACATCAATCGAGACTGAAAGTGCTCCAGAGTGGGGATCATGGGATTGTTTTCCAATTGCCGCTCGTGTTTGTGCACCAAGTCGTGATGATGTGAGTGACCAAGAAGAAGGACCTTCTTCTTTTAAAAGATCAAGACCAGTTCCCAAAAAGATAAATGAGGAAATTGGAGATAGTGAAAAACCAGTGGGCGCTAAGCCTAAGATCAAAATTGAAATTGCCCAAATCAGAAAGGATTCAAGTATCTCAGAAGAAAAGAAACAAAAGATGATAAATCAAAGAAAAAGATTGGAAAAACGAGTGGAATATGGAATCGAATCGAATCAAGATAGAAGACGAAGAGAAGCAAGAGAAAAATGGTTGAAAGAGAAGACTAATCCGAGAAACAGCTTCGATATCGATAAATGTATTCATGTAAAAAGAATCAAAGAAGCGAGAGAAATTTTTGAGAAAAAGAATCTGAAGGTATGTGGAATCGACATAGAAAAGGCTGATGTCATTACCGAAGCTGGTGTCCGACCATTACCAATTTGGATTAGTATTGTAAACCTGAAAGGTGAAGCTCTTTTAAACCAAATTGTCCGATATCCAAAAGGATCATTCAAAGAGATTAAAACAAAACATCATGGTATCACCTTTGAATTAACAAGAGGAGCTGATGCTTGGCCAGCAACAAAGAAAAAGGTACTTCAGGTCCTGAAGTCACAAGATATAATTTGTGTCGCCGGTGGAATTGAAGATTTTGTTTCTATGGGATTCAGTTGGGATGATTGGGATCTGATTAGACCAAAGATTAGAGATGTTAATGTGTATTACAAATGTAAATTAGAAACAAAAAGTTTGGGTCTTCGATACATCATCTTCTCATTATTTGGTGTCATCATCCAGGAAGGCGAACATTCACCATTCATCGACGCAGGATATACTCTTCTAGCCTATGCAGTGGATTATGAAGAATTCGAAAAATCTCATGAAGAAGCCATCAACCATCCAATGTACACAAAACCGTACCCTCATGTTAACTATGGTTACAATCGTCAGATGAGTCAACTAATCAGAGGAATAATGGAAATAATAGACGATTGGCCTTTCCAAATAAGAAAGCAAATTCAAGGAAAACCTTCTGCATCTTACGACGAAATGAAAATGTGTGATGGAACTGAATTTCTAAGATCACCTTATAAAGACATCGATTTACAATTGTTTGGAAGATTCAGAAGAAGGAGAATCGAAAGGACCTTTCGACGTTGATTACGGTGGTTGTTGAATTCATGAAATTCCGGCACATCAGTTGTGACAAAATTCCATGAATTCTATTCATTCACCCGTAAGCAACGTGAACCAGGGGGCTCTGTAAGGGTATTACGTAAGAGGTTAATCTAATCTCTTTAAGCTATTTTAAACTGTCTTATCAATCACATGATATTTAAATTTGAATCATTTGACCAACAGAAAGATTGAGTATAAAAGCCAATAAGTAAGGACCTTACTCATCAGTTAACAATCAGTCAATCAGTTAACTTTTGTCATTCAATTTACAATCGATCAGTTAATCATCTTTGGTAAATTTGTCAATTAACCTTTATTTGTACTTCATGTATTCATTTAACTAATCACCCCTTTTTATAATTTGATTTCCCTCTCACTTCATTGACTAATCAAGTTCCTAATTAAACTTACTCAAATTAAAATTTATTCTCCAATAAATCAACCTCAGTCTTTATAAATCTAAACCTCAATCAAAACGTGTCTCTCTGAATAATCCCCCTCGGTAACTTGTAACTGTGCCTACAATTATTATGATGATAAAGATGCGCATGGAATTAGAATCAACATCAATTTATCATCTCCATCTTTTCCTTGTTGATTTTTCCATCGAGTCCAACATTCGACATGAATCAAAGTTTTCAGTTCGAAAATTGTTCGAATCGTCAATTAGCTTAAGTCCCTTAATTCAGCACTCGAGGTAAATGAAAGTTGAGATCAATTTTGATCTTGAAAAATACAGAAATTGATTTAGTTTTAATTGGAGTCAACCAATTTAATCTCAGAATTAAGCTTAATCTTGGTTAGTCAATATGAATCTTAATCACCTAAATAATCACTCTTGATAATGATTAACTCGTTGTCTTGGTCAAATCAACATAACAATTAATCTCATGATCATTATCACTTATTATGGTTGTTGAGCTGCTTTCATTTGTCCCTTAATTGTTTCTAGAACAATTAACCTTGATTTGATTTCTAATTTATTTTCAATCAATGTGATTAAAGTTGATATTTTCATTATAATCAAGATCATTAATCGTCTTCGTCTCATCAATTAATTACATTTAATTATAAACACTCATTTACCATGTGAACTGGTTACTCAGTTTTAGATATTTAATTAAGTCAATCAATGATTTAATTTGATAATTCACTTAACTGATTTGAATTAAATTTCACTAATCATCTTATAATGACATTAATTTAATTGTATTTCCACTGAATAGTTTTTTCATTGATAATATTGTAATCAAACTCATTTATTGCCAACAATTACTCATTAATTGTCATACTTTGAATTGTTGGTTATGGTAACAAAGGTTATTCAATTAAATGCATCACTTTTTGACAACAATTTAAATTATTATTAATTAATCAATTATCATAAATATCTGAATTCTGTTAGTTACATTTCACTCTTGAATAAACATTTAATCATTTAAATTCAGTTCAATGTATCAATTCAGTGAGAGTTTTGAGTTTTTAACTTATTAAATTGTTGGAAAATAATTGAAAAGTGTTTTTAATTCAAGTTACTCGAATTGTCACTAATTTAAATTGATTATTTGCATCTATTAACTGATCAACAATAACAATCAAACCGGTAGTTGTTATGATAAGTTAACCGAGTGTCCAAATTGAATTGTCATTCTGAGTGACAGTTAATTGATTTAATGTAATTTCATGAATGTAAATAATTGAATTGAAAGAAGAGACAAATTTAATTTATCTGGAAATAAATCGTTTTATTATTAAACTAATTATTATTGTGTATTAATCAAGCATGTGATTAGTATTTAATTAATTGAAAGGAAACCAGTTCCAAATGTTAATTGTGATGAGAGGAGGATGATTGAGGATGAGAGGAGATGACCAAGTGAACATCGAGTGGAAGGAGTGACCATGTTAACCCAGGAAGAGAAAGAGGAAGGGAAGGGGTGGAGGTGATGAAGAGAATGGAAGAGAAGATGAAAATGGCAGAGATTCAATATCGAAAATGGATAAACCCTTTGAAATCGAAAAAAACTATTCATTGGTAACCATTGAGTCGGAGAATCGACGAAGGAAGAGGAAGTGGAATTAGGAGAAAGTAGAAGACCCGAAGAAGCACCGAAACCAAGAGAGGAAGAGGAAGAAGAAGAAGATCACAGAGGGAAGATGAAAAGGAAGATGATGATTTTGATGAGGAGATTGTATACATTACCCTTCTAATTAGTCGACGAACTTATTTCCATCCCCAGTGACCCCATTCTTCGTGACCCCAAACGGGTTCACCCCAAATTTGTTCATGATGTTCCTTCTTGTGACAATCGTCCTTTAAGATGATGTTTCCACCTCCTTTGTTTCCCTTTCCACCGTCATTGAGAATCGTCTTTCCTCCCCAACAGTCTTGAATAACGATGTTCGAACCACCCTTACCAGCGTAAGCAACAGCGACCATGCAAGAGACGAGAGCGAAACAGATCAACAATTTACCGTTCATTTTGAGTCGTTGATTAGGCACTTGATGTAAATAGAATACTTTCTGATTGTTGTTGTTTGTTCTAACCAATTGAATTGAATGATTTTCAGCTAATCAAAATCTCTCTTTTATACTAAACCTTTACGAGTGTTCGAGTGCTGGTTGATTAGTTAATTAATTAAATTGGGAATTAAATTGGTGAAGATAAAGTGGGAATAGGAAGGTAGATTCATTTAGAGAAAAACTTATTGTTCCTTTAAATGAACTTATAAGAAACATAATTATATTGTCAATCGACTTGTACAATCAATAAACAACAATTTAATAACTGTTTAATTAGACAAATAAGCTAATTGGTTCAACTATTAGTTTTATTAATAAAACGAAATTATTTTAGTGAAAGTTATACAAATTAACGTTGGAATCGTTGACTGAACAAGACGAAATCTAAATTTTATTGATTGTGTAGATTTATAACTTTAATTGTGTTCAAATTGTTGTTTAGTTGCAAACATTTTAAGAAATACCTAAATTTAAATTAGTTAACCCAATACACTAATCAACTAGTTTGTAATTTGAGTGTTCAGTCAAATGAATTGTAACAAAACGTGTAAACAATTAAAGTTAAATCAATTGATTATACATCTTGAGAGCAAAGTGAAAACAAATAACTGTTTAATTGCTAATAATACTTCCTGGTCTAATTGTTATACTTATTAATTGGTTATTTTGATTATTCAATTTAAGTTGATAAACAATAAACAAAAATTGATTGTTAACAATTAAAAAGTAACAATATCATGAGAATTACAATTTTCATTCTGTTGAATTGTTACATTTTGGAACTTTTGATGAAAATTGATTGTCACAAACTAAGGTCAAATCCTTAATTTCCTTGCATATCTATTGTGATTAACTTAACAATTAACTGATTCAAAGCTATTACAATATTGAGATTGTCCTTTCGGCTCATTAGCTGGAAGCTGAGCCAAATTCAACTTTGCTATTTTGATTATCAATATCTATTTATAGCATTTACTTTGAGTGATAATCATACAAGGGATGATTAAAACATAAGTAATAATCAATTAATTGCCTTAGGGTGACATCCATTCTTGATTGTTGCTCTGGTTTATGTCGATTCATCAATTTGTATTTAACGTTCATTTCTGGTTAAACTAATTATTTTTATAATATTCACATGTAAATGTATAATTGTTTCAATGGTTTCATTTATTCAATCAATTGATCAAACTTGGAATCAGTCAAGACAATTAAATATCTTCAAGAGATTTATTTAAATGCAATTAGTGAAAAAGTTAAATAATCTAATTGATTTTCTGATCATTGTTGTTACTTATTAGATTGTTTACAATCTGATTTGATTGCTGATCAATTTTATACCAATAGATTAAGTGAATGTTTTTGTTTTCATGATTACGTTGATTGTGACCATTAAACTGAACAGTTAAACCTCATGATTACTGAATCTTCAGATGATTAAGGAAGATGAGAGGAAATACCTTGGAAACATTTGATACAAATGATTATTTATTATCAATTTGGATTTTTCTCCTTCATCATTAATTATATTAATGATTCTGGTGATGAGATTGATTGAATTGCCATTTCATAGTTACGATTAATGGTAAGAATCATTTAGTTGATTCTAGATTTTGGTCTTTACCCATTTTTTTTTATTTCAATCAATTCGAAGGCTTTAATCAGTTTCTCGACTGAAATTAATAGACAATTGGATTATGTAAATTACTGTTCCTCTGGAGACCATTAATGTTGATCGAATAAGTTAAATGGTTTTGATTGTTTGTTGATTGTTGGTCATCAAAAGATTTTAGGTGAAAATTTACTCGAATTTACTTTGATTATTGTTCATTTCCTTTGACCATCTAATTGTTTATTGACATCACGTTCGAAAGGACTTAAGATGATAATTCTAGTGAATAAATTGCAGACAACTAGTTCTGGTTCTTGATAATTCACAGTGGAGATTGTTACAGATAAAATGTTGATGGAAAATCTCATTTCAGGAAATCTCCTTCAATTTACGCGCTTTTTGTGTCGTTACTTTGGTTTCACATGTAAACTTTTAATTTGTGTGTTTACATGTGATGATCATTTCAAATTAATAATTTGAATCAATGAATTTGTATTTCAATGATTAATTGAAAGTATTTATTATGTTTGTGAGATTATCGTTGAACAGAATATTGGAAAGAAAAGTTGTTTGTAGATTAAAATCTCATGGTGATCGATCGGCTCATCATTTGTCCGGTTCTCAGTTTCAATTTACTTCGACCTCTTTGTTATTGATAACAAGAGGACGAAATCATGTTAATCAAAGGATTAGCGTTAATCAATCACAATGTTCTTTCCTTCAATCTGTTCGTTGTGCTTCATCTTTTCGTGATAAAATGATTTCTATCAGTGAGTCAATCGGAACTTCATTTCCAGTCTCGAAATGCACCGATGCCTTAATTTGGGTTCATGACACTACCGGTTTACCTTGGTGGTTCAGTATAATGGTTTCGACTTTTATTTTTCGGTCTTTGATTGTTTTTCCTTTCATGTGCTACGATCGACGAATTACTCACAAATTAATAAATGTTGGCCCTGAAATATCAGAACACACGGAAAAAGTGGCCGAGCGGTTGAAGAAAATGGTAGCATTTGGTCAGTTGAAAAAGGGAAAGTATCGCATTAGTCTCATGCGAGCTCACAAAAAGAAAGCGACTCAAGTTTATATCGACAACAATGTCCACCCTGGTCAACGAGTTGTCTTAATTGCCTTTCAGTTTCCATTCTGGATCACCATGTCTTCCGCTCTCAACAATCTCTGTGTCAGACCCTGGCTATTGAAAGATCCATCGGTACATGAACAATTTTTCACCGGAGGAGTTTCTTGGTTTCAGAATTTAACGATTCCTGATCCTTATTATGTTTGGCCTGCGATGTTTTTTGCATCAATTCTTTCAAGCATCAAGGTAAATACATGTATGAGTGTCAAGGAAGATTAAAGAGAAATGAATTCATTTGCTTTTTCCAGATAACAGAGATCATCAAGAATCAGAACAGAGTGATGGCTGAAACTAAACTGGAAAGAGTCTTAATGATATTTTTGAAGGGATGGACAGTCGTTCTACTAGGATTGAGCTCGTTCACACCATCGGTAATTTAGATCAAAATCACAGAAAAAGCAAAAAGTTCTAACTTATTATTGAATCTTCTTTCGTAGGGCTGTGTATTATATTGGACAACTTCGGCAGCATGTGGAACTTTACATCATTACATCCTTTCATTTCCTAAGATTAGAAGAATGTTAAAAATACCAGTGATCAAAAATGACCCCAAGCCGATCGATTGGAAACGACTGACAGGCTCAACACAGAAATAGTGATAATAAACTTGTTGAATTTTTTGAAAAACTTTGATTCAAACGCGCTGGATTCAAGTGTTGATTAATTAAGATGATTATAAAATTAGAATAATCCATTAATAGGGATAAATTTCTTTAATGATTTTTGACTCCATTCATCCAACAAGATCAAAAACACTAAAAAGGTGATAAATTATTGAACGATTGACAATGAATAGAGGCAAAAGCCTCAAAAATGATGATCCCATTTAAATATTGGATTGCTATTTTAAAGAAAGTTTACTGGAAAAGAAACAGAGATAGATAAAATAATATTAGTTTCGATGAAGAGAAGATGAAATTTAAAACTTAAGACAGTCTAATTACCTTTTTGGCTCCTGAACCAACTTTGGCCTTCTTGGTTCCTCTGACCTTCTTCATCTTGTTCTTCTTCTCTTTACGTTGTTTTCTGGGTTGTCTTTCAACCTTAGTTAAACCATTACGTACTAATCGATATTTGGGCTCAAATTTCTTAGCGTAGTCCATTGTGTCATAGATGAGGGCAAATCCTGTTGTCCTGTCACCACCGAAATGTGTCTTTAATCCGAAAGCAAAGATCAAATCTGGCTGGGTTTTGTAAGTCTTAGCCAATCTATTACGGATCTCTTGTTTGGAGATGGTTGCTTTGCTAGGATGAATGACATCGACAACCTAAAAGAAAAAATAAAAGCAGATTAACACGAGACACAAAAAGCAGCATTAGACTAAAAAGTAATCATAAGCACAAGCCAGCGATGAAAAGCTTACCATTTGACGACGACAAAGAAGTCGGTTGGTCTTGAATTTACGTGTTCGTAAAGTATATCCTCCTTCAGATGACTAGCATTAATGAAAAAAAAGAAAATGAAAGTAATTATTAGATATTGATCCAAAAAAAGTTGACAAAATAGAAGAGAAAACGCCATCAGTCAAAGAAAAACAACATGAGCGATGAACCACTTGATATCAGTCTAATTGATTTTAGAATTATTGAAAAGAACAACTTACCATGATGTAGAATGTAAAATTTCACGTTTTTTAATAGATTTTCACAAAATTAAATTAAACAAAACAATTAAACAAATTGTTAAATTAACTTGGAACAGGCATAATATCTTTACTGAAACAATTTTCTATCAACCTGGACTAAGTTTCCTTTTCCTGTTTAGGGTCCGTCTTCTAATAACCGAAGAAAAAGCGGGTCTTTTGAAACGACAAAAAGCTTTTCCATCTCACCCTCAGGTGGAGCTGCAACCTCATGTTCTCAAGTTTTTTGGTTTCGTTGAGAATTTGAATTTCAAATTGAATCAATTTCAATTTCCTGTTGAACCATAGAGTTAATATTTTTACTTTGGTTTAAACATTCAAACTCTCATTGGATCAACTTCTGCCCGGACTCGGTTTTAACGTCAATTAGCTCATCGCTGGATTATTCAAGTGTCATTCTGATGATCATATGTGAAAAATGCTTAGTCTTCGGTCTATTCTTTTGAGTGTTGATCACCGCTGAAGATTTTCTTAATTTTGATTATCATTAAAATCTTTTGCCAATCCAAAATTGTTAACATTCAGCATTCAACAATGAGTTCTAGATCAAAAACATAACAGCTTTTGACTGAGAAGATTATTCCAATTCAGGTAAATATACATTATACATGCATATACATTATAAGTATTACATTTAATAGCTTTTTGTTATTTGGCTCTTCAGACGCTCGATGGGGATCAGTTAATCGCGGAGTCATCGTTTGTGACGATTGTTGTTTAGTCCATCGTAATATGGGACGTGAAGTCTCACAGATTAAATCAATCACGAAAAGTCAATGGTCTCCTAGTGAACTTCAAATGGTCATTGATCTTTACACTAGTGGAAGCAACTCTATCTGGGAATATACTTTACTCAATTCGGGAAGTAACTCGTTAACCTCATCACTAACTCACTCAATGAGATCTTCATTTCGCAAGAAACCCAATCCAAAGGATGGACTTTATCCCGTTAAAAATGATTTTATCAAAGCCAAATATCAGAAACTCGCGTTCGTCAAAAAACCAGGACCCAAGGATGGAATCTAAGGTGAAAGTGATGTTAGTGAGGAGCTTCATTCGAGTGTTCGAAGCTCAAGTCTGAAAACAAGTTTACGTTTACTGATCGCTGGTGCTGATCCTAATTATCTGCATCCAACTAAACAAAATACTCCTTTACATGTCGCTGCTAAATCTGGTCAATTGGCTCAAATGAATCTTCTCTTTGCCTATGGTGCTTATCTGACAGTATCGAACCTCCTAAAGAATTTGACCAACAAACAACTCGCGAACCTGCCAAAAAGTTCACGACTATCGTGAATTACTTCGAATACCCTTCATGTTCTCCCCAATTCCAAATATTGAGCCGCTTATTTTTCGTTTCAGATTCTTGAAATGTGCTGAGAATATTCAAGAAGCAGTTTTTGGTTTGCTTACTTTATTTCCTGAGGTAATGACAAAGTTTTGTATCTAATGAAATACAAATAGACACACACTTCAAATCGCGATTCTCGTTTGTCCTCGAAATTCAACAAAACTTTACTAGTAGTTTTATCGTCTACTAATGGATTATTTTTTCTTCTCTCTTCATTTCTTTACAGCGATCTTCCAGAGATGTGTCTCAATTATCTCAGCCCTAAGTTGAAATGATGAGCTGACGAAATGATTGCATATTAAGATAAATACTAATATATTGAGCTTACATATTAAACGAGATATTTTTTTATTTACATTTAAGGAATCGGTCGGTAAGTTGGGGCATAATTGAACAATGTTGATATTTTTCATATAAAATGTTGACTCTTTCAAGAGAATTGTGATAACCTTCTCTTGATTGAAGATGTATGGGAGTTAACAGAGTATTTTACATGGTCATTCAATTAGTCTCGTCTTAATTTTCACTTCTTTCTCCGATCAGGCAAACCCTTTCATTTATCTCGCTTTTCATTAAATAATATTGAATCGTTGAAATTTACTCTCAATTACTGTAAACCCTGTGATGTCCACAATTAACCAACGATTTTCTTATTTTTCGTCTCCGTGGTCTCATTTACTTCGTGAATAATCAAGTGATCGAAGAAGGAATCATAAATGGTCTTCATTGTATAAATTGGAATCTTTTGTTTATTGGTATGTTTGTCATCAATGATAAGAATTCTTTATCTACCAGAATATTTCAAAATACACCAGAACGTTACTCTGAAATTGGCAAATTAAACAGAACAGGAACTTAAAAAGTGAAGAGAAAAGAACCGATGATAAAGCTCATGGTTAATCGAGTTGATTATTGAATTTGGACAAAAAATGAACAATAAAAGATTAGCCATTGGCTATTTGGTCTGCTACGATATGAAGCATCTTGGTGGCTGATCCATGGCCTCAACCCAGTCGTCGATAAATATGATTAATAATTGACTTCAGTTAACAAGTTAGATGGAGCTGCGAACGAAGGAAAGAAATGATAAGTTACGATTCATCATGAAAATAAATAAATTCTTGGAACAGGGTTAAGAAGTTCTAAAGATAATCGGTAGAAGATGGTCTCGAATCTTTAAATGGAAATTGTTCATATGTGAGCTGCTTTTTAAGAATTTCACGGTTTATATTCCTAGGATGCGATCGAATCGAAAGATCTATTAGAATTCTATGGATGTAATTGAATCAAACATATGAACAAATGACATACAAATTTCTGTGACCTTCGCAGTAAAAAGTTTCTCAGAAATTAAAACTTTTTATTCCCGCCTTCGAATTTCGACTCTACTCGTTCAGAACGAATTAGTAAGCAATTTGTTTATCATCTTCACTAATTTAGACCAAACTTTTGTTAAATAGTCTGAAATACTCGAAGTTTTTCAAAGAATCAAGACCAAAATGCTAATGGGTATCTAAATATCGAATATCTATTTTCTTTATTAGATTATTCGTCTACCTGATTCTTTATCATTGATTTTGATTGTACTTTTCTGCCAGGCAATTATTCAATTTTTATTCGTTTTTTGGTAAATTGTTTACCGACCTGGTGTTAGAACGGTGGTCGAAATTCGACAGGAAAGGCTATTACTTCGCTGGTTTCCTTTTGAACGGCAGGGTAAACATTTCTGTAGCGCTGCCTTGAAAGAAGCTCGAAAATTTTTGGACATGAATCCATAAACCAATGGATTGATACACGAATTGAGGTAGGACAATAGATGAGCTGCTGTTCGAAGTGGCTTCAGGTAACCATAGTTGAGTTGATGAAGTGTTCCAAAGGCAGTCAGTAGATTAATAATTAGTATTGGAGACCAGCACAATATGAACAGTATCACAACAGCGACCAGCATTTTGATCACCTAAAATAAGAAAACACAATTTAGTTCAGGGGAGCGAATAGGTAATTGTAAGTGTAAAATTCATAAACTTTAAACATAATTTCAATTAAAGGTAATCTGTATTTTGGATTATTCTAAATGCAAATCGTATTGATCAAAAATCCATTTTTTATCAGATTTTTTTCCATGTATTTTTATTTACCTGTTTGACGACTGCAGTATCATCGTCGGCTTTATTGGAGTACATCTCTTGGATTGAACTGTTCTTGATGGAATGTTGTTTATTCGAGAATGAATTTTGTTCAGTTCGTAACAATTTACGGTCATGTGACATGGTCTCTGAGTTTTTCAGCTCGATAGTTCTGGAGATGAATGAAAAAGAAACAAACGTGATTACATTTAATTGTGACAAACAATCAATAGACGATCAACCTGATAATGAACTGAGCCAAAAAATGTCATGGATCTTAATTCATGACAACAATGTTGATTTATCTGCAAATCTATTTGTCTGTAGTGTGAGTTGCATGAAGGTCAAGATGATAGTTTATTGTCTCTAGTAAATCATAAATATAAAGTATCGAAATACAAAAGAGCCTCTTGAATGTGACTGGACTTAAAAGCCATTCATTTACCTGAATCTCCCTGAAATAATAAGAAGCTGACTTATAACGTCATAGATTGAGGCTGAAAAGTTCATACTACGAATAATTAATCTTGTGTTGGTCACTGGTTTCTAATGTAAACTTTAATTTGTGATGATCATTTCAAATGATCTCCATTGCTGAATCAATAAGAAAGTGACTCAAGTTTGTATTTCTTAATGATTTTCTATATTGATAATTGTCACTTTAATCGGACTTTTATCAATTATGCAATAAATTTCATCGAAAGTATATTTTGTCCATCAAACCGCATTAGACACATTCAACTAACAGGATTAATTTAATTATTCGAATGAGTCAGGGAACCAGAATATTCAAGCATCTCAATCAATTTTATTATTGTTCTCTGTCTTGAAACTGCTCGACTTGGACATAATAACAATCACATTTGATGTCCAAAGATATTAGACTGACCATCAAGGGCTTATTCTTGTAATTTTCAGAAATTATCATTACCATTTATCTTAACAAACAAGACTAAAGTTGAATTGTTTCCATGATTCTCACTGCGATAATCATTTCAACTATTAATATAAAGTATCAAATAAATGACCTTTCAACTATCACTTTAAACTTGAAAACTTTGAAAATATCAAAAACTTAATTGAAACAACAGAAACAATTTAATCAGTTAGCTGTTAAAAGGCCCACAAATCATGATGATCATGAAAACGATGACAGTTCCCATTAGACTGTGGGGATAATACTATTGATCAAAATTCTGATCAACATTTATAAACTTTAAACAATTTTTTCTCAGTTAAGCAGTCGAATTAAATCTTGAACTAATTCAAACGCGACAATTAAGAAGACAATCAATTCTGTTGGTGAATAACTTGACCAGTCTTCGGATTTACAAAGGATTACACGAAGATTGGTCATTGGCAACAACTCTTAGCTTTAGGGTTTAATTGTAAATGCTTTAATGTATCAATAATTATATGGATTCTATTATGATCAATATCTAATCGTTCTGATAATTAACACTCCCTGAATGTGATCATTAAAAATTTCAAGTTCTGAATCGGATCAATTTTATTAATATTTTACAATTACGAATCCATATAGATAATATAGATTTTTGAAAAGTTTCAAGATAATTACTATAATCATTACTATCATCTCTTTATCTCGATTAGTTTAATTGCTTCACAACCTGAAATCTTGTTAAATTGCTGTGTTTCTGTTGATTCAGTTTTTTCTTTGTTATTAATAATAATTCAGTTGATTTGTTTTTAAAGTGGAAAAATACATTTAAATTGCTCTCAACTGGAAGCCACTGATTTATTAGTTATTTTTTATGAAGCAGCTGATCAATGAAATCAATTAACAATTAAAAGTAAAGAATTAATCTCATTAAATTAAATTAAGAGCAATTCAGTTGGACAAATTACAATCATGTTACCAAATTATATTCTCATGAAACAATTTTATTTAATGAGTCCCATGAATTTAATCATGACCTCATATGAATATAATTAACTGATACAATTGTAATTGGTTTTCATTTAACAAACAATTAAACTTAATTACAGATTAAAATACGATAAAAAAAAGGAAAAGTTCATCTTAAATCTTCAATTTTCACAATTAAAATATAAATTTTCTTCACAATTAAATTTGGAATGTCCAATTCATCCAACTAACTATCGATTATCGAGAATTAAATATTCCAACTAGTAATTGTGTTGTATATTAAATAACAAATGATTATCAATAGTAAAGTATGAGAAAACAAATTAGAAATGTAACCATAAGTTAATCAACAATCAGAATGAATTAAATCATCACATTTCCTTTTGATTGAGCTAATTAACAATCTACAAATAAGAAATGACAATTTCCCATTCTGAAAATGTCAAACATTGAGAGAAATGCTCATAAATATAACATGTATCACTAGAGATCATAAGTTTTCATGAGTGGATTAGCTTTCTGACAAAGTGTTCACCTTACACCTCGAGATACAAATTACCTTATATATTAACACCTTATTTATATTAGTATTCTGAGAGAGAAAAGAAAAAGGTAAACTTTGTTATCTCTTCATTGAATATCATGTTATTCAAGGAGGGAATATGTATTTCCATGTTATCATGGAAACAATATTACCTCAGAATTAGTTTTTAGGTTTTCCCTTCTCAGCTAATGAACGGTTATCATGATACTTCATATTCATATCTTAACAATATTAGTTAATTGTTCATAGTAAATAATAGTTGAACTGAACATGTGGAGAAATACAAGTTTGTATAATAGAAAAATCAAATTGTTTTGTTATGAGAAAATTAAGGTTTCCATTGTACTGAACTTTCATCCTTATGATTATGATTTTATCTCTTGATTGTTTACATTTCGACTGAGTTTCATGATGAAATTCACTAACCAATTCCACGAGTGTATTTCTTTATGGTCTAAAAGTGAGAACCATATTGACAAAACAAAGGAAAGTAATAATTCAATGGAAAGCTTAATAAACTGTCATCAACTGGACTGAGCATCATGGTCATCGTTATCATCATCATGAGAATCAACAAATCACCAAGAATAAGTTGATAATTTATTTAATGAAAGAATAGTCTTTTTAATAGCAATTTAACATTGAGTTCAAGTGGTTATCTTGAAAACCATTAAACTTGATTAGTGAAAGAAACAAAAATCAAGTTAATGATGCAACTGTTGTTTATTAAGTTAATCACCATTTTGGATAATCATCATCAACAAAATAGATTGATAAAGTTTAGATTAAATCAATCGTTTCAACATTAAATTGTCATTAGCATTAAAAATATCATCTCAAGTGAATGAGTTAAAACACTAAACTAATTAGTTGATTGTGATAATCTACTGAAACTGAAAAGGTTTGATTCTAATTCAATTGTAATATTGTTAAAATTGATTTGAATAACAAAGAAATTCAATTGATTGGGATTCTACAAATAATTTAATAGCAACAACATGAAAATAATCAGACCAATCAGAATGATGGAAAAAGGTTTCACCATGATTATCGTTATTCAGAAAACATTGTTAATGAATAACAATATGAACAAATTACACTACAAGTAATCAATAAGTGATAATACAATTAATTGTCCTCCAAGAAAAAAATATTATGTATTAATACATATTATCAACGATAACAATTTATTATTAAAGTTGATTATGAATACAACTTATCTTAACTGGGTCAGGCATTAATATATTATTTATGTTGATGATCAAATATCAACTTTAATCAACGCGAAAATTATGTTAATGGTCAAGAGAATGTCAAATCCTTTGATTAATGGTTTAAGAGATTAACTCAAATACCATTTAAATCCAACGGTCAATAAATTTGATGAAAATTTTATTATCAAAATTTAAGTTGATCATAATTAGAATCAATATCATCAGATGAATAAATTTATTAGATTAAACTGTTCATTATTGATAGTGAATTGTAATTTGATCAACAATTCAACTTGTCAGGGAGATAAAGTTTAATCCCCATTGGGATTAATTATCTTAAAGTAGTGTAATCATTAAATCACCAATTTGATACAATATTTACACGATTCCAAGTAAATTAATCAGAGAAATGTATTTTCAATTATCATAATATTGATTATCACAACAATTAAAATAGATGACAAACTAAATATGGTATTAATTGGTATTAATCAATGGAAATCCTTTGATAACTGATCAAGGTTATTATTAGATAGCTGTATCTATTATGACAACTTATTACTTACAATTAGAATCTTAATAATAAACTTTCCTGTTGATTATTAAACTGATTCAAGTAAATGTCATTTGAATTACAATGAATCTTTTGAGTTAATGATGAACATCAACATATAATCAAAAGCAGAAAGTAATTGAATGAATCAATAAGACGATACGATGATTAAATATTCATCAGATTCTCAAGGTAAAGTTGTTGGTATATTAACA
The DNA here is from genome assembly GCF_014898815.1 of Panonychus citri. Taxonomy (NCBI): domain Eukaryota; kingdom Metazoa; phylum Arthropoda; class Arachnida; order Trombidiformes; family Tetranychidae; genus Panonychus; species Panonychus citri. The sequence continues at coordinate 335,991 of NW_026515548.1, read as the reverse complement.
TTTTATTGTAACAATTTAGTCAAAGTTATCGAGCAGCAATCATGCTAATCAATTGGATATCAATCCACTGAATTCAAATCCAGAAAAATTGAAAAAAAAAAGTTTAGTTGAAACTTTTTTCCACAATTAATATTTTGGTTCGATTTCTACTCATATTTATAATATTAAACTATTATAATAATATTTTCGCTCTGAATTTTCAGGAACTAATGAAGTTCACAATGAGAAAAAAAATATGAACATATCACTTTGATTTCGGTTGTCGACTCCTAATGATAAACTCTAAATAGTATTTAGAATCTGAAACACCCCAATAATTGAATTGTGATCACGCAAAGAGTTTAGAGTTAGTTTAAAATTTTCGAATAGAAATCTTGAACCATCGAATTAGCCCAAACTAATCACTGGTTTTACCGTATCGAAAATTGTAATCAAATTGAAAATTATTCTGTGATTCAAATCCATGTTTATGGAATAACTTTACACCAAGAGTTTCATATGAATATATTATCATCGAAATGTCATAAAAATTGTTGACTTACAAATTGAATTTGGTTGATTGAGCTCAGTAGAATCCAACTATTAATAATTCAATTACTTGATTATCAATGTGCTTATGATCAACCGAAACAATTAATCAGGAACAAAAACTATTAATAACAATGAAAAAATATACATACAAGTAGATATGCAGTTCTCATTATGATTAATATAACTAAATATTGGTTCAAATTGTTCTAGTGACTTTAATTAGTAGCATTTCAACAATCAATATCATTTAATTGGATTGAAAAAAAAGTTGGTTACAAACTGTTTGTTTTATTATTATTAACAAAATGTTTTCTATGGGATAATTCAACTGAGAATTGATTAAGAAACTCAATTCGTGCATAATAAGAGGATACAATTAAATTAATAAACGCGAATATAAATTACTTTGAGTAAATTATTAAAGGATAATAAATTAAAATTGTAGTTACAACAAGATGATAATGGCTCACAATCAATTCTTAATCAGATCAGAAACTCAATCGGATTGTTGTCAAATCTCAGGACAATACAAGTAACTCAATCCAGAATATTTTCTTATTTTGGGATAGATTCATAATGAATATAACATGATCGCCATCATGGTGAGTTTATATCAATAGAAATTAGTTTTTGTTGCTCAAGAGGGAAAACTCAAGTACATACAGCTGATTATGATGGAATAAGTTGCTGATGAACTCAGCTGATAGAAAAGGAGTTTCAGTTGAAATTTCGTATTATTCAGATGAATTACATGTAGATGTCAGAAAATATTAATAATAGGAAAGAAAAATCTTAGAAAAAACTTCACCTCACTCATGGCTTGTGAAATAAATCCATTATTATCTCAGTAATTTTCTGCTACAATTGTTCATGATGATCTCCAAACTATTAATACAAGAACAATCATTCATTGAGTCTTTTAGTTTCTGTTATAAAGAATCAAAAGAATGAATTAACTTTGAGGTAAAAGGTAGAAATGATTAACTTAATTAAGTGATTTCTCCTAATGAATTAATCTTAATTCATATATGACCAAAGAATTAGACAAAACTTATTGATCTGAATACGATCATAGATCAAGATCATAAATTAATTTCATGATAATTTCTAAAAACCTCTGAAATTCATCCAACCATTATAATAAATTATTAAACAATAGTAATTAATGAGGAATTGAGCTGAATTAATAGAATCTTCATCTAACTATTAAAATTAATTGATAAAGCTTAAGGTGAATTAGTTTACGACAGTTACAGCAAACAATTAACTTAAGAATCAAAATAGTTATGTAAACAGTGAGAGTTTTTGTTAGTTAATAATCAGTTCTTAAAACCACAATTAAAATGAAAGTATTATCATAAATACAGTTACTTATCATGTTACATTATAAATTATGTTAATTATAAACTCAAGTTACATAAACATGAACAATTCTGTCTTTCTATGAAATATTCATGGGAATTCAGTAAATTAACTTTTTTATCAGCTCTAAACCGCTTTTTATTATTATCGTCATTTAGTTGATTGAATTTTTAAGATTTCTAATGTTTGTTTACCAAGCAAACATTTGATACTTTGTTAGATTGTAACAATTAAAATCATATCATAATTTGGTTTCATTGTTGCTGAAATTCAATTCAATTGTTGATCAATTTTGTTTTTTTTTAATTGTTCTGTTATTGTAATCATATCATTTTATTTCGTAGATACTTCAAATGTTTACTCTTATTCTTATTATATTCGTAAGCAAACACTCAAGGATGATATTAATAATAATTTCATATTAAATCATCAGTGTTTGTTGAAAAGTCAAAATTCAAAATGAAACTTTTTTGTTAGAACTTTAAGTTTTCGAGAGTTCGAAGATTATACAATTATCATATAATAGTCGAAACTTAGTCACCCGTAATCGAAACTTAATCACTGCCTAATTTCAGCCATAATTAGACACTTATAGTGAAAATGGTAATTAATTAATTAACGAATAAACTTATTCAGCAAACATGTGCTTGTGTAGCTGCATGGAAGTAAATCATTGGTGATATTTAATTATCTCTAATTGTAATGAATTATTAATTCGAAGATGATTAATAAATAGTTTTTTTTAGATGTTGATGAATCTTAATCATGGCATAAGAATAAAATCTTTCTAGTTAATCTCATGTTATCTTGGTTTCTAAATCAACAGTTAGTCTGTTGACTGAATCGAAACTGATGATAAATTGTGAATAAAATTAACTTTCGCTCGGATTTTAAGACTGATTCTTGATCTTAATCTGATTTTGAGTATATTTGGTGTCGATTGTTGAACAATTTGATTCCAATCGATGGGAAATATGAATAATTAAGTAAACAAATCGTTTACTGTCATTGACCAACCTGGTACAACGATTGTAACTGATTTACAATTTTCATTCAATAAACTTAAATAGTTACAATTCAATCAAAAGTGTGAATCAATCACCACCCACAACCTCCTACCAACCAACTTACCTGACCATTGTCAACCCCTTTTTCAGTTTCAGTATATAAGTCGAAAAGATTGCATTTAAATCATCAGTCAGCTCAACAACAATCAACAATTAACAACAAAAAATAACAATTTGAGTCTTTTTGCTTTTTTTGCTAATTATAAATATTAGAAAGTTTCAAATCAAATTCTTTAAAAATGTCAACTAAATTAATCTTATTTTTCCTTTTCGCTTGTTTAGTCACACTCGTGATTGTGTCCGCAGGCAAACCTTACAGAAACATCATAATTCACGGATGCCATGGGAAGACCATCGTCACCGGTGGTAAGAAAAGCAAAAATCGTGGTGACATCATCCTGAAGGAAAACTGTTACAACGAAGTCGACAGACACATCACCTACTTTTACCCTGTTCGTATGCACTATTTTGCTGGATATCGAGGTGGTCACAGCGGAGGTTTTGGTCGTCGTTTTGGACGAGGCTTCGGTGGTCGTTTTGGTAGAGGAGGTTTTGGAGGTCGATTCGGTGGTCGTTTCGGTGGCGGTTTTTAAATTAAATTTTTAATTTTGATCCTCTTGTGTTGGACACAATGGATACTAACACTTTTCCAAATTAATTAATTTCAACTGTAAACTCAGTTAACAAATTGTCACAAATAAATTGAGTATCTGGTTAACTAAATTAATGACTTCATCTACATCATAGTTTATTTCATTAAGCTGAACTTTCATTAAGATAAAATTTGATCATCATGGTGTAGATGAGAATCAAATCCCTATTGAATTTTCATCAACCACCAAACATAATTGATACAAAGTATTGGATCAACTTTCAATTAAATATTTCCCTTTGCTTAGCGATTAAATTAAATGAACAAAAAGTTAATCAACTTAAATGATTGCCATTAATCATAAATTATCATTCTACATGATTGACTTATCAGAATATCTCAGCATTAGTGATAATCGATGATAATGAATAAAAAAATACAAAAATAAACAATCAACTCGTAAATTAGACTAAACTTATTAATATTAAAATGAAAGTGATCACCGATTTTGCTGATTAGTTTTCCATCTAATCATTTTTTCAGTTTCTTCCGCAAAATAATCAATATTACCTTTCATGATAATCTGATAATCTCAAGAGATAATTGTGATTCAGGTTAATGAGATTTTGCTTTCTATTGATGTGTCTTCACTGTTATTAATGCTTCAGTCAGATAATCAATCGATTTACTTGTTGATTATAAACAGATCTGAGGCTCATCGTCAGTATGAACATTATTGAAAGGGATTCGGAACTTACCCATTATCATGGCCAAACATGGTCGCTCTTTTTTGAACAACAATCCACAGATTTTTACATATACATGAATAAGTGAAGCCCATTACAATACAGGGTATCACCAGGATTAAGGTGAACATGTAAAACTCATACAGTTTCCAAATAACCGTTTGACTTGGATCCTTATAACACCAAAAAGCTTTGTACCTTTCACCGACCTCGACATGAACCTTGAAGGTGATAAATCAACAATAAATTGTTATCTAAATTACATATTTATCTTGATAATCTGCAAAATTTAAGATGTTAATCAAGTTTTTAATCGTTGAGTAGATGAAATTATCTGGTTAGAGTTGATTTCATCCCTTACCCAATCAGAATAATGTACAAATTCAAATATCAAGTTAACCAATTAAGCTGGATTGATAGTGCTAATGATTGGATGGATACGTGAGTTGATTGCATAAACTGTTGAAAAATCAAATAATAACGATAATAATAATTTCGTTGATGATAATGGTTAACTGATAAGCTAATTGAAATGCATTATGTTACCATGATGAATTTACTAGAATAAAGTTAACAATTAACATGGGAAAATACAATCAGAGTAAATTTTTCCATAATAAACAATGAAAATCATGTTATCATCACAACTTGAAAATATACATAAGTGTATCCAAGGTGTGGTTTGAGTTGAATCAATTTAAATTGCATTTCTAATACAGAATTACGGTTGCAATTGAACTGCAAGCAATTTATCATCAAGGCAATTGCCATAACAGTTATCATTTCTTCACATAAATTATGCAATTTGATTGTTTTCAAACACAAACAAAAAAGAGATTCAAATGTAGCTCTATTTCCGATATTTTGAAGGGAAAATTATCACAAACAATTGTGATTACCTGAATTCTTGTCAGGTAGATAACTACAATTGTAAATCATTTTTTCCTGTAACCTTTTCGATGCTTCAAGAGCAACATGATAGTAATCACCATGAAGATCATGATCGAAGTATCTTGAAAACTCTGAAAGTAAATAAAACACTTGAATGAAAAGATATTCATCTACAAGTAAGTGAATAGCAAAGGAATCATAAGAAGTGAAAAATTGTTATTAAGATAAATGGAAAATGAAAAGAGTTCAAAGTATTAATATCCTGAGGAAAAATTGCACTTTTTTTACTTTCATGTGAATATCATGTTGACTTTTAACTGATCAACCAGGAGTTTTTCTGTATTTTTGTCAAGAGATATTATTTTTATGAATCAAGTTCATGAATTGCTGGATTTGCTTGATTCACAAATTGCTTTATTTCTCCTTTAATTAATCTTCTAGTGTTTGAATTAAAACAATCAAAACAGAGAATCACAAGTAAAACCAATGGATAACTAGAAGACTTTTTTATTGTCACAAGAACTTTATTACGTTGTTATATAATTGAACTGAGAAAAGTGAATAAAGTTCATTTTCTAACCTAAAACTTTATTCAAAAATTAGATAATGAAATCAATAGGGTAACAGCTTTTTCACCATGAACGAAACATATGAGTTGATAACAATGTAACAGGGAAGTGATACTAAAGAAGATCATTCGAATCTGAACCTGGATTTTCAGAACTTCATGAGTATTAAATCAACAAGATTATCATTTTTGACATTTGATTTAGATTTCGGTTACATTAGAAAATCTTCTGAAAATAATTGAAAGCTGATAACCTCATAAATTTTATCTGTTGAACATTTAGTGAAATTTGATTCCGAAAATTTTGCCAACTTTTCATGATGAGAAAATGACCTTTTGGTCGCGGGTTGAATGTTTATGCCCTTTCCTTTTCCGAGTCTTCAAATGAAACAGAAAAGTAGAAAATTAATCTTGATGACTCGAGAATGAACTTTGATTGAGCTAATAAATCAAGGAAATGAACTCAACATAAGGATTCTAACATTGTCCAGTATCTAGAGATTTAAGTAATTTGAACTTATTATATACAATGGAAAATAATAGAAAATGCTAATCTGATAATATCCCATGAAAAAATGAGACAAACATACTATCAGTTTTGATGAGAAAACTCGATACCTTTATTGTGATAACAATAACGAGAAAAATATGTTAAATAACAAATGGAAAGATGAAATAACAGAGGTGAAAACATCGAGTTTCTATTTGCTTTAATGTGAAAACTTGAACCTTTTCTAGATGAACTTAGAGCAGTTCTAGAATATAATTTTTCGATTATCTGAATTGTCGTAAATATCATAATAACAATGTTTCAATATATTCCATGATAATTTAAACGGTAAAAGTCAACTCATTATCTTCTGAAATCTAACATGAAACCTTCAAATGTTTTTATACTTTTATCTATCTAATAATGAACTAATTTAATGTCAACAGTTTGATAGTCAATTTTATCGAAATAAATCGAATATTCCAATGACTTTAAGTCCAATGTTCCCTTAATTAATCTGATAAATTGATTAGAATATTAAATGTAATTCCCCCAACAGCCTCTAACAATAAGAACGAGAATAAAACACTCAATGAGATTGGGCACTAATACGTCACAGATTTCAAATAAACTGTGGAGGGAAATGATCTACATGAGATTTCATTATTGTTCTGATTTGAATCTATAAATTGAGATTTTTTCTATTAATAACTAACAAATAATCATTTCCAAAAAATGATCGAAATCATGATGAATCGTTTAATCGATAGCATTTCGAACATTCAAATGCACTTCAATCTCTCCTCAAGTAGCTACATACATGTAAATGTTTATTCAAAATTGTTACAATTCAGATGATTAATCGTCTTACTATTTAATATTCAACCAGAGGGTAACAAGTTCGGGAACAATTAAAAGAGTGGTTAAAGTAATTTCGATGAAACGTTTAAAGAGTGTATCCTGAAAAGTTCTGACAAGATGAACATATGAAGTTAATTGTTTTTAATTAATTCAATCGACCGATCAGTTGAGTATCAAAATCATCTTTTTTTTCGGTTAATTGTTTCACTTTGATTGTAATGTTTTCTCATATTCTTTGATTTAGAAACATGACATTTCAATCAACATTTAATTTGATAATTCAAAAATTAGAATCAAATGCCAGAGGCGAAAATAATTTAAAATGATTTTGCACAATTAAATCTCTTTTCCTGTCATTTGATTTTCCATAGTCAACTTTAGGTTGATGTGACAATTGACAATATATTAATACGTTAATTTGTTATCAGCTGATTCATTTGACTAATTTCATAAATGATAATTATCTTCAAATTGATAATTAATCACCATTATTTGTTTCAAATTAACACATTCAGTTAGTTTTAATCAACTTAAATGTTAATGGACCAATCAAGTTATTTAATCAACATTGATTGTCTTAAATCAAATGTCCTTCAGAGTAAATTAATTGGACAATCTAAATAATCAAACTTTGATTGTGTTGATTTTCTAGGAGAAGCAAGTAAATTACAGCTTAATCTCATGACACTTAAATGATTATCGAGACAATTAATAGCGGTTATTAATAAGATTTAATCAATTACCCAAGGTCATAAAATTAATTACTTGGAATAAATTAATTTAAGTCAATGTTTCATTAACTATTGCAAATCAACCGGTAAGATCAAATTAACGCACTTCCATTATTGAAATCAATCAAAGTGAAACTTTTTAATTCTTGCCTTTAATTGTCAACAATCCTGATTTCGTCGCAACTAATTAAATTATCCAATTTGATGTTAATAAAAAATTCTCATTTCTCTGCTTGATATCGACTAGAGAGTCGTCCAGTTCACTCTATGAACTGTATTATCTATTATACCTTTTCCATGAATTTATCCTGATTGACAGTTTATCTTATCGAGGAAATGAGTGAATTGAGAAGTTTAATTATCGACTAATCAAGAAAAGAATCACTAACAGGAAGAGAAAAAGATTAGAGAGATTAAGATTTAGTTTTCATCTGAAACTCGGACTTAAAGTAAAACAGTATAAGAACTTGAGATTTAATCTCATCTGTAACTTTGCTCATTATGTTGACTTAAAAAAGGATCATTCTTATCACCATCCTATTCGAGGTGATAAAAGTCCAACGAAGATTTAGATGGAAATTAGTACAATGTTACAGTTCGTGTTTCTCTCTAAAATGGACTCAATCGCCTCTATTTATAGTGAAAGTCTTTAGAAATACATGAGGTACATTTTACATGATAGAGCTAAGAATTGGAGATAATCTCTCTCATGGTAACCATTTCTGGCGAAAACTTTGTGAATGTGATTATCTATCAATTAGTAATCATTACATCGTAATCAGATTACCTGAAGAGGTATTCACATTCTCATAGGAATTTTCTGTCCAGATTATTTTGTTGTTTTTTCGAATCATCATGAAATTTCAACTATAAGGTATGTGTTATAATAGCATTTTCATGACATTGAATACCGATTCCTTAGATATCATAATATTAACAGAAGACAAATCAAATTATCTCAATCTGCTGAATGATATTACAAAGTAATAATGTTATTGGAGATGAAAACATTTCTTTGTTGTATCCAATATGAAAATTGAATTTTATCATGAATATCGATGGATAAGAGTTGAAAGCAACATGATCGGTTAATACTTGGACAAGTATTGTTATAATAAATCAGTTCAATGATTTGATTGAAATATCTTCCATCATCACGGTAAGCATATTATTTAACAATTCAATCACAGAACAATTTCAATCCATACTAAAAGAATCTGAAAAATCATTGGAAAAGTTTCAAGGGTCATTGATAACAAACTTACGTGATATCAAACAATCAGTTTAGGCAATCAAGAGTATCTATTATGATAACTAACGATTTAGACTACGATTAACCAAGGACATAAATCATCATTTTCAATTGTTTACCTGTAAATGCAGAATCGGTGAAGCTGAGATTAGGGAAAAAATCCAGGTAAGAATGATGATCATCCGAGTGTGTGACATTGTACACATGTAACGACTTCGAACGGGATGTAAAATCGCGTAGTATCTAATTCAATGAAAAAAACGTAATCAACGATGAAGATTTGTCTATTATTATATATGCATTAAGGTTACGATGAAGATATCATGCAATATTTCAATGCTGATCTATTAATAATCATGACGAAAAAATTTGTTTACCTTTCAATACTCATTGCTGTCAGTGTGTAAACAGAGCAAATGGCTGAAACATTTTGCATGTAATGAACAAATTTACAAGGAATCGGTCCGAATTCCCATGAAAATGAAAATAATTGACCAAACTGTTGACAATCGATGACCATTAATCCATTATTTATTTGGGTAAGTGGTCGATATGATGATGATATTCATGATTTAATCATGATTCCAGTGCACACAATGTAATGAAACAAGAAACAATAGATTAGTTTGTTAACAGTCAGTGATTAGAATGTAAATCAATTGAGTTAAATTCTTTCTACTGGATAATTCAAATGACAGCACATTGAAATCGTCAAAGAATCAAATTAAATGACAACAAATTCTTATTGAATTTTGATTTTGCAATACAGATGAAAGAGACTTGAATCGCGAGAAGAGTTCCATGTTTTCAAGTTCTTTAGAAAATCTGCAAAAAGTTCTAATGTTTCCAACCATGAATATCAGAATGAACATGGAGTAATTAGTAGAGAATAACAATTTCAACAAGTTTCCCTGAGAATTAATTAAATTGAGTGAAAATGATTATGATTCAGTTCATTTAATCTTCAATATTGATATAACATCGAGAGTCTAGTGATTTAAATTTTTTGAATTCTGTTTGATTAACTTTTAAATCACAAATGACAGGATTAAATGATTGATTATCAACATAATCACTAATCGCCTCAATTAAGTATTAATAACTGTTAATTGTTAAAACCACCAATTGGTCAGCTCTATCAATGTGCAAATCGATATCATAATCAATAAAAAAAAGTATTTTTAATTAGCAAATATGATTGATTATGAAACCGATTGTACATGTTTATCAATTTAAACAATAAAAACGCTTAAATGATTGATTGTATTATCGATTGGACTCTAATTGACAATGGAAACGAACGAAAACTTTGATATATCAATCGAGGTTGTTGCAATATTATTCAATTCATGATTATTAACTCTCAACCATTGACTCAAAGATGAAGATTATGATAAAAGAAGAAATGAAAAACAAAACACTTAACTGAGATTTACCTGAAGATAAAAAAGCAATAGTATTTCATAAATACTGAATTCAATTCATTAGTTAATTAGAAATTGATCATTAAAGATCAACCAACGACTTTGGTAGTCCAGTGAAGGGCAACCAAAGTCAGTTACAATATTATTCTTTTCAATTTAGTTACTTGTATTTATAGTTAAAATAAATTAATTGTTTAATTAATAAATTGTTCTGGTTTACATATTAACTATTGGTCAGTGAAGACCGATGATTAAATCATCACCTCTAACCCTAATCGTGTGTGTAAATTGTTCGTCAGTGAAGACGACAATTTGGTTCTAAATATTAAATAGCCAGTGAAGGCTAAAGGTTAATTAATCAACCAATTGTGCTAATAGATATAAATTCAACCCCTTTTAATTTTCATGTAATTTTTACGTTACATTTGGTGGCCGTGTGAGGGTGAATTTTGTGAACTAATCTCCATGCAAATTTATTCCTCAACCTAAATCGAACTATAAATGACCTTCAATTGCAAGTTAAAATCGTGGTCTCAACCTCACTCTAATGAAGAAATAAAACTCAACAAATTATCAATCAATAAATTAAAATCAACAAATTAATAATCAACAAATCAACAACTTACTAATCATACAATTAACAAATCAACAATTAAAAAAATCAACAATAAAAAATCAAAAATTAACAAATCAACAATTAACAAATCAACGATTAAAACAATAAAAATTAAAGGATTATCTAATCAATGATCAGAAATTAAAAATAATCAATTAGCATTAATAATTAATCAAACCAATTTGTATTTAAATCAAATAATTGTTAATCCAATTTACAGATTTTCCATTTATCTTTAAATTATACGAAAGTAAGTCTTTTTTGGTATCTTTCCTCTTCTTTTTTACTATCATTAAGGTCAGTGAAGACCAATCTTTAAGTACGATTGTGTTCTTATCTTGTTCATTCTCACAAATTGATTTTTCAGTGAAATCATTAAACTTGAGGTCAGTGAAGACCCTTGCTTCTTGATTGTTTCTTCTCTCCTTAGAGTATTAAGTAAAAAAATCCTTAACTGTCAGTGAAGACGTTATACTCTTCAATACATTCAATTACATGTATAACAAATTACCATATAATTCCATCTAACACATTACTTTATCAATTATGAATTACCCTGATCACTTTAGATTCAATCAAATTGAATATAACCCATCAATTAACACTATTAATTCTAACAATAACATAAACAATCATATTACCATTGAGCCATACAAAGGTGACAATGAAGATTTAATTGATTGGTTAATTAACTTTGAATTAGTTTCTAGTGCTTTAAGTCTTGGTGCTGCTGAGATGTTCAAGATAATTCCCTTTTATTTGCAAGGTTCAGCTCGCAAATGGTACAACGTTACCTGTAGTCCTCATTCTTTCCGAGAAATACCTAAAACTTATGATGAATTAAGAAAAAGAATGATTTTAGACCTTTGTCCAGCCGATTATCAAGCTCATCTTTCCCATCAATTTCATTATAGTAAACAAGAGCCTAATCAGCTAACGACCAACTTTGTTTATCAAATTCAAGAATTATGTATGAGAATGAATAAAAAGATGCCAGAAAAGCTCATGATAATCTTTATCATTGAAAGACTTTTACCTCAAGCTAAATTCATAATAACTTTACAAAGTCCTCAAACATTAACAGAACTTATTAATGCTGCTAAATTAGTAGATAAAACCGTCAACTCAATAGTAAAACAAAATGAAAATGAAAATAATTTGAAATCACATCAATTACAGTTTAAAATGAACCAAAGCAATGAGAAAGTCAACGATTCAGTTTCTTCCATTTTTCCAATTCCAAGTACAAAATTTATACATAAAGAAATCAAAATAAACAACGATAAAGTTGAAGCAATGTTCGACACAGGTTCTGGTTTAACACTAATCTGTAAAAGTCTAGCTGATCGACTAAAATTAAACCTTCAACCCTATCTTGCACCTTCTCCCTTAGCTGTTAACAACAGTCCAGTTAAAATACTTGGACAGGTTAAAGTAAGAATAAAAATTTGTGATGACAAATCAGCAATTGCAATATCAACAATCGTCCAAGTAACTGAATATTTGCCATATCAATTCGGCGCTTTAATCGGTCAAGATATAATGACTAAAGCCAATCTTATAATTGATTGCGCATCTAAAACAGTTCATATTAATAATTCAAATTTCATTAATCTCACGAGTTTACCAAGTGATAAACATTCAGAAGAGATAAGAGAAACTGAAATTATTCAAAAACTTGATCAAATAGAATCGAATCAATGCAACTCCAATGACGAGAATGAACAAGAAGAAAACAATTGTCCTAGTTCAGAATTAGTTGATCCTCTTGATATAACAATTGCTGAAGAGATACCAAAATTGATTGACAAGACTAACGTTAATTGTTCTAATCTTTACATGGAATCAGACTCAATTAAATGTTTACCTTCTTATTATTATACTTTATCCCACTTAAATTGTTATTCATCACTTGAATATTATCTACCCTATCACTTTACAAAAGATAGAATCATCAACTTAAATAGTCATGAACCTAACGATAATGTTTTCAACTGGCTGGTACAAAGGAGTGCCGATGAAATTACCTAACGATAACCCCCCATAAACTTCTCGAAACATGGACTTCACCCTTTGCTTTGGCAGGGACTGCTCAAATTTAAGACGACGGAAATGTTGCAATATTATTCAATTCATGATTATTAACTCTCAACCATTGACTCAAAGATGAAGATTATGATAAAAGAAGAAATGAAAAACAAAACACTTAACTGAGATTTACCTGAAGATAAAAAAGCAATAGTATTTCATAAATACTGAATTCAATTCATTAGTTAATTAGAAATTGATCATTAAAGATCAACCAACGACTTTGGTAGTCCAGTGAAGGGCAACCAAAGTCAGTTACAATATTATTCTTTTCAATTTAGTTACTTGTATTTATAGTTAAAATAAATTAATTGTTTAATTAATAAATTGTTCTGGTTTACATATTAACTATTGGTCAGTGAAGACCGATGATTAAATCATCACCTCTAACCCTAATCGTGTGTGTAAATTGTTCGTCAGTGAAGACGACAATTTGGTTCTAAATATTAAATAGCCAGTGAAGGCTAAAGGTTAATTAATCAACCAATTGTGCTAATAGATATAAATTCAACCCCTTTTAATTTTCATGTAATTTTTACGTTACAGAGGTTTTGGTTCTTCGATTTCGATTATGATTAAACAGTTTCTGACATCAAATCTGCATTTTCATAGATTTAAAACCGTTAAGATTTCTCATCACAGATTGTTTGACAGATCGAATTAGAACTGTTCAACGAGTTCTGACAATTTTATCAATCATTCAAAATCGATACCAAAATCATCTGATTTAAGATGATAAGAGACTTTGATTTGTTCCTGTGAAAAAAAGTTCAATTGAATTTCTCTGTTTCCTCAATTTATTCGAGGAAAAACAATGATACTGTTAACGTATTAAAAATAAGCAATTTCGAAATGTTCATGGTTCTAGAACATTTCTACGTTGATAGTTTATTTGTCATAGAAGTTTTTTTCTAAAATGACGAACACTTAACTAAGGAGAAGTTGCTTTTTTCTCAACTTCCTGTTGATGCAACCAGAATACTAATCATATGTTAGATTATTATCAAGATCTCTAAGTATCAATTACGTTTAGATTATAGTGGAAACCTGAATAATCAAACTTGTCATTTGTTTGTAATGATGACTTGAAGCACTTACTTTGACAGGTACACAGACAATGATGAGAAGTAGATCAGCTGATGCAAGAGAAGCAAGAAATACATTGGATAAGGTTCTCATCCGCCTAAAGTGACTCACAGTGTAGATGATTAATCCATTACCTGGAATTAGAGAGACAAATGAAAAAGAAAATGAGATTAAAAATTTAATCTCTATGGTTATCACTCTTTTAGAAAGTTTTAAAGCAAATTCTAAAAGTTTAATTAGTTCGTGATAATAGTAGGTTAATATTTGAAACGATTTCAACATTAATCTTCAGATAATAAATGAAGTTATCAAATTAGATGTTATTACTTCATGAGCTACGAAATCAACGATTTACAAGTTGAATTTTAGTAAAAAAAAGGCTTCTAAAGTTGTGAGCTCTGGATGAGAAAAATTCAGTTGAATGGAAATCATCATGAAATAATGATCCTCATGATGATGCAAAGGAAGAATCGAGAACAGGTAAGGATAAACTTGAGATTTTCCGTCCATTTAGCAGATTAAGAGACACCATGTTATTAGTTATTGTTAATCTCTTGTAACATTTTTCTATCATTTTTTTTACTCGAAGTTTTCATCTCTTTTCATTTCTGATTAAAGTTCTGGATTCTTTTTGTTGATTCATTCTGAATGTTTACCTGGTAACTTATGTTATGAATTCTAAATTGAGAAAACCAAGAAAATCACAAGAGAAAATAGTTATAGATACAGAGATAAACATTAAAAGTCTTCTGTAAGTTTATGTAAATTAACAGAATGTAATCATGAATGAAAATGTCGAAATTATCACAACATTGACAAAGTTGAAATTCTTATTCGATTTCATAATAGAATCATGTTAATTAGGATAATCAAAATGTTCTGTTATCAATGTTGAAATTTCTCTTATAATAACTGGATCAGGATGATTACCTTGATTCGATTCTTTATTATCGAATAATCAATCAGCGATTTGTATAAATATCTTCGCATAGGAAACTATTAATCTATTCTTTATTCTTTCTGATCAAGATGAGTTTCAGAACATAAGTGGGTGTAAGCGAAGATTATTAAGCTGAACTGAGTAATTCTGTTTCCAAGTGATGAGAGAAATCATTTTATCAAAATGTCTTCTCGTGTTTTTTTCCCTCTTAGTAACCAAGTTTCTTCTGAATCTTCTCATGATTATCACTCATGGTAGAAATCTTGTCTTCATTTCTTCATAGACTTGTTCTTGTTTCTTAATTCATTGAACATGATGAATATGTGATTATAAATAAGTAAAACCTATTGGATTAACTTTAAATCTTTTAGATCAACTTACATGTGTAATCAATATTAATCATGATAAGTGAAGAATTGATTTTGTGGTTCAATTTTATTCTAAACTCTTTCAACTTCTTTCTGATTAGCATTTCAATAGATTAATCAGAGAAACTCAGAAAAGTTAGAATAGGATAATAGTAATTGAGATGAGTAGAAATTGAAAACAAATTTGAATCGAAAATTTCATTGTTAATTCGTGATTTAAAAGGTAATTGACTACTAAATCAGTTATAGTTTAATCATGTAGAATTACAATCATCTTAATTGTATTTATGTTATATTGTCAGCAAGAGTTTTTTTCTGAAAACAATTGACAACAATTTGTTTTGTCAATGATGATTAGTTAACAATCAAACATGTACTTTGTCAGTGCTCTCAAGGTTAATGATAAAATAGATGTACATGTAGTAACTCAATGAAGGAAAACAAATTAGAAACAACAACAAGATGATGGTAATGATAATGATGATTACGATGATAACCAATGGAATATTTCAATAATGAGTCTTGCTAACAATCAACAATCAACAATCAACAATTATAATCATCTTAATTTAAGTCTTTGTCTGTGTTTTTCGTAACAATCAAATGAAACTATTCGAGATTATCTGAAAGAAAAAGAAAACTTCTAAACATTAGTTCTGTCATCAAGAGTTTTCTACCTCATTAGTTTAATTGTTTGTTATTACAATGTTCGAATCAGTTGATTTGATTTCTCTGAATAAATTGTTTCTTCCTTCTTGCATATATTAACAATCAACAGATAGGATCAACTTTCCTGTTCAACCAGTTAAATGCTATTCGATGATCATCATAATCATCTACGTGAATAATAATCAAGTCAAATTGTCACAATTTGATCGCTGACAAAATTATAATATGATTAAATTGATGAATATTTGATTCTGAGTTCTTAACTATTCAGATAATTAAACGTAAATTTCATACATAAATGCATACGAGTTATAATTTGAAACCATAATTAAGGATAAATTTTCCAATCCAAAAATAGTTTTTCAAATTAAATCAATCGGATTAAGATTGACACTCATTAATATGTTTTTGATTCTTTGAAAAGTTATAAGCCTGATTGGGTTTTGTTATTTTCAATCATGGTTGATCATTAATTAACGAATTTAATGATTAATGGAAGAAAAAATTTTGATTATCGCCCAGAGGTCTAAACACTTTCTATTGGAACAGGTTCCTTGGTTAATTTTAGTTAATTCAGTTTGTTTATCATGACACAGATTCAGGTAGTTTGTTGGTTAATTTCAACGATTATAATTATAATTAATTTCTCTTTTTACTATTCTAATGCCCTAAACAATTGGGATGAATTTTAATTATCGATTGAATTGTCAAAGTGATTCCGTTGACTCATGATAATCAATTCTGTCTCAAGTTATTAATGATATTCTGAATAATGATGGAATCTTATTCAAATTCAAATTAAGACATAATTGAGACTAGCATCAGATCAGCGTCATTATTTATCAATATTATCATGCAAATGTCGGTAAATATGAGATACGATAAGCAAACAAAGAAACTGACTGGGAACCGTTATTTTCAAAACGATAAAATGAATTTGAATCATCTTGAACAACTTTAATTGTATGTTACCAATGTGATAAAGTTAATCAACTTTATCTTGATAGTTTACTGACAATTTCGAGTGATAATATGTGAAAATTAGTTGACTATTTACAAAGAAGTAGTTGAATTAAAATGGTTTCTTTGGCTTGAGAACTGTAAACTTTATGGATTAACGGGAATCAAGTGACATTTTCTTGATAATTATCTAAATGATAATGATGATGATGAGATAATGCTGACGAATGAGAGATGAGGATCATCTTTGCCAACTTTTCACTGTAAATTTTAACGCAACAATTAAAGAGGCACATGAATTAAAAAAGACCCAAAAACGTGGATTAAAGATTAGATTAATTTAATCTGTTTGATGATCACAATTGGCCAAAGATTAAAAAGTAACGGAATTATCACTGTTTCACTTAATTTTAATTGCTGACAAACTCAAGGCGAATCTTTAGATTTAAACAACATACAGTGTTTCCCGTTTGAAGAAACCAAACCATCAAATGAAGAAACCAAGATTTCATTTGAAGAAACCAAAATGACTTTTATTGATTTTTAATTGTGATTAATTAATTACACTAATTACCAATTACATTAATTCAATTTGAGCTCGAAGATCAGGGTTATTACAGGGTTGCAATACAATAGCGAAAATCTGACCTTTCTCTTTTGACCTTCGGCATAAAAATCGTTGATATCTAAGTTGTGCTTCGATTTAACAATTCGATCTCATCTTTTGTAGGTGTCTCATTACTCAATCTATTTGACATTTCGATTAAATAATCTACTAGTATTTAGCTGTGGTCTCGAAAACTTACCTGAAGAAAACCAATCGAAATTTAGATCAGGTCTTTTACAATCGAAATATTTTCAACCAAGCTCTCCCTGAGAGCATTGTTCTCGAATTATTTTCGTTATCATCTTACCGGTGATATCGAACTTTTTCTTAATACTTTGAATCTAAACCTAAAGCTCAAAGCAAGGGATTTATGTATGAAGACAGTGGAAACTTTTCTCGCAATCTTAGCAATTCGGTTGAATTGATCAACTGTCGATTGTAGCAATTTGTAAATTGACCAATTAAATTCACATGTAAGACGAAAAAGGAGAGTAAAATTTTTCAGTGATAATATAATTTTTTCATTTAATAATGATACTAAACTTAATCAGGTCCTTGATTGACTAAAACTAATTTAAATTGCCTGGGGGAAAATTATCCAGAGTCAAACCATTTTGATGATGTTGTTGTTGATGATGATGAGGTTTCCATTTGAAAATCACCAAAAGCATCATGTTAATCATGCTAATAAACAACACCTGATAACCTTGAAGGAAAATCAGTGAAAAATTCATTTCCAATGAAAAGTTTTTCTTTTCTGCTTCTCAAACTCAAACAAAAACTTTTTCTCAATTTCTCACTGACTTTTACATTGTTTCTACAGTCTCGCTTAATTGTGGAGTTTTAAGTAACAATTAGCTTTTTAAATGATTGATCTCATCAGTAATTAATTACTTTCCACCGCTATGATCATTAGAACTTTTCTCTTCCTTTGCTTGGGAATTGCCTGAAAGTTTATCATAAATATTGTAACAATTTTCTTGATCAGTTAAACCAAACAAGTTAATCTCTCAATCTAAACGACGTTGGTAACACCGATTATATTGATAATCGGACATTATCAATTAGATTGATTGTAATCAACTGATTGATTGTTGATTGTGAATCTAAAGATAATTTAAGATTGTTTGCCAATACTCTCCAAAGACAAAAGGTTGGCTAAAGAAATCGTCGAAAACATTTCGAGAAAAGTTCAAAAATCAACAAATAGAAACGAGTTGATTTATCTTCATCCAGAACAGTTTTAATTGTAACTCTATGAAAGAATCACAATTAATTTTCTTTGAGAGAAATGCTTAATACAGCTAATCAATTATAATTAGCACTACTATTAATCTGGCAAGCAAATCAATTTGGATTACTTTGATTTCTGGACTTAATTGGTTAAATCGTTGATTATCATCAACTAAACTGTAAGTTCCCTGATCTTATAATTAATTGGCTTCAATCAACTTACCAATAAGACCAGTGATCAATGTGATCCCATAAATCAACGCTGTTGGTACCAGATCATAGTAATCATATGTGTTCAGTGATGTATCTAAATCATAATCGTATGAGATAAATGATGAAGTTGAATTTTCCAAATCTGGATAATTAAGATCCATAGGTAATGATTAAACTCTTAAATTAACTTCAATTTGCTGTCCCAACACTAATGCAGATAAACAATAACACGAAATAAATTGACAACAATCAGTTGGATTATCACATTTGATTCAGATACGATTTGTAATGAAATACAAGTGATAGTGAAAAGATTGATCTAGATTAGTAATTAAGAGGTAAGTTGACAATCAGTTGATTGTAGAACACAAATTAACTTTGGTGATTAATATTAATCCATAATTTTGATAATTGGAACAAAATTTGAAAGTGAAAACAAAACTTGGAAAAACACTTTAATCTATCGGAATTATTGAGAAAATAATACTAATACGACATAATAACAATCAGATGATTCTAATTATGATTTAATGACGAGAAAGTTTTGTTATTTCAATAAAACTTTGAATTTCATGATGAGGAAAGTGTTGCCATTGATTCTGTTCATAGAAATCAACTGAATCTAAACTTGATATTATCTTTCTCATGTTATCACACTGAGCATGGCTCACAATCAGTTAAGTGTGAAAGTAGCGACAACAATTTAAATCATAATCATACATGTAAGTTGGTCTCTTGATGATTAACTAATCTACTATCAAGGTTTTGATTTAATTTACCTTTCCAAGGTGAGTAATTAACCATTGTGATTTGAGTACGTGATTTTTTCTTCAATTTAATAATCTGAATTATTGAAAAATGATCAAGGTAATAATTAAGACTCTCTGAGTAGTTTAATCGTTTATTATTTTGACTTTAAACAATATCACCAATTAAAAGATGTTTAACTTAATTAATAACAAGCTATTAGACAAAGATGAAGATAATCAATGTTATCAACCAATCATTAATTTCTAATCACCTTATTTGATATCTGATCATTTTTTATTTCTAATCTTGAGGTAAGGATAAACACTTTGTTTTAATTGTATTTATTATCGACTCGAATTAAATTGTTGTCGATGTTACAATGTTTCTCAAACGAGACGAAAATTGAGACGATTTGAAGATTTGAAATTATGTCAATTTTCTAACAAATTCTGATTCTGAAACTTTTTCGTTTTAAATTCTCTCATGTAATTTTCTCATCTTACTTTTCCATGATATTATTCTGTTCAATAAGACCAAAGAGAATCGATAATAAATCAATTGAAACTCAAACTCGTCGAAATCATTAGTCAGCTTATTTTTATCAAATCTGCTCAACAAAAATCCAACAATTTACTCAATTATGGATCATGTTACTTTTTTGAACATTTGTGAATGATAAAGGTCGACTGATTATCAGAGTGAACAAAACAATTTATCGAAACTCCAAGTTCGAAAACTTATCAAACCTGCTGCCATCTTCTGGCGAATAGTCAAGTCACTCATTCTCTCGAGACTCACAGCTCAACCTTTAGCTGTTTATAGTAAACATTGTTTACGATAAAGAAAAAATATTTTCAATTATTCTGCTCAATTTTTGATTATCTATTTTATCTCTGTTATTTTAGTATCTTTTCATGCTACAACAACATCATGTGAGATGTCAACTATTATTTAAACCATTCAGTGAATTAGTGAACAAAAATGTGAAACAATCAGCTACTAGTCCAAAATTGTGTCAGTTTTATTTTCATCGCATTTGTGAAATGATTCAGTTTGAGTAGTTTTTTTATTCAATTTTGCCTCCAACTGAATTGGATTGATAAACAAAAGATTTCATCCATTTATGACTATTTAGGCGTTTACACCAATTTGTGAAAGTCCTGCAGTTGATGGTTCATTTCATTTCTATTTCTGTTTCATATTTGTGAACATTTCAATTGAACTGTAATTTGAATATAAGGCAAGAAACAAAACTAGTCTTCAGTTAATTCTTTTGGGTGTTGATCTCTATTGAAGGTTTTCTTCCCTTTAGATTATCAATTGAATTTTTCGCCAATCCCAATTTGTCAACATGAGTCTATCAAGATCTAAAATTATGGCGATTTTCGACTGTGCTGATTGTTCCAATTCAGGTGAATATTTTAATAGATTTATATTAATTGGTTCTCTTATTAATTGAGTATTTTTCTTCCTTTCTTCAGACGCTCGATGGGCATCAGTTAATCGTGGAGTCATCGTTTGTGATGATTGTTGTTTAGTCCATCGTAATATGGGACGTGAAGTCTCACAGATTAAATCAATCACGAAAAGTCAATGGTCCCTAGTGAACTTCAAATGGTCATTGATCTTTATACTAGTGGAAGCAACTCTATCTGGGAATATACTTTACTCAATTCGGGAAGTAACTCGTTAACCTCATCACTAACTCACTCAATGAGATCTTCATTTCGCAAGAAACCCAATCCAAAGGATGGACTTTATCCCGTTAAAAATGATTTTATCAAAGCCAAATATCAGAAACTCGCGTTTGTCAAAAAACCAGGACCCAAGGATGGAATCGAAGGTGAAAGTGATGTTAGTGAGGAGCTTCATTCGAGTGTTCGAAGCTCAAGTCTGAAAACAAGTTTACGTTTACTGATCGCTGGTGCTGATCCTAATTATCTGCATCCAACTAAACAAAATACTCCTTTACATGTCGCTGCTAAATCTGGTCAATTGGCTCAAATGGATCTTCTCTTTGCCTATGGTGCTGATCCACTGATCACAGATTTAAATGGCAAAACAGCCTTAGACTATGCAAAAGGCGCTTCTAACAATGAGATCGTTGAGAGACTGATCGAATTTCAATTTGAATTGACCGATCGGTTATCTCACTTTCTCTGTGGCCGCAAACCCGATCATAGACAAGGTCAACACTACCTAATCCCTCAATTATCTGACAGTATTGAGCCTCCTGAAGATTCACGTTTGGCTAAAAATAAACTGCAAAATTTAACAAACAAACAATTCGAGGAACTTGCCAAAGATGTTTATGATGAAGTTGATCGTCGTGAATTAGATGAAATATGGTTACAACTTCTTAACCAATCAACTGCTAATCCTGAACATAATTTAGTTCCATTTCTACCAGTCAACCCAATGTTTTCTTCAACTCGAAACCAAGGAAGACAGAAACTCGCTCGATTTAGTGCAAAAAATTTCACCTCACTTTTGATTGATGTTCTTCTAGAATCTAAAAGGAGGCAACTTCATTCACCGAAAGGGTCAGATGCATTTTCAGCTCAAAAACTTCGAATTACCAATTCACGTATCGAATGGTGTTTACAAAATACTAGTGATGATGATACTGATCCTTTATACGATTCAGTTGCTTCCGATGATGAAAGAGATTACGATGAAGTTGAAGATGTTCTTGCATCAAAAGCTAATAAATCAGAAGCATCTAAAAATAGTTTCACCGGAAACTCAGAGCAATCAGAACAATATAAAGTTCTTCGAGATCAATTATCCAAATCAGATTCAATTCTGAAAGAGTTGATGGCAAGCAATAGATTTATGACCAATGAATTATCAACATTAAAAACTATTGTTAGTAGTTTAGTTGATGAAAATACTCAACTTCGTTCACTGTTGGAATCTCAAAAGCAAAATTCATCTGAAATATCGTTGACCAACTCTCCAGATTCATCACTCTTGTCCAGTCATTCACATCACCACCACCCTCACCCTGTTGTCCAACAATCGCCATCTCATCATCACCATTCACCTGTATTAGCACCTCGTTCTCCTAACAAGGTTCTAATTAACCGACCCTCATCAACTTGCGATAAACCTGCAATCGCTGAAAAACCCAAATTGCGATCAACACCTCCACCTCCTCCATCAACTCCATCAGTATCTTTATCTCCACATCGAATTACTCAGACATTTGAAGATACAGAACCAGTTGTCCCGCGACCAGTCTCAAAACCGAGTGTCCAACCGGCCGATTGTAATCCAAACTTAGATCAAGAGTCGTTTCCTAGTCAAGGCGAATCTGAGTTTTCAGATCTTTCACCTAAACACAATTCTAAAAGTCTATTTGGATCGGCATCTACAGAAGATGTTTTCCGTCGAACAGAACAAATAACGAAAGGTATTCAAGAACTACTTAAAGTATCACAAGAAGGTAGAAAAGAAATGTTAGTATCCAATCCGAACCCAACCTGCACTTCAAGTAACCTTAATTTGAATGCTTCTCAATTCCAAATTTTGATCCATTTTATATTTTTCGTTGCAGATTCTTGAAATGTGCTGAGAATATTCAAGAAGCAGTTTTTGGTTTGCTTACTTTATTTCCTGAGGTAATGACAAAGTTTTGCATCTAATAAAATACTAATGGATACAAACAAAACTTTGTGATTTTTGTTTGTCCTCGAAATTCAATTAAACTTCACTTGAAAGTTTCCTTGTCTAATGTATTGTTTTTACTTTTTTCTTTACTTCCTTTACAGCGACCTTCCACTAATGTACCTCTACAGTCGGCAGAAGAGCATTTCTATCAAATAATCGATGCTCTCAGTAATAATGCTGTTCGTTTGATGTCTGAATGTCATGCTCGTAACTCACATCTAGAAGACGCTGGTGAGGTTGAAAAGGTAATCGATTGTGCTTATGATATCGCAAGAGCTGCAAAACAATTAATTATCGTATTAAGTGATGCAAGCGAAAGGAAAGGTTAAAATCAACACAAAATTCAGTAAATAGCTCATAATAATCAATGGCCTCATCTCAGCACAATAATAATGAAAATTAATTTTAATTTTACTAATCAAGTATCATTTTCATCTTTTTTTGCATCAAAAAACAAACGAAGAATGGAAAGGATGAAACTTCTCAGTTTCATAACACCTAAATTTTAATAATCAGAAAAAGTTCTTCCATTTTATTAAATTCATGTAAAAAACATTGAATAAAAGTGTCCAAACTAAAGCGTTTGAAGAATGACCAAACTTAAGATGATCGATAGAAATTCGGTCAGTGTGACGCGAACATCAATCGAAGATATTGATTGAAACTTTGTCAGATATTTCGCCTTAGTAAATGTCTTTAAGGTTATGGAATCAGAGTTTCTGAACAATCCAATAACTGGGTAACTCTGTTAAAGTAACACTAATTTATATTTCTCCCTCCGGGCGAGTTCGAACCACTTCGATCTCTGGTCGATCTCTCAGCAGCAGCGATAACGGGAAGAGTCAATAAGATCAAACAAATTTCCGAAGGCAATAACACTAAAGTCAATGGTTCAGGGGATTGTTTTTTAATCGCCTCAATAACTATAATCGTAATCCGAGTGACCAATGAAATTATCGTGATGGTCAAATAGTACGCAAGTAAATCAAATTGTAATGTAAACGAAGCGAAAGAGCCGATGGAAGTGTAGACAAAAGCAAACAGTACGACGGAAGTGACTTGCCCACCCACAAAACCTTTGGTGTAAAAGTTTCCACTCGGTGGGTTGAATAGAAAATAAACGAAAACACTAAATGAAACTAAAGAACCAAATGAATTGATTGATGTCAAAACGGAACGAAAATTAACTGAAAGTCCAATCGATGGCTCCGAATAGAGAACCGTAGACATTGCGATTCTTTAATCAAATGAATCCTTTAACTCTTAATTATTTTCCTGTTTAATAGTCAAGTTGTGGATTCTAAAGCAATTTAATCTAAACAATCAACATTTGATTGTTGTACATTCAAAGCAAATTATTTTCCATTAATTATCCTCAGAAAATAGTCGTAATTTGAATGATTCCAATAAATTGTATTAATCGATTGATTGTTGGTCCATTATTTTTGATAACCTTCAATGACTTTAATATTTTTCTGCAATAATCTATAACTTTTAAAAAATTTCACGTCAAAATTGATTAAGTTTAATCAATTAAGTAATAATTAGTATTAATTAATTTCACTTATCCCTAAGGCTTAATCAATTTTTTCAATGTACCTTTCAAGGCAACAAAATGTTAAATCAACATTAATCAATCTTAAGTTAATCTGAATATTGACTAGATTGTGACTCAAATAAATGTCCATTCAGTTGATTGTTAAGAATTAATTTAATGGGAAAATTAAGATGTTGGTAATTTAATTCATAGCATTTAAAATGTGATTATTTCACAACATTACGAGAAATCAATCATTAAATTGATTCTTAGTAAATGTTAATTAATTTCATGGTCAGAATCTAATCAAAGGATTTTATCAATAAAATGTTGATAATTAGTTTGAACTTTCAACAGAAATAACAATTGAAATCAATTAAATTAACCTAAACTGATATTCTAATTGCTGGTTAATAAATGGTTTTCGCAATTGATTGGTAATTAAAACTTAATGCACAGCTAATCATCATCATCAAGATCATATAGTCAACAATTAAATTGTTAAACAGTTGAAATGGTAAGTAAATATTGAACCGTAGTCATTGATTGTCACGATCAGGAAACTAAAAATTAGCGAGCTAATCAAAAATAATTACTAATCAACAATAATCAAAATAGTAAATATCAAAATCATCTCGTTTTGATTAAATCAAGAAAACAATTAGCTAAGGATTTGAAAAATAATGATAATCACTAATCATCAATTGTTTGTTAATCGTTAACTCATCAAAATGTTTCTAAGGTGAAGATCTAAACAATTAACTCACATAATCAACTATCAAATCAAATTAACAAAATGAAACTTTCCTCTTGTTTATTAGTTTCTAAATGAATGTATGATTAACCAAAGGGAAATTTACATTGCAAGTCTAGTGACGATTTTAATTGTAATTACAACGATCATTACCATTTAGTTAAATAATTCTCGTGAAACTTTTCGAGTTTTATCTTAATTCGATATTAATTTGATAATGATGTTAGTTGATTGCCCAATTGTGATCACGGAAACGACTCTCGTTTAATGTTTATAATAATGATGAGGATCAATATGATTAACGAATTGATCATCTTAATTGTAATAATGATGAGAGCTGAATTTTCAGTCTCCTGGCTGTTCCTACGGGGAAATATTCAGATTTTTCTTTTTCCTTTTTCTTTCTCTTTTCCTTTCTCTTTTATTTACCTGAGTTTCTGGCTAACGAAAGGGGAAGATAAGTATTACTTATCATCATCACAATCGTCATTCGTCAGTTGCTTTGTCTCTCATGTTAATTATTTCGCTCAACAATTAGTGAGAAACTTGATTGTTCACGACTAAGTTGAAACTTCATTCTGTTGGTCACATTGATTTGAATCGTTTTCATCTTAATCATGATTAATTGATTAATCTGTTTAATTGATCAACAAAAGTTAATTTTGTGAACATGCCGATCGACACAACTCTAAATGATTGTGATGAAAATAGTAACTACATTGATCCAAACAATAATAGTGATAAAATTGAAGTAAATAACAACAATGAGATTAATGTCAAACCAAATATCTACAATCAGATTAGTTTAAATGATTCACTTTCAATTGATTTTGACATTGGTGATTTTAATGAAGATAATCTTTATTATCCTGATCCAATACGATCTTGGCTCGCTGAAGACGCCAACTTGGCTGTTCGAGCTCGAAATGTTTGTTACACTTATGGATCAGGTACGAATACAACTTGTGTACTTAACAACTTGTCGATTTCAGTTCCTGTCGGTACTATTTATGGCCTTTTGGGTCCGAGTGGGTGTGGTAAAACAACTTTATTGGGTATTATTTCGGGTCTCATGAAACCAGAATCAGGACTGGTCAAGGTTTTTGGACAAACTCCTGGTTCGAGGGAATCAGGTATGCCGGGTTCTGCCCTGGGGTATATGCCACAAGATACTGCTCTTCAAACTGATCTAACAGTTTATGAAACTCTTTGGTACTTTGGTCGACTCTTTTTCATCCCGACACCAGTTCTAAACAAACGAATTGAAAGGCTGATAGAAATGCTTGATATCCCCTATCCTAATAAATTAGTGTCCAGCCTTTCGGGTGGTCAATCACGTCGAGTCTCATTGGCCTGTTCAATTATCCATCGGCCAAGATTAGCCATTCTGGATGAGCCGACGTGTGGAGTTGATCCACTATTGTGTCATCGAATTTGGCAATTGATGTACAAATTTTCATCGGAGGAAAACATGACCATAATTATTACCACTCATTACATCGAGGAATGTCGGAAGGCGGGAATTGTGGGCTTCATGAGGGCTGGGGAAATATTGGAAGAGGACAGTCCACAGGCACTAATGGATCGCTATCAAACTGCTTCACTTGAGCAAATGTTTTACAAAATTTGCTTCTCACAGAAACGTCGAAATACAATAATCCGTCGTCGATTGTCCAGCAAAGGTCCAACAATCGCACCAGATGATAAACAGCGAGATTTCAATTCCCCTTACAAAAGTCACCGTGTATCTCATCCAATTCATTCATTTTTCTCATCAATTTATACTCTCACTTGGCGATACTTGATGCAAAGTTTGCGATCTCCGATTTACATTTTATTACTCTTCGTCTTTCCAATCTGTTCACTCGCCATAATGTACATTTGTGTAGGTCATTCTCCATTCGATGTTCCTATTGGCTGGGTCACTGATGATCCATCCGATTATTCAGGGCTTCATGTTCGAGAGTCTAATTACTCGATTGGTTGGCAAACTCATCGAATTCCTTACTATCCTCAAGAACTTTATGATGCTATTGATCATAAAGTTCTGAAGATAATTAAATACTCTTCTCTCGAAGACGCAATAACCGATGTGAGAAGTTTAAAGTTAAAATGTGTTGTACACATGCGACAGTTTTTCTCAGCCTCATTTCACGATCGAGTTGATATGTTCTCTCAGAAGTCCGTTGAAACTGACACCATTTCACGAGGAACCATTTGGGTCTTTGCCGATCTCTCCGATCAGTTCATGTTGACCACTGTAACTGCTTCCATTGAACTTGCGCTACTCAAGATTTTCAATTCAACGGCTCCCGCTTTTAACAGTTCGTATATTCAGAGGCAATTGCCTGTGGCCATTGGAGATCCGGTTGAGGGTGGAATCGAAAATATGTTCAAGTTGAATGTATCTGAATATCTAACACCGGGACTCATTGTATCTACTATATTCGCATGTGCATTTGCAATCTCATCGCTGGCACTCATTTCTGAATCGAAGGATAAAATGTTTGTCCGTAATTATGCCACCGGCCTTTCAGCGGGTCAAATTGTTTTCTCTCAAATAATCTCTCGATTTATCTTCCTTTCCGTTAACGGAGCTCTCTTCCTCTTCGTCAGTGTTTTCATCTTCGGTATTCCTTGTCGAGGTTCAATCTTTATTGCGATCTTCCTTATCTGGCTTCAAGCGTTAGCTGGATGCGCAACGGGAATGTTGTTCGGCTCAATGTTCCCCGACTTTGAATCGGCTCTTTACGTCTCTCTTGGTACTTTTGTATTCATCACATCGATTTCAGGGCTTTTTTGGCCGATTGAAGCGCTTCCATATTACATTAAACCGATTTCGTTTATTTCACCCTTTACCGAAGCAGCGATCGCGTTGAGAAACGTTATGATGAAAGAGAGTCAAAATTTCCAAGTTAATATTCAACCTGGAATAACAACTTCGGTCGCTTGGATTTGGGCCATGATGCTGGGCTCAACGCTGTTCCTTCAACGACGAGTATTCGCTTCCTGATAACTTTTCGTTCATCATAATTATGCCTCAGGATCGATTTCGATCACAGTTCCCTCGCTTCCACTCGACTCTTCGTCCTTTTCACTTGACTTTTCATCTGTAAAATAAAAATCGAACGAATATTAATAAATTGATTCTCGATAATCTTTGTTATCCAAAAGTCAACATTGGAAATTATTCGATAGTTAATAATTTTAATAGTTTTAATTGTTGGTTAATTTGGCGTTGAAAGCACTCACATAAATCGGTTAAGTGTTTGGTCTTTGTTTTAATTGTTTTATTTACAGCTAATCAAAATAGATACTATTTACAGAAATTATATCAACATTTTAGTTTTTTGTTTTAACATTGATCGAATCAATTTTGATTTGTTTTGAGAGTTTGGTAGCTGATTAGGCTCACAGTTAATTTAGATTAAAATAGTTTCGTTATTCGGAGATGGAGGCGAGAATGAGTCTTTCGAATGAAGTTAATTGTTGGAATGAAAAAGAAATGAAATGCTCGTTACAATTAGTGAGATTAGAACTGAATAAACAAATTGTTCTGCTTAAAATGGAGCTTTTGTTGATGAAATAATTACAATTAAATCAATAAGAACATTTCAAATTGATTCAATAAGGTGAATTTGTTATGAATGTTTTTCCAAAATGAATCCTCGATTGTTTCTAGTGTTGTTCATGGTTTTTTGATTGATTAGCCAAATTTTCAGTGGCAGGATGATGATGATTAGACAAGGAGAAATCAATTGATTTAGTTGTCATGCATTAAGGACAATTTTGCATTTCAATATCACATTAATTGTTATCTTGTTTCTTTGAGAGATGAAGATGAAAGAGAGATCATTGAAATTCAATTGATCATAATTTGGGTAATGAGGTTGCTTTTGTTTGTGAACCAATTTCGCAGCCTATTGAAGTGAATGAAACAATCATGATTGGTTATTATTCAAGACTAATTAAGCTTGACCATCATCATTAGTTTACTTGCGATTATGGTTATTGTATTAATATGATTATCATCATCATGCATTGCTTGATCCACTAATAAAATCAAAGATTTCCAATGGATAATTTTTAAGGCCAATGGATAAACCTGAATCAGTTTCCGAGTTGTTATTGTCCAAAATTGACCGGGATCCATTGTTATTAGCACCATTAGGACCATTGGCGATATCATTATTGTTGTTATTAGAACAAGTCTCCGATGGATGAGCTGAATTACCATCACCTCCGCC
The DNA here is from genome assembly GCF_014898815.1 of Panonychus citri. Lineage (NCBI taxonomy): Eukaryota > Metazoa > Arthropoda > Arachnida > Trombidiformes > Tetranychidae > Panonychus > Panonychus citri. Next base: position 305,736 of record NW_026515548.1, on the reverse strand, counting down.
ATTGCTTAAACCACCGTCTTCACCAACATTACCGTGAACATCGAGTTGACAACAGTCTCGAAGCTCTTCAACCATATCATCAAAATTTTTCCTCAATGACTGTTGATACTCATGTTGATCTGATGCAATCAGCCGTTCATTTAATTGCAGACAAACCTCACAAACTGAGATAAATTGTCGATAAAATTGACGCAGTTTGGTTACCTTTGAGATTGGATAATTTTTTGTTTCATTGAGAAAAGCTTTTGCATAGGTTAGAGGACCAGAATTTACTTGGACGGAAACACTTCCTTGTAAAGTTAATTGGAGTCTTTTGAGATCGGGAGAATCAGAGAAAGCGACTTCTTCTAATTGTTTTACTCGAATTTCCATTTCATCGATGGCCACTTCAATCGGAGATAATATTTGAACTGATTTAGAAACAATTGGTACCCGTTTGACCACATAGGGGAGACAGTATTTCGTCACCAAAATGGTTCGTTTTTTACATTGCTCTTCACAATCACTTGACCTGGCCTTAGATGGGTCAATTAGAGAGAAGGGCGTTTCGAACATGAATTTGTTCACATTGTTCACTTTTTCAAAATCAGTAATTCGATCATCTGAAGGATCGGTTACATGAGAATAAGGAACAACGTGGGTTATCTGAATATAAGCGTATCGAGGATCACAGTCTTTCTTTTCGTCGATCTCTTTTTCGGACATGATGAGTTTCACATTAGTTGGACCAAATTTAGATGAAAAAAGATCTTTAAGGCGCTGAGAAATTTCTGGTAAAGATGTTACTTTTGGTTCTTTATAAATATATTCCCGTCCTGAATCATCCTCGAAATAGTCTTTACCAAAAAATGCTACTTTATAATAACGACCGAGAAGCCGTTTACCGCTTTTCTTTGTAATCAAAATCTTATCATAAATTTCACTGATGTTACGATGAATTCGACTAAGTATCTCGTAGTTACGTGCTTTCTCATAAAAGGGAGCCATTATCTTGTAAATTTCGGGAACCACTTCGTACCTTTCGGCTCGGGTGAATAAGTCAACTGCACTTTCCAGACTAGATAAGAGAGATTCCTCTGAAAATTGTTCCTCGTCACTGTTACTCTCATCTCGACGAGTTGAATTAGACAGCTCTTCGTCTCGAGGAATGTTCAATGAAATTGAAGAAAAGGCTTTGGCTCCAAGTTGATGTTGATTCTTGTTACGAAGATATTCAGCTTCCAAAGCTGCGATATGAGCTAAACACTGAGCTGCTTCTGAAAAATTATTGTTCTTAATATGATTTTTAGCCATTGATTCGAGCCAAGTGCGTCTCAATGCTGGAGAGGTCTCGGCATAGCTGTTGGCTAAATGGTGTTGTAAATCCAATAACATTTCAGAATCATTTTCATGCTCTCTCATCGCTGCCGTAGCCATAAGTACCGTTCTGACCTTCTTAGTTAACTCTTTGACTAGTGATGGGAAACGACCTCCTTGCATTCCCTTATCCGATCCTGCATAATTGTTAATCACGGCCAGTGATTCTTGAAATCGAGGATTGTTCATCAACGCTAAACCAGAATCACCAAGTAGCCTCGAAATGGATATAATTACTTGAAGATGCATTCGAGTCATTGAGAGACCATTCGAATGGTCAAAATTAGCTCGCATGAGAAGGTAAAGTAAAGCGGAAGATTCATTGCGAACGGTGACAATCCGAGAAGACGAACAGCGTAACAGTTCTAGACACAATTTGCCAACTAGATTAGGATTACCCGAGAATAGAACTGACGGAAATTTATTAACAAAACCTCTGAGGGAAGCGAAAAGGTGTTTCAAGAGAGTTTCTGATTGTCCTAATTGAAGAAAAGTAAGATAAATGGAGAAAATTTTCTTCATAAGAGGATTATCGCCTTCGTTACCAGAGATACGATCTTTGAGATGAGATGTTATCAGACCGAGCTGATCCAAAGCGATAAGACCCACTTCGGTGGCTAGATTAGCTTCCAGAAGAGACGAGAAAAGTACATTTTCGTGGGTAATGTGGTTTTCGTTTGATTCATTATCTTCGAATCGAGGTCCAATGGATGTTTGACTTGACATGTTCGAACTTATTCTCGAAGGTAACGTGTTCGCCTTATCAGATGCTCCCGATCTTTTGGTGGAATATTTTCTGCCACTGTATTTGAATTCGAATAGACACATTTCGGTTAAAGTTAAAATTTGGATTATTTGAACATCTGATGCTTGATGTAACCATTTAGTCATCATATCTTCAGTTACATGTTTGATTATCCAAAGGTGTATAATCAACAGATCTCTGACTTCCTTGTTATTTAGTTTATCAAATCTCACTGGTAATGATTGGGATCGCTGATGATGATGATTAATATCTTTATTATCCATATTGGCGGGGGAAGTTGATCTCGAATCTGTTGATGGATTGTTGGTTGTTGACATTTTCCCTAATGATAAGTGTCCTTGTTGACTAATTAATTGAAGTTGATTAGTTTGTTGACTAAGAGCTGAAGTGACATTCTTTGAATGATTATCTGGATCAGGTGAAGGTGATTTAGATGAAGAATCAGGCCCATCTACTGAAAGTTCATCTGAACTTCCAGGAAAAAAACTAGAACCTGGACTATTGGTAACGACCGAAAGGCCAACATTAGTAATAGGAATAGTTCCTGCGATATACTGAAGATAACTGGAATCTCGATTAGCAGTCGAAAGAAGTTTTGAGGTCGATTCCAGTGTTGAATTGCGACGTAAACTATTACTTTTGGTTGTACCATCGATTGTATCAAGAGAGGCGAGAGAATAGGTATCAAAGAATGAGACTCGTTTCGATGAATTTAGACAGTTGAGAGTAGATGATTTATGGGGAGATGAAATTCGAGTAGAATTGTTATTATCATTGATGAGATGTTGAATGGCAGATGAAAATCCGGAAACATGAATTCGGTTAATGTTATCAAGTAAAACAGAAATGAAGGGGAAGTAGAGAGATGCAATTCGAGATTGTTGTTGTCTGTATTGGTATCGATCATCGAATGAATGTTTAACGAGTAGATTACGCAAAACTGAAATGGCCATACCACGAACTTGATGAACCTCAATCAACGCTGAACGAACCTCTTGAAGTATAATACCAACGATAAAATGAGTTTTGGTAAATGAATCAGATATTGCGATAGGATTTTCTTTCGTAGCAGTTTCACTTCCTGGCGATGTTTTGGCTTTGATTGAGGACCCATTTATTGGCAGGTTAAGAGGTACATGGTGTTCATAAGCTGTAATGATTGCAATGAATTCGAATTTGTAATTGTGAAGGGCAACACTATCACGAGCCGTGTGGAATTTATCAAGGTACAATTTGATGAGACGGAAAACAAAACCACGATCCATTAGGGAGAGACATCGAGTCAGGAAGAAGGCAAGAGCTTTGTTAGCTAATTTAGTCTCGGAGGGAAGACCTCGATATTTGTGCATAATTTGTGGCATTATAAGGTCGATAAATGCTGAAAGGTTTGTATGATATTCTTGAGGGAAACGTTCATTTCGAAGCATTTTAATTCGTCCAGAGGTGAGAAGATGATTGACCATAGATTTAACAGCAATTTGGAGGAAAAACCAGCAGTGAGAGAGAAGGTTATTGATAACCATAAAATCATTGAAAGATGAACGAAGAAGTGAAACTAATGAGCGAATGAGTTCCTCATGGAGGGTTGTCTTTGAATTGCTTGTAAAAAGAGATTCAGAAGTGAAAACGTACTAAATTTTAGAGAAAAATAGAGAAAAAATGAGTTAATAAAATGATCGAATAAGGAAACAAGAATTAACATGATGGTTTTTCAACAAAACAGGTTGGTTTGGATTTAATTTCTACTACAGGTATCAAACTATTGTTTACGACGAGACGATAATTAGCGATTATTTCCATTTTTTTCTGATTTCAACGAGATTTTCTTACCTCAACGTAGCTTTGAGTAACTTCTTCTTTGTTGACTGAATGAATTCGATGCAAGATATCAATTATAATTCGTACAATATTAAGTGAAACATCTTCACTGGTCGTAGCCATGAGAAGGCGTAATAATTGCGTCATGAGGACCGGAAAAAATCTGATAATATCACTGATTTCAGAGTCTTGAAGGTTCTTCAAAATTTTTGGCATTCCATGTTGAATCTGAACAAATTTTGAGATCTCCCGACCCGCCTCAGATCCTGTATTGGTAAGAGTAGTGTTAATTGAACCTGAACTTATGCTTGCCGTGTCTACTCCTGACAGATCATTTTCATTATTACTTTTCATATCCAATATTTTATCAACATGAACCAAGAAGGAGTGAAGATGAGGATCACTTGGAAATATACTTGAGACAAATTTGAAACCAACTTTAAATAATTCTCGACCTCCATCAACCCATCTGATTTCGGGTCCAGAAAACTGTTTCCAGGATAAAAAATTGTTTGAATGTTTTTTCAAGCAAAGAAGATGATCATGATGATGATCAAGAGAATGGTGTTGATGTATGAAAGAAGAGAAAAAAATCAAAAAAGGAAAACAACATTATCATTAAATTTATAAAGTTATTCGTTATGTTTAGTCAAACAAAACCAAAAAAGGTTGTATGACAAGATATTGGAAAAAGGCAAGAAAAGAAAAGAAAGTAAGAGGTGGAGGGAAAAGAAAGGAAAATTCAAGAGAAAAGAGGTTATAATGAATTAAGAAATGATGATGAGCAATGAAAATAGCTATTAATTAGACTCTATTAATAAAACATTAAAGCGATGATGATGATGATGATGCTTACCCCTTTGCCTAAGCCTAAAGGCTTATATGAAAGGTAACCTGGAGGAAGGTGGGATGATACACTTATGCTTTGCTCTTCAAGATTCAATTTTCCTCGGTTTGGATATATGGGAAGCCAAGAGTAGCCGATGGGTGTTTCAATGGATGATTCTTTCTTTTTGTGTGACGAAGTGGAACATGAAACATGATAGAAACTGAATAGAAGATGTTGCTTTTCATGAAGTACAACGGGCAGAGCTATTTTCACTTCCTCGTAAAATTCAGGGTTAGATGAGTGATGGGTTATTGAGGTTGTTACTCTTGAAACAAATTCACGATTGGAGGTACAAGGGCGACCGAAGATAACAGGCAAGGGAAGAGCAGATTCTTCATCTGAGTCTCGAAATTCAATGGCACAGCAAATGTTACGCGCTTTGGCGAAAAACTTTTGGCTATCATATTTGAGGCACTTCGGGAAAACATAAAGCAAATTAACATAATGGGTGGAGGGCGATGCTATTCGAGGATTAGTTAAAAGAAATTCTTGAACTTCAATGATAGCTGGTTCTATGGGAGGTGTTTTGAATGGCACAACCGGAAGGTGGGAACTGGTTAACACTGTATCAGGAATATCATTTGTGACGGTAGTGCTTAGCTCTTTGAGAGAGCAGCTTATTTTACCTGGAATAACGGTAACATTTCGGAGTTTCTCATTGTTTTTCAATTCATTCAGATGCTTAATTAGATCTTCGTCACTTAATCTATTGTTTTCTTGTCGATAAATTGATCCGAAATCAGATGAAGTGTCCAAACATTTGGTTGATTTAAACAATGGTTTTGCTGCCCATGCAAACGGCATCCGGTATTGGGTTCCCATCCTTTGACAAGTTGCTTTTGCTGTTTTGTGCATTTTAACACCCAATTTACCGGCACCATTTTCAGTTGATTTAATGTAACCATCACTGGTCGATGATATAGAACCGGTTAAAACCTTTTCCACACGTAAAACGAGAAACATATCGGTACTTGGAGAATGAATTGAGAAAATGGCTGACTTAGGGTCTACTATCCAGTCGTCTGTAAACTCTCGAGCATCTTCCATGTCCATTGAATCTTGTCTTTCTAATTTTCCTTTGGGTAACATTTCTTTAACAAGATCATTATTTACATCAAATCTGAATTCTTCCGTTATTTTACCGCGTTTGGCATCAAAAACAGCAACTGAAGTGAAAAAAGGTTCAATATGGCAGGTATTTCCTTCTATCGTTGTTTTTAAATTGAAATCAAAGGTATCACAGGTGAAGATGAAGCGAAAGCCAAATTGCTCCCGATATGGTTCCACCTTTTTATTGGGACGATATTTAAGTTCAATAAATGACCCTCGGCGAGATTGTAAATCAGGATAAACCATGAATACATTGACCCTTCCCTCTTTACGTTGCTGAGCAATAGTGTATTCAGTTTCACGGGAATATTTCATCAGTTCAGGATTTTTAGAGAATTCAAGATTCCTCAAGGTGCCGTATTTCAGGGTTGGAGGTGGTGTTGAGATTCCTTCGGAGAGAGCAACACTTTTACGGCTCGCGGTTTCTGATTTATTGGAAATGGCTCGATTCAGTGCTTCCAGCCATGAATCTAAATCAGTCTCTAATTCGGTGGCAAGTATCACACATTTATGTCCTTCAATCATCCGTAGTTCAAAAGCCCATTTTCCACGACGGGGATTCCGGACAACTTGATGACAAAGATCCAAATGAATTGATCCTTTTGATTCAGTTTTCCTTTGATCTTTAAAAAATTCAAGTACATAAGTGTTATCAATTTCCGGACGAAGACACATCCATCGTCTCTTGAATGATTTACTTGTCATCGACATGAAAGCGCTAGTCGCAGTTTCGGATCCTCTTAAAATATATCCCTCTTTTGTAATTCCTCCAATCACATTTTCATTTGGCTCTCGATCACCATCTTCCTCATCGTCAATCTCATAAACTTGGTCTAAAAGATTGGCCTCTTCAGTCAATCTTGGTAATTTAGGTAACTCTGTCCAAGAACCAGAGTATTTTTCATATTTAAATTCAATTACACTCCAATCACGTAGAAACCCATCAATACATTGCCTCACATGAAGGGAAACAGGTAAAAGGTTAGTGTCAAGGTTTAATTTGCTCGATAACATGAAGTCGTGATTATTATATGGCACCGGTCGAGTGGTTCGAATTAAACGATTTAGAGTTTTAGCCTCAAAATCGTCCATGGGGAAAAGTAACAGTTCTCTTTGAGGATCATTTTGAAGAATAGTTCTCATCTTATTAATTAACTCTTCGTAGTCCAAAGGTTCAACAATAAGAGGCCGAACCATTAAAGTTGTGTGTCGAACAGCAGCCGACACATTCTCTCGAACAGCTGCTGCTGATCCTGGTTTCGAGAGAACTTTCATGAATTTACGCTCAGACATGATGATGGAATAAAAAATGGCAATAATAATTTACAGAAGAATCAATTCACAGGATGATGGTGAAGAATAGAATGAAAAACAGGACAAACTAGGAGGGAGAGAGATAAAAGAAAGGGAAATGAGAATAGTGAAAGAGAAAGGAGAGAAAAGGAGAAAGATGTTGTTGGTTTGGTGCACAATAGAAAAGGGAACAGATTTAATTCACTAGTTAAATGGTCAGAGGAAAAAAGAAGTTGCCATTAATTGAAACAAAACAAACACAAGATGAACCATAGACACGAATATTGATCAAATCCTTCAAATCATTATAATCACATTAATAAATTGTTCCCATTAATCAAAGAAAACATGATTAAAACAAACGATCAACAACAATAACAAGAGTTCAACTGAAACTCTGATGTTCTCAAGGCATTTCAACAGCTCCACCTACGAGAGTCCATTCGAACCCGGCAAATATAATTCAAGTTAATTCTTTTTATTTTTCACTTGTGATTAACCGATTAACTAATTAACTAATCGAATTAATAGATCGTCTTTTTGATTTTAAGAACCCAGAATAATTATAATACCGAGAAATTAATCACGTTAAGAAACTTTGGATCAAAACATTAACTCAACTTCGTTCTCATGAAATTGAAATTCGATAATTTGATTGATCGAATGTCAAGTTTAGTTTTGTTTTGTTTTGTTTTATTTTCGAATGGTTTTAGTTATTAGATTAGTGCTAATTTTAGTTCTATAGATTATTTTTTTTCTTGTAGTATAAATTTGAAAAATTGTCAGTTTTCTAATTTCTGCAACTATTGTTCAGGTTGATTGATGGAAACTCATTTAGATGATGACGTTATTTAACCGAAATACAAAGAAATTAAATTTTTAATTGTTCACTTTTGGATTTTTTTCTTGATTTTCTGCCAGAAAATTTAGATACACTAAATGCTTCGTAAGCATGTTAATTGCTTCTTCCTAAGTTGATTATCTTTTGTTTTCACCTTGTAGATTGTACGTTGATAAGTAAGAAAAAGTTAATTGTTCGCATGTTATTTGTAATATTCATGTTGATTTTTGTTCTCATTTCATTTTAGTTTCTTTTCGTTTGTTTCAATTGGGATTCAACAAATAAAATTATCATTTAAAAACAATGTTGATTAAAATGACATGAAGACAAAGCGAGTGAGTGATGGGCAGTTGAGGGAACAGGTCAAAACATGGATTCTCAGAGATGGAAGAAAGAAAGATCAGATGAAAGTTGGAAGATCCGATGAACAACAAAGATGAAAAAGCGAAGCAATAACGAAGGCGATGCTTTTGTTATCATAATCGTGGATAATTAAGTAAGAATTCTGGAATCAATTAGAAGAAAAGAGAATGAGAGAGCATCAATCCAGAGATCATCTTTACTTGAGGCTTTCTGTGAGCAGTGGGTGAGCGTCTGTTCGCTTACTATTAATTGATTTGTTCATAAATTGTTGATTGTTGGTGATTTTCAAAAGTGTAATTTGAAAAGTTTGTTTGAATTGAAAATTTGATTAAAAGGAAAAAGAAAAATGAACTTTGTCTTCCTGCAGAAAAGGTGAAATTCATTTTGTCCATGCGAGTCTTTGGTTGAACATTAAACAAGCCTTGTAAATGTGTGTAAGTGTTTGTGTGTGTAATTAGTTTCGTGTAATTGGTTTCGTTAATTGTAATATATATATCACGATGATTGGAGAAGATGAAGATGATGGGAAAGAGACACAAAAGTTAGAGAGAGAGAGGAAAATACAATGTGTAAAAGAGAGGAAAAAGACTGATGGTAAAATATTATGAAAGGAAGATCTGTTTTGATTTTTAGCAATTGGATTCTATTGGTAATCAGTAGATAATCTTCATAATCCTTGATCTCTCGGGCGTATCCATATGACAGGGGAATCGTTTACGTCTGATACGAAAGAAAACAAAGTAAAAATTAAAATGACGCGAAATGTCAAGTGTACAGAACTATCAGTTCGACTTGAATGAAATCGACTTACTTATGGCAGATTTAACTTTTGCATAGATCTCCTCAGGAGAATCTCCGATGACTATTGATGTGAAATATTCAGCGAACTCTTGTTCCAATTTGATGGCTCGTTCATATAATTTTTTAGCTTCTTCCTCTGGAAACCTTTTATTCATCTCCATAAGTGAAGCAATTGATTTGGGCTTAATAAATATGGCTATGGGTTGAAGTCCGGCTGCTTGGAGTCTTTTAATTGCACTTCCACTCACATCAAGGATACAATGTTTTCCGGCCTCAGCCACGGAGCGTACAGAGGCCACAGAGGTTCCGTAAAGGTTATCGTTATATTGACCTGCCTCGATGAATAGATGATTCTGTATGTCTTTCTCCATTTGTTCACGAGAAGCAACGAAATGATAATCTCGTCCATCAATTTCATAATCTCGAGGAGGTCGAGTGGTATGAGGTACACACGATTGAAACCTTTCCGGATATTCTGAGATAAGGTCATCGTTAATACGATCCTTTAATGGTCCCAAAATTATTACAGGTCGTCGGTAACTGATCTCTTGTTGGACAACATACTCATAGGAGAGCACATTATCTTCTTTAGGATTATCTACTTCATTTGATGGATTAGTTTCCGGCTGTAAATCAAAAGATGAACATTCATTAAAACTTTATCAAATACTTTTCTTCAAATATAATTAAATTATTAGTTGATATCATAAAAGAGCGAAAGTACATACAAAAGACTCGACGTGCTCCTTGGTTGGTGATTTATCGTCTCTTTCATCACTTTCATCTTCAGTATCTCGAGATTTCATAAATGGAAATTTCCGTGAAAAAGAAAAGTTTTTCTTCTTCCGATCAATAGTAGACATCTTCCCATCAGAACCTGATTTCTCTTGAAATTTGACATACTTCAAGCGAGCTCGTTCTTTCTTCTCAACTCTTTTTCTGGAAGGTATAATACCAAGTTCCGATTCCTGGCCATCGGGCAACGCTCTTCGAGCCTGCCACCATTCATCATCGGAAGCATTGATTACATGAAGTATATCACCAAACCGGAAGAGTAATCCTCTGCTTGGTAAGCCCGAGTCTTTGGTTGGATCATAATCAAAAAGAGCTCGAACAAAAAATGACCTTTTAATGGAGGTTTTAAGGCTTCCAGAGGCATTCAGGATAATGTGTTCACGAATATCATGTATCTTTGCCTCGAAACGATTATACTCTTCAGGTCTGTACTGAACGACGAGAGTCACCGTTTGTCCAGCTCCTTTAAGAGCAGCAGCAGCTTGTTCATGATTAGCGTGTCTCAGATCAAATCCATTAACGGATAATATTTGATCTCCTCGCCTTAATTGTCCATTCAGATCGGCAGGTCCACCGGAGAGTATGAAAGATATAAAAATGCCTTCACCATCTTCACCTCCAACGATATTAAAACCAAGGCCAGTTGAGCTTTTGGTTAATGCGACGGTCCTTGATTCTCGAGTTGAATAATCACTCTCTTTGTCCAGTTTACTTCCAACAACATTAATCATCTCCTGTTTAAATGAATCAGACAATGAAATGGTTGAATAATCACTTTGAATTAATTTGACATAATTATTAAATTACCTGACCACTGGAACTATAATCTAGCGCTTTCGATGCTTCCGGAAGACATGGAGATGGAGCCATATTGTATCCTGTCGGGACCATACCAAAGGTCGTTTCTCGACTTTCCCTGGCTCCACTACGAGAGTTCCACCATTCATCATCTGAATTACCAACATGACTCTGCTAATTAAATTAGTATCAAATGTATTTGGTGAGTATCAAAATTCTACTTTTCGGTTATTTGAATTGCATTTTATAATTAATAATTAGTAATCAGAAAGAAAATATAGTAAGTTGAAAGTTCTATTGATTATATTCAAAGTTGATCATATTAATCAAAGATTAATGATGCATTGTGGGTAATTAAGGTTTGTACTAATTTGATGAGAAAAAAGTTCTCAAAGATGATGAATAATGAGAAAATATTAATTGAGAAAAGCATAGTAATGAATTTCATGGTTGATTAAACGAAAACAATGGCAAAAGTGTTTGAGAGTTTTGTCTCACTAACAGAATAAAGAAAAAAACTTAATTGTAATCCAAATGAGGCTCATTAATGAGTAAGATGATGATGGCTAAATTTTCATCTCATGTGAAGGGAATCGATAACTAATTAATTACCTTCTGAGGGAAACCAGAGTTCACAGAACAAGCTGTTATTCGTGTAGATGTTGAAGGAATGGTGCAAATTTGTTGGGGTGGATTCGGTGAATGGCTTCGATTGGTGTAATGTTGATAAATCGTCGGGTGATTAAGAGTTGGTCGAACGTTGCCTTTAAGTACTGTTAATACAACTCGATCGGCAGTTGATTTAAGTGTGGCCACGGCTTCTTCGTGGGTCACGTTCTCAAGATTTTTACTGTTGACAGCAATCAACCGATCGCCGACTTGTAATCTTCCATCAAGATGAGCAGCACCATATTCCATTATTTTGGTTACATAGATTCCATTATCACCTGGAATATGCTGGTTACCGATTCCTCCGGCAATACTGAAGCCAAGGCCTTTGTCTCCTTTGAGTAGCTCGATGACCACATCTTTACGTCTTTTGACCACAAGGCGAACACGATTACCGGCCTCTTTAAGTGCTTCAACAGCGACGGGATGAGGACAGTTTATTAGATCGATCTCATTTACCTTAAGAATAATATCATCAACCTGTAATCGACCATCTAATGCTGCTGCACCACCAGAGATTATTTTGGTTACATAAATATTTGTATCTGTATTAATTGGTAGATTTTCATTTCCAGCCACACTGTAAAAGTGATAATAAGATTACAAATGTAAGTTGGTATAAAGAAAACAAACATGATAAATAAACAATTGTATGAGAGATAATAAAGAAAATGATTAAATATTAATAGTGAACAATTTAGATGTAAACCATCATACTTACGGTCCAATTCCTCCAGCAATCGAGAAACCAAGTCCAGCGTTACCTCTTTCCAAGGTGATTTCCTCATATTCCCAAATTGGATGATTAGTTGATTCACATTTTAAATTGATCACTGAATTAGTTATATCATCAATGGATCGAGTTTGAATGTGACTTTTTGATGGACTAGGTCGACCCTAAACAAAAGAGTAATAAAAGATAAAACAAATGAATGTAATAAAATATGATAGATAAATTGAAACATGAGACAGCTAATGGATTATCATGTTTTCATCATGAGAATAGTTGAAGTAATAATAATGGTCTTACTTGATTAGGATCATGAGGATAAGATAAATGAGAACGCATTGAATGGACTCCAGATTCTGTGGTTGAATCAGGATAGAAATTGTTATTCTCATGGTAACCTCGATGAGCTGGTGAGCTTTGCATTCGACTATCAGAATTGATTTGATTACCTTGACCAGATCGTAGATTAGCCGCTTCATCGGAAAGCTGGTCGTCGGTCACTGTTTGTCTTTCGATCCTTGAAATTGTTTCCAAATTTGAGACAAGATTAAAATTGAAATTATCCATCGTGGGCAATAATGGCCCTCGATAATCAGATGAACTAACATCTTCATCACTTTGATAACCTCTAGAGTATTTTGTCTGTTGTTGTTGTTGTTGTTGTCCACTGGTGTCCGCTCTATCAGGTACTGATCTGGAATGTGACAAAGATTGGACCAAGTCCACTTCATCAATCGGAGGAGCGATAAGTGGACTACTTTCCCATTTTGAGGCTATTTGAAGGGTTTCCGCGGTTTTCTGTTGAACACTTTTATCATCATTTAAAAGAGTGAGTTCATAAAATTCTTGAATATCTAGAAGTGCTTGGAATAAACGAGATTTGAATATCCTTAGAACTCTTTCAAGAGCATTTCGCAATTGTTTGTCACGAGGAGATGTTAACTTTGAATGATATTCCTCCAACAGCTCCAAAGCTCGATGGGCCTCTTCTTTACGTACATGCATGT